>NC_045429.1:130594719-130929303 GCF_902635505.1 Sarcophilus harrisii
AACTGTTAACATATAGGGAGATAGTGAATGAAGTCTTGAGGATAATTCCCAAGTTGTGATCTTAGGTGGTTGCAAGAATGTGGGAGAGGAGAGCAGAAAAAGAAAAAAAAAATTTTAAGTACCTACAATGTTTCAGGCACTTTAAAAATATTATCTCATTTGATCCTCATGACAACCTTGGGAGACACATGTTATTATTATCCCCATTTTATGTATGGTTAATGAATTTGAAGCAGACAAAAGTTAAGTACTGTGACCAGAATTACACAGCCTGTAAGTGTCTGAAGGCAATTTGAATTCAGGTCTTCCTAACTTCAGGCTTAATGCTCTATTCATTGCACCACCTACCTGGTATTTCTCAAAAGAAATAGAAATTTAGAAGAGGGGAAAGAGATATGTTGAGTTTGAAATGCCTATAGAATATCTGAGTAGAAGAGTTCAACAAGTAATTCATGATGGCTAAATCTAGCTAAGGAGAGAAATAGGAGTGTGTAGATGTGGAAATCATCTGCATAAAGATAGATACTAATTGAATTCATGGGAGCTGATGAAATTATCAAGAGGGAATAGAAAGAAAAAGAAGGAAGAGCAAGCCTTAGAGGGAGCTCCATAATAACCCTCATGAATAGTAATGCTGGAATATGGAGAATGCCTAATTATGGAGTCTAGGCAATGGTTTTTATTCTAACTCTGATTTAATAGCTAGGTGACATTGGACAAGTCTCCAACTTCCCTAAGTCTTGGAGTGTAAAATGTAAAATGAGAATAATAAAATGCAAAAACAGAATAATAAAACTTACATTCAATCAGGTATGTTGAGAGGAAAGCATTTTGTAAATCTGAAAGCACTATAAAAATAATTTAATAAAAAATAAAAGCAATTAGGAGAGTATCTTTAAGTGCACTAACTCTGGAGGAATTTTAAAAGTTTCATATTCTGTTTGTTAGACTAGTAGTAAATTAGTGGGTTCAGAAAGCCTCATTGACTTTCAAAGGACACTCAAGGATGACTTTGTGCAAAACAGGTCCAACTCTCAAATACAACCTGGGGTTCATGGGGCAGTCTCAAATAATTACTGTATTAGAAATGAGGTCTAGATTGTAGAAAGCCCACAACTGCTGAAAACCTAGGAAAAAAATTCTTCTTATGCAAGTCCTTCTCACTACTTTACTTACACTTTTAATCTAGTCATCTACTTAGGGTATCTTACCAATTGTCCGACTACTTCCTGTATCCCACCTTAGTCAAGTTCTCCTTCTTTCTGTTATGCCAAAAGGGAAAGTTCCCTTTTAATGGGGTGACCAGTTCCTCCAATTGTCCTATTTCATAATTCTGCCTTAGGTTATAACCATCCCCTCTTAATGTTTGAGATAAAGGTTTTATAGATATTCCTTAATGTTTGTCAAGATAAAGGTTTATCCATTTCAGATGTCATTAGAATATCAGTAATGTCATTGTTCTTGTTATTCCATAAAAAGGCTTGTTGTCCGCGATACTGGGGGCTAGACTCTTTGAGATGATAGTCTCATCTAGCCCTGGGATCAACATGGATGCATTGGTCCCAGTATTTCTCTCCATTTAATAAATTATTGAATTGGTCTCTAATCTCTGTCTTGCTCAGTTTCTTTGGCATTACATTCCCTTGCTTTCTAGTTTTTGCTCTGGGCAAAGCAATCAAAACAGTAGTACTATTGCTTCTGGAAAGGACATATCAAATGATTGCCTTTACATATCATTTTTATCATCTCCATAATTCCCCAGACCAGAATTTCCCTGGTCACATTCCCTTATATATTTTGTCTTCCCTACTAAAGCAAGGAGTGTTTATTCTTTATATTCTTATTCATTATGCTTAGTTAGGACATAGCATTTAATAAATGCTTTTTCATTCATTCACTTTCATTCATTCATTACATCATATTTCTACTTCATGTAGAGTAGGGAAACTTCTTATAGGGAAGAATTGACCTTTTTTTAAAAAAAAAGTTTAATATGAAAACAACCATCAGCAAACATTTTAATATAAGAAGAATGTTCTTATATTAAGGAAGGAAGAGATTTGTACAGAAACTATGAATTTCTATTAGGAATTGAGTCTTGTGGTGCTTAGAAAAAAGAAATAGTGTTCTAGATTTGGAATTAGGAACCTCTGAGTTTGAATCCCACCTCAGACACTTACTAGTTATGTGTTTCTGGACAAATGACTTAATCTTTTTCAATTTCAGTTTCCTTATCTATAACTAATACTCCTATTTCATAGGATTGTTGTAAAACTTAAATGGAACAATAGAGGTAAAGGGCTTAGCAAACCTTAAAGAACTCTATAAATGCTAGTTATTATTATTACTATGATGATGGTGACTATTTACCAACAGGAAACTCTTCTTTTCCATTATATCCTTTGCCCCAAGTTGATCTGTTATGAAGGTTAAATTTGTCTCAATAACTAGCTTTACTGAGCCAAGAAAAGCTAGTATTTGTTCAAAGATGAGTAGAAATTGAGTTGGAGGCTCATATAAAAGTGTGATTGAAGCCATGTGTAGAACTGGAAGGGTATTTCATGCTTCTATAAATGGGGCTATCATACTATCTTGCTATCTTGACAGTCACAGTTTACAATTCATGCAGCTGTTCCCTAAGTCTGTCAACAACTCGAAATTGGACAGGAGAAGCAGTGGTATCCATGCTTTCGTGTTACATTACAGTACTGTTACATCTAGAGCTCTCAAGTACTCCTTGAGATTGATGGATAAAATCTTAGAAATATATCCAGGGCTGTTTCAGAAAGTTATCAAAAGATTCATTTTAACTACAAGGGTGATTGCTAGGTTCTGGGGAGTACCAAGCTTAGACACAGCATAACACAAAAGAAGGGAAAATGCAGATCTCATTAACTACAAGATGCAGCTCCCCTGGCTGCTTTCACATGGATAAGTGTATATGGA
Source organism: Sarcophilus harrisii (assembly GCF_902635505.1). Classification (NCBI taxonomy): domain Eukaryota; kingdom Metazoa; phylum Chordata; class Mammalia; order Dasyuromorphia; family Dasyuridae; genus Sarcophilus; species Sarcophilus harrisii. The sequence continues at coordinate 130,597,666 of NC_045429.1, forward strand.
GAGATGTATCCCCAACAAGGAAGTCTCTCAGGAGTCTCAAAATATTGTAGCCAGGTCTTTTTGTGGCACCATGTTTACTTGGGTCAAATCTGTCACAAATTGCTTCACAATTATGACCAACCTAATTAACTATTAGCAGCAGGTACTGTTCCTCTCCCTTCTTCAATCTTTCAACTAAACACTACTCCCACACATTCATAATGATGAAACAATGAAGCTTAACTATGGCTGGTTCTGCTGCATTCCATAGCCATAGTGTTGACTGAATTAGCTGCTGATTGTCTATACAACTCACTCTAGCCATGGTCCTGACAATACTTGAAAAATCTCAAGGTACTTCTAGATTCCTTCTTTTGCATGTCCCACTGACATATGCACCATACCATAGTGATCTAAAAAAAAGTTAATGAGATTTCTCAAGTACCTAATCTAGAAAATGATTATTACCTAGAGATTTTTGTCTGTAAAATTGGCTATTTAACTTATACTTGTAATTCATCTTGAATTCTTGAGACTCTAGGATAGGGTGAGAGGCTATGACTTAGATGCCAAAATATCTGGATACGAGTAAAAATATTCAGTCAATCATCCAAACAATTTAGATACATGGCACTAAATATTGCTGTTTCTAAATATGTGAATGTTTGGCATTTATGCTACAGAAAGCAAAAATAAAATTAGAATCTGATTCATTTTAGAGGTAGCAGGGCATCATAAAACTTTCTCTGGGCTAGAAATTAGGAGATCTGGGTGTGAGTTGCTACTTTGCTGCTTTCTAGTTATATGACCTCATCCTGTTACTTTACTCCTGTAAAATTTCCCCTCATCTATAGAATAATAGAATTGAACTTGATAGAATCTCGGATCCTTTCCAGTCCTAAGATCCTATGCCTGTGGATATTCTTGAGTGAATAGGGGGAAAAATCACAGCATTTACCCCCCCCCCCCAAATAACTACAGAGTTAAAAATAAATTGGTGCTCATGCATTATTCTGTCATCAGATGGGGGTAATTTCCTCTTGGCAATTGTACCAAATGAACAACCTTGAAAGCCCATCTTACTTATGTACAATATTTCCTTCTGAGTTGAAGCCAACACTCTTGCCAACACTCAGTGCTCTCTTGGCTTTATTGATCAATCACTGCCATTTCCTTTCTACAACTTGCATAACCTTAATGCATCACTTTCTTTTAAATCACTGGGAGAAGTGAGATCTCGGTTTTAGCTCAGCTCTAGGACATTTTGTGTCTCTTCTATTTTTTTGTTCCACAACAATTTCAATGGAGTTGAATAATTAGGGACAAATTTGGAGTACTATTAAAGAGTATCAAGATAGACCTTAAGTCTGACTCACAGCTTATTAGGTTATACAAGGTGAAAAAGACAAAAACCTCTTTTAAAAGTGTTATAAATAAAATATTCAACATTTTCCCAGTGCATTTCTGAACATTGTTTTAAAATTGAAGGCAGAATGGTACAGTGGATAGAGCTTAGAGTCAGATAGACTTCTACTATGGCCCCCACATTTATTAGTTATATAACTTTGAGCAAATCATTTAACCTCTATGTGTCTCAAGCAACTTAATTATAAGTAGTTGTAATTTGCCTTGATGAGTTCTCACACTTAGAATTTCATACAACTGCAAAATCAGAAACTCTTTGAGTATTTTAAAATTAAGATAATTTGAAGGATGAATATTGCTGTTTTCCCTCAAAAGAGTGTTAGCTTCTTGAAAACAAGGTCTGTGTTGTCTTTTTGTTTACATATTTGCAGTACCTAGATTCATTGTACTATAAGTGCTTAATGTTACTGTTTAACCTTCATTTTCAAAGAGGATCAATGACATCATGGAGTGATGACTCTCACCTGGATTGGAATTAGGTGAGACAGAGTTGCCCTGTTGTCAGCCTGTCTCTTTCAGTCATCTAAGTGCAGTAGCAAGACACAAGTCAGGATGACTGATGATGATTTAGGATACAGGCATCTTGGCATCTTCAGTGTCTCATTAAGTATAACTGCTCCACAGTGTCTGCTTCAGCTGCCTTCATGGTCTTTGGAACAAATTGTTCTCATCCGCCCATTGCACAGGAGTGAATGAGAGGGGGTATCTTCACATCTCCCTAACTCATCAATGGATTTAAGACTTGTTAGTTACCCTTAACCAGGTTTAACCCATCTGATGGGATAGTTTTAGGAGTATATGGCTCCCTATCATAACTTCTTGGAGACACAGGTGAGAGTTGGGTGACAGGTGAGCACCAAAGGTGGATGAACAGTCCTGAAAAAAGGCTTCTCAGTCCTCATCTCAGAGATGCTACACCTCTCTGAACAGCCCATGCATCCCATACACATATGAAGTGCTTAATACATGTTGAATGAATGAGTAAATGAAATTCTCATAACCATTGCTTGATAGACTGCAAAATTGTGCTTTACTTTGGGGATGGCTGTTCTGAAGGATATTTACAATTTATAAAACTAGCACTTGGTATAAGCTTTATAATTAAGGTAGATATTTACGGGGGAAAACATTCATTTTATTCATCTCTCTCATTCCCATTTCCTCTTTTTCAGGTATCTAACCACTTACCCCCTTTAGCACTCTCATCAACCTCCCTAATTTAGTTATTTTTCCAGTTGCTTCTTTTTCAGAACCTTTGGTACTGTCTGTGTTAGCAAGGTTCCTCACTAATTATTTAACTATGGATTCTAGTACTTTGGGGTCCCCAATGGTATATTCCATTTTGTCACCAAGACAATCCATTTTCAAAATGACTTTAATGTTTATGAATATAGTGTATGATCATAAGATGCAGTACAACTAACTGGACAAAGTAGATCATAACCTTGATCCCCACTGGCTTCATTCCCTAATCAACTGAGTGATCTGTTAAGACTAATATGTGCAAAAAGTGACAAGTTTGATTAATAGCAGTTTACAATATGCTATCACATTTTTTATTTTGATGTATTTCTTCACATCTACATAGTTTAAAGTGAAGGTATATGTATTGCTTTATAAGAGAATACATATTTGTTTCTAAAGTTAAGGTATTCCAAAAGTCTAAGAACAGGTCTATGATCTAACGGCTTAGAACTGCATTAAGACTGGGAATACCTTATACACATAATTTTTAAAAATTGTATATGTTCAGTGCTCTAGAATAAAGGGATTTCTTTGTCAAACTGATAGAATCTATAGGATATTTCAGAATAATGTTTTAAACATTATATAATATGAATAAGATTACAAAGAAAACCAGTTGTATATATATATATGTGTGTGTGTAGAGTGCATATATATAATTTGTGAAGCATTTGGGTTAAAATGACTTGCCCAGGATCACAACCAATTATATTTAAATGTACTTATCAAAATATTTTTAAAAACAAGCTCCTGGACCTTAAGATAAATTTAGAGGACTTATTTTAAAAGTCTCTGTAATATAAATCAAGCTTCATTTGTGCTTCTTAACTGCATATTTTCTTATATGGGATTTTCTCAAAGCATTATAAAGCTGTTCACTTATTGATACCTCACTGTTCCTCCTTTAAGACAGCATTAATGATCCAAAATCAACAAAAAGTGTCTGTAGTTCAAATACCATTTTAAAATGAGTCAAAATAAAACAACAGATTGTAGCCAGTCCTGAAGGTTGAGGAAAAAACTATCCATCTTTTGTTATGAAAAAATGCTAATTTAGGTTAAAAACATTAGAGAAAATATTATTGTTGAATAAAAGTAAATCAATATTAAAACATACACATATGTATTAAAACATACACAAATACAAAACACACATATATAAAAAAATCTGTAAACCATATAAAAACATGGTTCACAGATTTTTTTTTTTGACTCCTTTTTCTCATTTTATATTTGTTATATGCAGCCAGGATTATAAGACAAGAGAAAACACATCTTTAAACAGGATGCAAAAATTTAAATTGTTTGGCAGAGTGGATTAAATTTAGCAAGAAAATTTTGTTTAAATAGAAAACTACTTGATTTTATATGCTCTCCCTTTGCCCTGCTCTCCCCAAGTGAATTTTTCTCCAATCAGAATATGGCCTGGTGTCTCACTCACTCTCAGTGCATTCATCCCAAGCATAGTTTGTATTTCTTGCCTTTGGTGCAAAAATAGCTAACTTTGCCTGTTTGTCCACCATAAAAATGAAGGTACATATTCCTATTTGGCAGTTGTGATTAGCCACTGAAGCTTTAGTAGCTTAAAATTTCACAAAGATTTTTGGGATACCCTCTGTTAATTTGTATTCTCCTATGCTTTTAAAAAATGTATATAGTTTTCTTTCTTTTATCTATATTTTTGTCTCACCTCTCTCATTTCCTCTTAAAACCTGCAATAAAATTCTAAAGTATCAGAAGTAACATAGGAAGAAAAATAATGAGACATTTTGTGAAGAAAGACATATATCACTGACAGAAACTAGGTACTGATCCACACCTAATACCACATATCAAGATGAGATTGAAATGGGTTCATGATTTAGACATAAAGAATGATATTATAAGCAACTTAGAAGAACATAGGATAGTTTACTTATCAGATTTGTTGAGAAGGAAAGAATCTGTGACCAAAGAAGAACTAGAACTCATTATTGAACACCAAATACATAATTTTGATTATATTAAGTTAAAAAGTTTTTGTACCAACACAATGAATACAGACAATATTAGAAGGGAAGCAACAAATTGGGAAAACATTTTTACATTTAAGCGTTCTGATAAAGACTTCATTTCTAAAAGAGAATTGACTCAAATTTATAAGAATTCAAGCCATTCTCCAGTTGATGAATGGTCAAAGGATATGAACAGACAATTTTCAGATGAAGAAATTAAAATCATTTCTAGTCATATGAAAAGATGCTCTAAATCACTATTGATCAGAGAAATGCAAATAAAGACAACTCTGAGATACCACTACACACTTCTCAGATAGGCTAAGATGACAGGAAAAGATAATGATGAATGTTGGAGGGGATGTGAGAAAACTGGATATATTATTGGTGGAATTGTGAATGGATCCATCCATTCTGGAGAGCAATTTGGAACTATGCCCAAAAAGTTATCAAACTGTGCATATCCTTTGACTCAGCAGTGTTACTACTGGGGTTATATCCCAAAGAGATCATAAAGTAGGCAAAAATGCTTGTGGCAGCCCTTTTTGTAGTGTCCAGAAACTGGAAAATGAGTAGATGCCCGTCAGCTGGAGAATGGCTGAATAAGTTGTGATATATGAATGTCATGGAATATTATTATTCTGTAAGAAATGACCAACAGGTTGATTTCAGAGAGGCCTGGAGAGACTTACATGAACTGATACTGAGTGAAATGAGTAGGACCAGGAAATCATTGTACAAGGCAACAAGAAGACTATATGATGATCAATTTTGATGAACATGTCTCTTGCTAATAATGAGATGATTCAGGCCAGTTCCAATGATCTTGTGATGAAGAGAGCCATCTATACCCACAGAGAGGACTGTGGGAACTGAATATGGATCACAACATAATATTCTCACTCTTTTTGTTGTTGTTTGCTTGCATTTTGTTTTCTTTCTCATTTTTTTCCTTTTTGATCTGATATTTCTTGTCCCACAAGATTATTGTATAAATATGCGTACATATTTGACATATATTTTAGCATGTTTAACATATATTGGATTACATATATATTGCCATCTAGGGGAGGAGGTGAGGGTTAAGAGGGGAAAATTTGGAGCATAAGGTTTATAAGTGTCAATGTTGAAAAAATTATCCATGCATATGTTTTGAAAATAAAAAGCTTTAATAAAAATAATTTCCTCATGTGTATAATGAATGGGTTGGATCAGATGATGCTTAAGGTCTTTTCTAGGTCTAATGATGTATGATCATATATTCACTTTCTCAGTAATATATTAGAAATTTTAAAAAAGTAAAAATAAAAATGCAGACATATATCACAATTCCAGACCACGTACCTAATTCAAAATTAAAAAGAAAAGATGGCCAATGTAAAAAAAAAAAAAAAAAGATATTTAGTATCTTTCAGCTCTACAATGTCCCATACATTTTCCTATTTTAACAGCTTACGATAGTTTATCAAGGACATGGCCCTGTATTCTTGAAGGCCATGCATGTTAGGAAAGGCCAAGCTTTGGCAAGTCCTAACAACCTGGAAAGGCTCTGAATACCAGTCAAGTGACAAAGTGTTATCCTAGCTAAGTTCAGAGAGGCTCATCACCAGAAGATTTGTTATTTTTGGCTAAAGTGTCTCATGAAGCCATCTATTATGGTGTCAAGGCATTTGTCATCCGTATTAATGCAGAGGGGATCCACACTGGCAAAAATCACAGATCTTTAAAAAGTACAAAAATAAACTGGTCTGTTATTATTGAATATTTCTTTATTGACGGTTTCTGATTCTACTTTTGCTTGAGGATAGTGATGGTATCTGTGGATAAGAAATTTTTACTTAAATGGACTGTTTAGTATAAAAATAAATTGATCTTATTGTGATGCACAGGAAACCATGCTGGGTTTGAAATTAGAAAACCTGATTTCAAATTTTGGCTCTGCTTTTTACTACATGTATAAATTTGGGTATATCATATAACCTCTCTAGGCCTCAGTCTATACAAAAGAGGGAATTGAATTATATGATCTTGGATGTCCTTTCCAACCCTAAATCTATAATATTTTCCTGTAAGTAAGTGGATGGGAACTCATAGAAAGATTTGGGGGCTTATATAGTAAAGAACTAAGCTGGTTAGCTGTGATATTTTCCTGTAATTAAATGGAAGGGAATTCACAGAAAGATTTGAGGGCTTATACAGTAAAGAACTAAGCTAACTAGCTATGAAAGGGATATTCAATTAATCAGTATGAATAATGATAGTAATATGGTCCTACTCAGCTAAAAGGCATGCTTTATTGTTAGTTTTACATTGATAGCATAGAGTTCTGATGATTTTTGCAGGCTTTTGAACATTAGTCAAAAGCCAATCTTTTCTAAGGGTATGCCTTACTTTAAACAAACTTGAATAAAGGAATAGTCAGAGTTAAGTATTTCTTTACTTAAGTAACAAAAAGTTGTTTTTTTTTATGCTTTTTAGGATTCCTTACATAAACCCTTGTGAATTGTAACTATCTTTCATTTATAAAATTTGTTGTATTTAAAGCTTTTTAGGGAAACCTCTTATACATAATAAATAAATGGACATATCACAACTTCTGTGAACCTCATTTTCTTCATCTGCAAAATGGGCATATCTGTAGCCTGCTACACTGATGGGTTCATTATAAGGTTCAAAAATATAATTAATATAAAGCACTTTGCAGACCATAAGAAACTACTTAAAGATCAGCTATCATTATTGTTATAAATTTTAGTTTGCCTGAATTTAAGTAAGCAAAAACAATTAAATCAAATTATTCTGTGCTTAATGGATAGAGAACTCTTCTTGGAGCCAGGAAGATTTAAATTCAAATCCTGCCTCTGACACAAACTGGCTATATGACCCTAGAGAGTCCTTTAACCTCTCAATATTCTAGGCTAGAGGTGTCAAACACTGGACTCACAAGTGGCTCACAACGTTCCCTTGCCACCTGAAGCAGATGAAAATGTAATTAGGAGATGTTTAACAAAAGCAACAAAAATATAAATTAGGAAATGTTAATTTGCGATTTTCTATGTCAGTATGCAATCGGCAGGGATCCATCTCCACTGAGTTTGACACCGTAGGGTAGTTGCAAAGAAGGGGGTTGACTTATATGGATAGAAGGGGTTTCTTATGTCAATGATATCACAGATCCATTCCCAATTTTAATTTTTCTGGCCTGCTAAACACCACCTGCTGAAGCTCTAATAAGGCTCCACACAGAATTTGTCCAAAAAATCATATACATGTTCGGTATTGGTATGATCTGTGAGACAAGGGGAAAATGCTCCAGAGATGTCTTTGGGAGTACAAACATAGCCCTCCAGAATATAACCTACTCTGCTATTCAGTAACTTATTAATATATGATTGACACCATAAAACCTGTCTCTACCATCAACACTACCAACAAAAAGGTGAAATATCTATCATGCAATCTTCTTAGTTTGCTTACAATTCCCCAAATAACTTGTTTCTCTTCTTCCCTCCTCCTTGTAACTGCTTAATCTGTTTGACTAAATTAGCCAGCTGGCTTAGCTAATTTAGAGAAAGATTGAGATGCTTTATCCATCAAATGCACTGTTAGGCAAATGTTAACAGTTACTCTGTAATGTAATCAAAGAGAAAAAAAAGATAAATAGAGAATAAGCAAGAAGCATGAAGCCATCTTGTTGAGCACAGAGTGGTCCCCAATGATGGGAGCCTAGCAACAGCAGAGCATCTTTCCTACCTTGGGTTCTTTCTCCTGCCTCTTTCTTTTCATCTGTTCACCAGAGTAGAGTGGGATGACTCCCAGAGAATGACAGAGAACTGGCCAGCCCAGTGTCAGTGTCCTGACTTCCACATCAGGAAACCAGGGGAAGTATTAGGTTCAGCGTCTTGGGCTTTGACTGAAAGGTCGTTGCAGAGTTCCTGTGACTTTGCAGGAATGCAGGCAGCTGCTCCCTTGGCCTGAATTACCCATTTTTTCCAGAGGAGCTTCCGCCTCTCTGTCAAAAGCATGAATTTTAAATAGCAGCTGGCAACTTGCCCAAATGGTCAGTCCCCACCCAGCCCTTCCTAATTGTTTTGCTGGTTATTTTCTTTACTTTGTTTGCTTCTTTGTTTTGGATTTTGGGGAAAGCTAACCGACCTGCTTACAGAAGCCAGACAAGATAAACTGTGGCAGGTCTGAACAATTATGGAAAGGACTGCCCTGAGTGCTATGGACACTAATGACATAGTTTCAGAAGTAGGGGTAACTTTGCTGCCCCCTTTTGGACCTCCTTGGTATGATCTCCAATGTAAAAGGTTGCAATTAAATTTAGGGTTTTCTTTACCCTAAGGGTAAAGCCCTGGGATCTGGGTTCCTCTCAATTCTTTTTTTTTTTGTTTTGAGCTTGAGAGAGACTATTTTCCTGAAGACACAAATGTCACTACACAGATTCTCATTGCTTCTGGGGAACTCTGGCTTCCAGACCCAGATCGGATTCTGAGAGAAGCCTTTAGCTTCCTAACCTACATAGATGTTAGAGCTTTTCCCCTTTATATCTACTTTCCATCATATATACATAATAAGGTCGAGTTAGAAGGGACCTTGGAATAAAAATTTCTTATTTTACAGATGTGGAAACCGAGACCCTGAGAAATTCAATAATTTTTCCATCATTATATATAGTTAACAAATGAGAGAGAGAGGATCTTAACCTAGTTCTTTTTGACTTTAAATCCAATTCTCTTTGCCTGGCTCTGGGTTCAGGCAATTTTTTCCCATTAAATAAGCAGCGTTGGGTCTTTACTTTTTTCCCCCTTGTCCTCTTCTTCCCTCTCTCTCTTTCCCTTTCTCTCTCTTCCTCTCCCTCTCTCACTCTACTCTCTCTTCAACTTTTTCCCTCTCCCTCTCTCTCATACTTCTTTATCTCTCACCCCTCCCTTCTTCTTTCTTTCTTTCTCCTTCTCTCCACTCTCCTCACCTCCTTTTCTTTCCTCACCTTTCCTTTCCCTTTTCTCCCCTTTCCATCTTTTTCTCTCTTCTCTTTCCTTTCCTCTTTCCTTTTTCATTGTTTACAGGCCTTGGGAAGAGAAAGGAATTCACACTATTCATTCTGTGCAGAAAAAAGATGTGAAAATAAATTCAAATGAGAATAAAACATTATAAATGGACAATTCTCTTATTAGATTTTTCTTACCTTTATATTTAAACATGATATTTAGTGAATAACATATGGATAAGACTGAAAAAAATGACATTCAATTCAACAAATATTTATTGATCACTTAGTATTGCCTAATCCTGTAACTAGGTCATGGGGTGATTAATAGAGGAAAAAATTTCTATGATGTAGATCCTGTTCCCAGAGGGCTTATAGTCAGTCTATAAGGAGCTTATCTTCATAATTGGTAGGAGGAAATTAAAAAATCCTCAATCTGACATCTAAAGTCTTCAATTATATGACTCCTGTCTTTGACTATTTCATATTTATGTGTTTATGTGTTTTCTAGTCTAGTTAAACTAGCTTACTAGCTGTTTCCTAGATATAATACCCCCCCCTTTTTTTTTTTTTTGCCATAGTCCATCCCCAGTGCTTGGGGATGTTCATCATTGCTTCTGAGAAATTCTGGCTCCTTTCAAGGTCTGTATCAGGTTCTGACAGGAAACTTTCCCAACCCATGTAGATATTAGAGCTTTTCTTCTCATGTATACTTTCCCTTTTATATACATATATGCTTCGTAACTATATTATACTTTTACTTATCATTGTACATGTTGTACCCTACAGGTAGAATGTGAACTCTTTGAAGGTAGGGAGAGCTTCAGAGACTTGTACATAGTAGGTACTTAATAAATATTTGTCAAATTCAATCAACACATATTTTTCAGCACTTATTATATGTTGTGCTAAGTGCTGGGGATACAAGTGCAAAGAATGAAACAATCCCTACTTGCTAAGAGTTTACATTCTTGAATTGAACAAAAGAAGATATTGAAGAAACAGAGAAGTGAAATGACTTGCCCAGTCACCCTGCTAGGATGTATCTAGGTTAGAATTTCACCTAAGGTCTTCTTAATTCCAAGTCCAGCAGGATTTCCCATGCCGGTTCACATTATTTGTCATAACACAGCATTGGTAGAACCCATCCATGGGCCCTGTCTTGAGTTAGTAGCCGGAGCTTGTTTTAAAAGCTCCAAAATCTCTTTGCTTTGTAACAATGACTTTTCCTTTTTGAGATTGTCCCCAAGATTTTTTTGGAAGGAAAAACAGTTTCTCCTTTGACTATTGCATGTCAGGCTGGTCTGTCTAACATTCCACAATTATACCTCATGGTGGTCTTGTGCCATGTCTTCTGTCTGTTCTATTTGGCAAATGGCCCTTCCTTTCCTATATCCTGCCATCATCTCTCCTTCACAACTACCCAGAAGAACTGGGATACAGCAGATATAGATTTTATGCTGATCTCCTGACTTTCAGGACTTACTTAGTTAATCATCAAGCGTTCAGTGGTTTTAAATTTCCATAGGGAGTGCTGAGGAGATTGCTCAAGAAGAGTGTATGTTCCTGGTGTCTGGGCAAGTCCAAGTCTCAAGGCCACCAAGCAGAACATAACCCTTGCTCTGTAAATCTTTCGTTCAGTTAGATTCTGATGTTAGATGGTCGGTTGAATTATCACTGTTTAACTGTCTGGACAAATTATTGCACTTGGCTTCCAGTGTTGGTAGTACAGAATTGTGTCCATGGAAATTGATCTGTATACGGTGGATAAAGATTATAGGCCATTGTTGTTCAATCAGTCGTATCTGAATCTGTGATTCCATTTGGAGTTTTCTTGGCAAGATATTGGAATGGTTTGCTATTTCCTTCTCCAACTCCTTTTACAAATTAGGAAACTGGGGCAAACAGGGTTAAGTGATCTGACCAGAGTCACAAAGCTAGCAAATGGCTCATACCAAATTTGAATCCAGGTTTTCCTGTCTCCATTCCTGGCACTCTCCACGGTGCCACTTAGCTGTCCATTATAGGCAATTACTGCTCCCTTCTTAAGGGAAAGTATAAAAGTGCAGATCAATCTAGTTTCAGTCCACTGAAGTCATTCAGTCCCAGTTCTATGCTAATCTTTTCAGTATTCCAAAGAACATGCTGACTTTCTTGATTCTGTTTTGTATTTGTCTGCTTTTCAGCACATAGTTTTTTTCCATTGAATAGTTAAAATATCAACTTCAGTTTGTTTTTTGGATTTTTTATTTTATCATAAATGTAGAATGGATAGAAAGCAGATCTTAAAGACTTCAAGAACTGCTTCTTATCAGAAGCAGTTGGCTGTGTGACACTGGACAACTAACTTAACTTCACAATGTTCCCAGAAGTTCTCTAAGAATATCAGTTGTATTTTTGATCTGATTTTTCTTGTACAGCAAGATAATTATATAAATATATATGCATATATTGGATTTAATGTATATTTTTACCATGTTTAACATATATTGGATTACTTGCCATTTAGGAGAGGGGGATGGAGGAATGGGGAGAAAATTGGAACATGAGGTTTTGCACAGGTCATTGTTGAAAATTATCCATGCATATGTTTTGAAATAAAAAGCTTTAAAAAAATAAAATAAAGAATATTGGTTGTAGAAAAAGTTGGTAGAATGAGTTTTCTCATAAAGGAATTCCCTATACCAAATAGTCTCTACCCTTATCCTCAGTTATGAATAAATGTGAATATTTTAGCTTTCCAGTATTAAGAACAGAAAGAAGATTGCATGTGAAATCATAAACTTTTGCTTACAAAAAGTTTGCATTAAAATGTATATGTATATATGTGTGTCAAAATTAACAGACTAGAAAGAGAGATGGGGGAATAAACATTTATTTAGCCCTATGTGTGCCAGGTATTGTGTTAAGTACTTTACAAATATTGTCTCATTTGATCCTCCCAAAAACCCTATAAGTGTTTTTATTATCTCCATTTTATAGTTGAAAAAATAAGACACACAGAAATTAAAATTTTTTCTCAGTAGTATTTTATTTTTCCAAATATATTTTACAGAAAGTTTTCAGCATTCATTTTGGTAAGATTTTGTGTTCCGAAATGTTTCTCTTTCCCTCTCTTCCCTCCCCACTCCCCAGAAAGCAAGCAATCTCAGAAAAATTAGACCAAAAGGGGAAAAAAAACATAAGATAGAAAAGCAAATAAACAAAAGGTGAAAATACTATGTTTCAATCCATGTTCAGTTTCCATTATTCTCTTTCTGCAATCAGATGGCATTTTTCATCCTCAGTCTATTAGAATTGTCATGGATCACCACATTGCTGAGAAATTTGTCATAGTTGATCATCACATAGTCTTGCTGTTGCTGTGTACAATATTCTCTTGGTTCTGCTCACTTCATTCAGCATCAGTTCATGTAAGTATTTCCAGGCTTTTCTGAAATAATCATCATTTCTTATATAGCAAGAATATTTCATTACCCTCATATATCATAATTTATTCAATCATTCCCCAATTGAAGGGCATTCACTCAATTTCCCATTCCTTGACACTACAAAACTAGCGAGGCATACAGAAATTAAATAAGTTGCCCAAAGTTGCACCACTATTAAGTGTCTGAAACTAGATGTGAATTCAGATCTTCCTGATTCTTAGACCCAAAACTCTATCCATTGTGCTTTTCTGTCCTGTTTGTGTCCTCTTGTGAATTTTTTTTGTTTTATTTTATTTTTATTTTTTGTAATTGTTTTTAGATGTCTGTTGCTGACATCTTTGACTGTCTTTGAGATTTTGATAAAATTAATTATTATCCTATAGCACCAAATGAAACTTCAGATCAATCTTTAATTCAAGGTAAAGTTGAACGTAAAGTAAACGTAAAGTAAATATTTAAGTTCTCACTATATATGCTAATGCATGGTAAGACAAGGGAAACCTGGGAAAATGGAAAAGCTTCTCGGAAATTGTTTTAGCTTTCAGGGTTCTTGTTCAATGAGAACAGAACTTTGTAAAGTAGGTCAGGTAACACTGGATTTATCATATAGTATTGCTTTTCTCTTTTGGTGATATGAATGTACCTGAAAGAAAGAAGATCAGACTATACAAGAAGGGTCAAATAAAGACATTGGTTAAATCTTGAGTAAAGTCCAAATCAGTAGCCAGCCCTTTGTTTCCTTTCTTATACATCATTTTCAGAAAATATTATGATTCTCTAAATTCAATCAGTTACAGACTATCATAGGGAGATGAGTTTTTCCTGTCATTTTAAACTCAGACTTTTGGGATAGTTGATCTAAGGATACTATTCCTAAACATTTAAGGGACACATTTTTCTCATTCTGCCTAAGTAATATGGTAATACCTTCAAATGACCATCAGGAATTTTAGGATTCCTTTGATTTATCAGCTGTTCCAAACTTTTTTTTTAGTAACTCCCTTCTAATTTGTGATACCTTTTACATTAATTGCACCCCAAAAGAAAAGTAAGACAATCCTTATTTAATGTTCTCATGCTCGTTTCCTTTTGTATTTTTTTTTCTTCCTTTCAATCTTAATTAAATCCAAATTAATCTGAAAAATCTTCCACAGCAACCTAAGTACTCTGAAGTCAGTATATGTGCTACCTCTTCCTCCTAAATTACTTGTACCTCTGCCACCCAAATCACATTATTTCATATATATATATATATATATATATATATATATATATACACACGCACATACACTATACACACACACACACATATTTAGGTATACACATATATACTGAACCACACTAAGTCTTTCACTATTATAGATATTATTACTATAACTATTACAGGGATGATGAATCTTTAAAAACAACGAAAATGAAAATTGACATTTATATAGTGCTTTGGTGCAGTGAATAGAGAGCTGAGCCAGGAGTCAGGAAGACCTCAGTTCAAAGATACTGAGATTCTTATTAGCTATGTGGGACAACTCACTTAACCCCAGTTGTCTCAGTTTCTTCATCTGTCAAATGATCTGGAGAACAAAATAGAAAATCACTTTAATATCTTTGCCAAGAAAATCTCAAATGGGGTCCTGAAGAATTGATATGACTGAAATGACTGAACAATAACAGAAAAATTTAAAGTCAGGAAAAACTTTACATACAGTATATTATTTGATTTCACCAAAATAAAAGTCATCAGAATTTTCTATACATCTTGATTTCTCATTCAATAAATTGCTTGGGGGTTGGAGCTATATCTATCCTATTATATAGAGAAAAAAAAAATGAATCCTTAAAATGTTAGATAATTTCCCCCCGGCTATGCTATGTTTTTTTCTATCTTTAGCATGTAGTATAGTGACTTCCATATAGTATATACTCAATAAATATTTGTTGATTATTTAAAAAAACTATCCTTTCCCCTTTCTAATATAATTATAAATCTTCAAAATTTTGTGAATCTGATGAAAAGAGATCAATTCAGTGAAATCCAATGGATCTTAGAAAACGTACTTTCCTCAAGAGAACTCAATTTAAAAGCATTATTTTTAAAGATTGAATTAATCAGTTAACTTTTACTTAGAAAGTGTTCTCTAGCTGATTAAACTTTAACCATTATACCAACTTAGCAATCCTGCTATCTTCTTACTCTGAGGTAAAGCCTGATAAACATCCCATCACAGGGCCTCAGAGGATGTTGAACAAAAACTAACAAAAAGAAATGAAACAGCAACATTTCAAAAAGGAATTCCAATCTTTCTCTCTTTCCTTCTCTCCTTCCTTCTTTCCTTCCTTTCTTCCTTCCTTCCTTCTTTCTAGATACAAATTTTCTTCAAAGAATGGGAATGACTCTCTAAATTTAGGGTTTAGAGTTGTGTCCTAATAAACTATTTAAAACATAAAGCCAAAGAAAGAAGAGAACAACTGTTTAGTCATAGCAAGCCAAAAAAGTAAAGTTTTGTATTACATTTTCATTTTTTCCTTTAATTATCTTAACTTTAAAAAGAAGTAGGACTAAATAATTTTAAGGTCTTTTTCAAGTGTAAGAATCTATGATTTTACAAACTAATTAGAACTATGGGAGTAGTCACTATTGGCAGATGGTCTTCCCAAAGACAGAGATTAAAATTTTGATTTTTTCTATTCAAGGAAGGTATAAAATGTGATAATGCCAAGAAATGGAGGACACTGGATGGAAGAGCATAACATATACATCCACTGGTCATACATGGTGACATTATCTAATTTTTTTTGACCTGTTATAGTGTGTAGGAAAAATGCTGGTCCAAAATAACATGGTAAGGATGGGGAAGAGAATGGGATTCTATTCTCCCTGGGATTCTGTCTTCTTGAACTCATGCTCGGGTCTTTTCCCATGCATATAAATTGAGCACAGAGCAATTTCCTCTTAGCTATATCAAAATAAGGTTTATTGGACCTATGTTAAACAAAGTTTTGAAGACAAGTTAAGCTTGTCTTACATTTGTTTTCTCTATTCCTCTCCTTTCCCATTCTTCTGTCAGAGAAACATAGTATTTAGAATGGGAAGGAACCTTTGATTTAAGGAAAAGAGTCATAATTTACATTTCTTTTGCATGTCCCTCTCCCAGACTCTTACCCACTACAGTATAAAGCATATAGTAGGCACTTAATAAATACTTTAAAAAACTGATTCATAATATTAGGCATTAATTTGGAATGCAAAATTTTGCAAAAGGTGAATATTGAAAACTATCTTTGCATGTACATGGAAAAATAAAATACCATTTAAACAAATAAATAATAGAAAAAATATTCAGCATTCTAGTCTTTGTAGACGACCTGTAAATAAAGCCATAATATTGGTCTGACAGTGGTATGGAGGAATGATATCTTCTTTCATCCCTACTTTCTGAATGGTTTCCTTTCTATCAAATTCAGAATTAATTGCTAAGAGCAAGTAGCAAAGTAGCTTAGAGACTC
This sequence comes from Sarcophilus harrisii, assembly GCF_902635505.1. Lineage (NCBI taxonomy): Eukaryota > Metazoa > Chordata > Mammalia > Dasyuromorphia > Dasyuridae > Sarcophilus > Sarcophilus harrisii. The sequence goes on from NC_045429.1 coordinate 130,614,237, forward strand.
AGAATGTTATTATTATTTTTGGTTATAAAGACAATAATACTAGTTAAAGTTCTAAAATGTAGAAAGTGATGTATAGGTATGGATGTACTAAAAAATGTTTAACAGCTTTCTGTTTTAAAAAAAAATCACCTTTAAGTGGTATCTAGTGGTGCAGTGAAGTGTGTTCAATCTGATCTCAGAAACTTAATAGCTATGTGTCACTGAGCAAGCCACTTAATTCTGTTTGCCTCAGTTTCCTTATCTGTAAAATGAGTTAGAGAAGGAAATAATAAATCACTGCAGTGTCTTTGCCAAGAAAACCCTAAATTAGATCACTAAGAGTTGGACACAATGGAAACGACTAAACAACAACATAAGTGATATACTTTTAATTTTGGTTTTCATTATTAACATTTTATCTAACAATTTCTTAACTCTAGACAACAACAACAAAAAAAAACTCCAATAAATTGAACACTGGCTTTTGTGAGTTGGTATTAGCTAGCTCCAACATTCCTTGATTTAGAAGTGTAATTTGATACAATTCTTGTAACTGAGGAAACTGAGATTCTGAGAATTTAAATGACTTGCCCATGGTAACAGAGATAAAATATATTTGGAGCAGGGCTTGAAGACCAAGTCTCGGGTCCTGTCCAGTATATACAACCTGGATTCTAGACCACCTCTAACACATTAGCAAGCTACTTCTGAACTTTAATTTCCTTTTTTGAAGAAATGGCTCTGTAATAGTTGGCTCTGAAATAGTAATTCAGTCATTTCAGTCATGTCCAATTTTTCATGACCCCATTTGGGATTTTCTTGGTAAAGATATTGATTTGCTATTACCTTCTCCAGCTCATTTTACAGATAAAGAAACTGAGGCAAACACAGTGAAGTGAGATGCTCAAAGTCATATAGCTAGTGTCTGAGAACAGATTTAAACTCAGGAAGATGAGTCTTCCTGATTCCAAGCCCAGTATTCTAAATACTGTGCCATAGTGGGCCAGATTATAATCATTGCATTAGTATTATTCTCACTCTTTCTTAGAAACTTATTGATCTCTTTGCTGAATTGTCATCTATATATTGTGCCCTCTAAAAACAATTGTTTCCCAAGGTTCTGTCCTGGATTTTCCCATCTTCTCTCTAAATCAGGGATGAGGCACTTTATTTTTTCTGCCAAAGGCAGAAATTGGATATTTATTTATAACATTTGGATATTTATATCATCACTTGTTGACCATACAAAATTATCAGTTTAAAGAACTCAAGCAGTAGGAGGTGGTTGTTGCCTTGATAGGGCCAGACCAAATGATTTTGAGGGTCTTATGTGACTCCTTGGTCAGATGTTCCCCACCCCTACAACCATGTCTTTGAGAGAGCTCATTAGTTTTCATGGGTTTAATCTTCATCTCTATTCATTTGATTCCTAAATCTATATCTTCAACCTTGGTCTTTCTTCTGAGCTCTCTCTGTGCATCTCCATTGCCCTACTGGATATTCCAAGTTGGATATTCAAGAGGTATCTCAAATTCAGTATATCAAAATGGAATTCATTATCTTTCTCTCTTAAACTCACCTCTATTCTGACTATGCTTATTCCTGTTGAGGATACCACGTTCTTCAATTTGTATATTTACAGTTTTGGTGTTATTCTCAATTTGTGGCTCATTCACTCTACATATCCACTCAGTTACCAAATTTTGTGTATGCGTATTTTAATCTCCACAACATTCCTCGCATCTATCTTCCCCATCTTTCCACTTACATGATCCATTTCAGACAAGGACTAATTCAATAGCTTCCAAATTAGTGTCCTTGCCTCAAGTTTCTTCTTACTACAATCCATCTTCCCCATAACTTCTAAAGCTATTTTTCCTAAATTGCAGGTTTGACCAGGTACCTTATTCATTAAAATCCAGTGGCCTCCTATTTTCTCAAGTGAGAAAATAAAAAACATAAATAAAAAATCTCCTGTCTAGTTTTTGAAAGCTTTCACAAAGTGACCTTGATCTATCTTTCAAACTACTCTGTGGTCTAGCCAAACTGTCCTTGATGTTTCTCACATTAAATAATCCATTTTTTATTGCTATGTCTATTCTGAACCCAACCTAACTCAAATTGGCCAGTGGCCAACGTTTTGGGTTAAAATAAAATGAAATCTCTGTAGATCATCTAGCAATAAGTAAGAGCTTTGCTTAACTATAGCATAAAAAGGATACTCATCAAGGATTGATTCATTTGAATTCTGCATTTCTCATGTGTTGAGTCTAAGGAAATTCAATTCCTCCCTGGAAGCAGGGCCAATGGTTTCAGTCCTAGTTTTCTGGACTAACAGAGACTCAAAGATGTTTTGTTATTTTTTAATAGCTTATGTGGGGTGGATGTTGCTGCCATGCTGGGAATTGATTCCTTCTTATCTAATCCACCTCTCTTTAGAAGCCCTTGAACACTTCAAAACTCTACTCAAGTATCCTTTTGTACATGAAACCTTTTTTTCTACCTACTATTATCTCTTTCCCTTTTAAAAATTGATCCTGTATTTATTATGCAATATTTTAAGTATAGTAACTTATATACATGTTGTTTTTGTCATTAAAATGTTGACCAACAGGTATGGTTTTAAAATCACAATAGCTCATTAAGGTTGTCTATAAAAGAAGGATTGTGATTTGAATTGGTAGTAGGCATACTATCTGAATGAAATCATGGATCATAGAGTTGAAGTCTAGGCCCAAACAGTATTTTGCATATTAGTGGGTATCCACTAAATGTTTGTTGATTGAATGATTTTTATAGCCCACCAGGAATAAAGTTGTTTAAAGAATCAAACAACAAAATAACAATTTTGAGTTGAAGAATAATTCTTACTGTTTGGTAGAACTTGGAAGATTTAATGAAAATGTGTCAAGCTTGAGTTTAGTAACAGAAGGCTGAAATATTTCAGAGCCAGAGTGTTTCTCATGTTTTTTAATGAATCAGAAAGGAAATAAAGGAAGAAAACAAACATATGGACTATATGGGGAGGTAAAGAGATGGGGACAGGCATTTGGAAAAGGCAATGAGAATGGGACATGGGGAGGAGTACTATTTTCATCACTTCCTAGTATCTAAAATAAATACTGGCATCAAACATTTTGTAAGATCTTCCATGGAAGATAATCTCTGAGAGAAGGTCTCTGAGGAAGAGAGGTCTCTGAGAGAATAATTAACTTAATTTGACTGCTTTGTTTGTTTACGTTCCTTTTCTCTTGTATGAGTCAATAAAGCTTGGAGCATTGGGACACATAGCCCTCTGGACCCTGCCAGCCAACCCCAAAATGGAATATGGGAAAGTAGTCTTTCTCTTTCTTTTATTTCTAAAATCAGGTAAGATTTTGAAAAATATTTATTTTAATGGAATGTATAATTTTAAGAGCATCTAAGTTTTTTTTATTTTTTTTCTACAATTTCAATTTTTTTTTTCCCCTAGGAATGAGTAAGTATGTTGCAAATACTTGAACAATTAAGACTCAACAATACCTTTGACTACTCTTCTAGCTTGACTTAATATAAACATGATTCTTGAAGTGACTTCATGTGTAAATTGGTTCTTTTAGTATTTGGCCCACTGAATTGTCAGGCCAAAAGGTGGTAGAAAACTGAAGAATTTATCAGGTGATAATAGTAATTTCCCCATGAATATTGTCAAAATACTAGAGATGATTAGGATAGAGAGGAAAATAAACCACTTTCTAATATCCAATATATTTTAAAAAGGAAGGCTAAACAAAATAATAAAGCCAGTAATTTGGCATTCCAAAAAAAGTTTATCAAATTGACCAATAAATAGATTCCATTATTATGATTATTAATTTATTTAAATTAGAACATTTTTTACAAATGGTTTCTCTTTAGGACAAATTTAAAATGATACAATACTACTTTTAGCATTATAATCTATTTTTACAAATTAGGCCCATCTAAAAGAAAAATAGGATCCTAGAAATAATTATAGGATATATCAAAGAGATATAATTATGGTGTGTGTGTGTGTGTGTGTGTGTGTGTGTGTGTGTGTTTGTAATTAGATGTCCAGTTATAAAGATATAAGAAGTGGAGCAATGGTTAAATGCCCTTCTGTAACAACAAGTCTGAGTGGTTCCTTAACTAGACTTACCATTTTACTATTCAACATGATCTGAGTTTCTTGTTTTATTTTAGTGAATTGTTAGAACAATCTTTGTTTTCTTGTTTATCATACTATGAGCATTCCTAAAAGATAAATTAGAAATAATTCAGAAAGAGGCAGGCATAAAGACAGGGATTTGTCTGGGCTACCTTTTTCAGAGTTTTATAAAAGTTAACTAATTTCTTACATCACTTTATTATTTGAAAATGTTTGGATAGATACTTTAGAATCGACATAAATGAGAAGATAAAAACCTTAACAAAATGAATTTTTAAAAAAACTGTCTGTAATCAAGCACTTGTTTATATTGCTAACTTCCCAGAAGAAAGAAAAGCAAAGAGAGGTCAGATAAGGAATAAGCAAATATTTTTTTTTTGGCTGTGCTCAGCAATCTGAGCACAGGTTAAAAAGTGTGTATGCACACACATATAACAATGCATATATAATGTATATTATTATAATACTGTATTATGTGTGTTGTATATGTGTCTGCATATATACATATGTATATGTGGATAGATTGCCATAGATAATCTAAGAGAAAAAAGTCTTCAAAAGCACACATCTTTTTAAATACCAAAATTTATCTTCATTTTAAACTTTCTTTTAAAATTTTTTTAATACTTTAATTTTTTATTTTGCACTTTAGTATCATTTTTCTACAGCACTGAAATAGGCCTTCCAAATGGATTGGATAGAACTTTTTACACCTGCCTTTAGCTGATGCAGACATATTTTACAATTTTACAAAAATAAAAAAAAAAAACCTCTGATTTATTTTTTTAAATGTACTTGTCTCAGTAACAATATAGTCTCACCTTAGGTTTACTCTATGAAAATATTTTTGCTGCTAAAATATATTCTTATATTTTCCCATGGATTCAAGTTCCTTCTAGAGTTTAAAAAAAAAACCTCTGATTTATTTTTTTAAATGTACTTGTCTCAGTAACAATCTAGTCTCACCTTAGGTTTACTCTATGAAAATATTTTTGCTGCTAAAATATATTCTTATATTTTCCCATGGATTCAAGTTCCTTCTAGAGTATGACAGCTTTGAGAAAGTGAGAAAACAGACAAGTTGAACAAGTACTGTCATTTGGGAAGGGTCAAAATCAACACCAAAATTCATAAGGAAAAAACATTCTAAAGTTGATTCCTATTTATCTGGAATATGAACTCTGAAACTGATTCTTTCGTGCTCTTTTTCAATGTCTTCTCAGGGTATATTAGATTGGATATTTTTAATACAGACTCAGTGGTGACAAATAAATCCTTTTTACTTCACAAAGTGTTCTGATCTACACAATTGCAAATAAATTCTCTGGGACTTGAGATCTTAGCTTAAAACACAATGTAGACTCTAGGCTTTGAAGCATATGATTTTCTTTAAGTTTTCTGTAATTAAATCAATCAAATTAAGCTGCTTACTATGTACCAGGTGCTATGCTAAATGATGGAGAGACAAAAAAAAGTCAAAGACAATCACTGACCTCAAGGAGCTTACATTCTAATTGTAGAGAGACACACATTTTTACTTAGAAGATAGCTACCGAGCAAATGAAAGAATAAATGAGAAGGTATTCACTTTTCAAGTTGGGGAAAGGCCTCTGAAGGAAGTGGTAATTAAATTGAGTTTTATAAGGGTAGCCAGGATTCTAAGCCTCAAAAGTTAGGAGCAAGAGTATTCTAGGCATATGAGACAGTCAGTGTAAAAAAATCAAGGATGGAGCATGAATGAGAAAACCAGCAAATAAACTATTATTGCAGGACCATGAGTACATGGAGGAGATTACTATATAAAGAAGCCTGGACAGGTAGGAAGGGATCAGGTTGTGAAATTTCTAAATGTCAAATTAGAGTTTATGTGATTAAAATTTTTTCAAAATCTTATAAGATTTTATTTCAAGATTCCTATATGGTCAGTTATTCATTCAATTATTCATTATTAGGTTTTGACTCAAACTAAGAAGAATGAAACATTAGGTGAGGTCTTCAGGTAGAGGCTGGGTACTTATTTGAGTGGAGGAAATGTTCAGATAGAAGTTAGTTGGATGAGATAATCTCTAAAGTCACTTTTAATTCTAAGATACTACAGATTCTAAGATCCTAACTTCTAGAAGGACACATGTTACTCCTTTCTCACTTTGTCTACCATAATATCATGATTTGAAATTGGATATTAAGACCTAGTGAAAGATTTTAGTCCTGTAACTTTGTAGTTACATGTAACTATATGTTACATTAGTTACACATAAATTAGTTGCAAGTAAGTTTTATATTCGTGTAACAATTAAGATTAGTGTGGCTCAGCTTCAGACTAGAAACTCCAGAGTAAAACAGATCTATAAGTCAACTCAAAAAGAAGTTTGGATTGGGGGGAAACTGGAAGGAAATGAAAAAATTGGATAATATCAAAATAATTTGATAATTGAAAATAGGTGAAAAAAGGAGTAAAGGTAACCAAAGAAGATTAAAATTAGGTGAGCTCTGTCATGCTGATAAGGATGGGATGGGAACAGGAAGGTAGTTAGTGGGTTCTCAAGGTCCATATCTGCTTTGTTTCAGTCTATGCTTAACATCAATCTACTAAGTCAGCTTTCCTTTTTCTCTCCAAACCTCAGTAAACAACGGGGAAATTTTCCTCCCCAACATCCACCACCAAAATATATTCATCTGCTTTTGAAAGAGAAAGAAAAGGTGTCAGTAGTGTTTAAAATAGGAGATTCTCATTTTCTAAATTTAGTTGAGAGGCAACGGTCAATTTCATGCTTCCCTGCAGGTAGGCAGATCCTTCTGGAAGAAAAGATAGAATGATGGAATAAGTTTAAAATGTAGACAATAAAATAAAGAAATGGATGAGTAATACATCTTAGAAAAGTTGTTAAATAATAGCATTTAAATCTTACAATTTTTTAAAAATTATCTATTAAGCATGAATATTATTTAACCTGTATTAAGAGTTGATAGGATTGGTCTCTTTAGATAGGTAAGGTATTAAAAGTCTGGGATGAACTTTTTTTCTTGGCTTAGCAAAGTGCCTAGCACACAGTAGGGCTTTAATAGATGTTTTTTGAAACACAATGAATGTTTTGGAGTCATGTTGGGGTACTAACTCCTCAAAAATCATGTTCTGGGACACATATGTTAGATTGTCATCCTCTAGTGACTGATAGCTTTGTGAAACCTGCAGATCTAAATGTCTCTAGAAGATGGCAATCTCTCACTGAGAGCAGGAACTTTCACTTTTGATTTTCTATTTCCAGTGCTTAATATAACATTAGGCACATCTTTGGTGGGTTAATAAATAATTGTTGATCGTTAATTATTGAATTTTCAACTAAGGATCTCTAGCAGCCCAAGGGACACAGTAATATGCATTTCAAATTTCATATTGAAGAGAAAAGCTCTTTTGTCTTCTTACCTTAGAGCTTTGAGGGATTATAAACTTTTGAGAACACACAAGCAGCATCAAAATGACCCTGGGAACACAATATTATTCTTGTACCACAAAGTGAGTCTTACAGGATCAAATAAAGAGTATTCAAAAGAGGGCAAATATGATTAAAACATTCTCAGACTTATCTCAAAGTTGAGAGAAACCTAGAAGTTTTCTAGTACACCCTCAGATTCAGGGCAGTTATAGGAAATCAGTTCTGAAGTCAGGAAAAGCTTAGTTCAAACCCAATCTCATGTACTTACTGGCTGTTTGACCCTGAACAAGTCACTTAAATCTGTTTTCCTCAGTTTCTTCACCTTCAAGGTGAAATGGAGAAGGAAATGTCAAACTATCCAATTTCTTTGCCAAGAAAACCCTACTGGGGTCATGAAGAGTTGGATGAGACTGAACAAGAAACAAATATCCTGAGTAAGAATCTCATTTACAATATACTCAAATGAGCCTTAAACTTTTTGCTTGAAAAATTTCCAGTGAGGGGGAAAATCCCCAGATGAAATCTACTGAAGGACTTGGGAGTATCTGGTTTACAGAAGAGAAGGTAGTGTGAGAGGATAAACTTTCTCTTTAATTTAACCTTGGAAGGCAACCTTGATGATGAGTGGAAGCTACTACTAGTTAGTTATCCCAAAGTGCAAGGAAATGTCACACACAGGCTATAGTGGTTGTCTTTCAAGCAAAAGGGTTTTTTATGTTGTTGTTTTGTTTTGTTTTGTTTTGGATTTTTTTGGAGGTGCATTTTTAAGAGGTAATTCTTGATCACAGAATTATCGATCTAATTCTGAAAGGGACCTCAGATTTTATCTTGTGCTAATCCTTCATTTTACATATAAGGAAATTTAGGCCAAGTTACATGACTGACCCAAGCTCACATAAGTAGTATGCATCAGAGGAAGAAGTCAAACTCTGATCTTCTGATTGCAAAACCACTGCTTCTGCTTCTATTGGACAATGTAATTTCTTTTACTTATGATCTCTTAGATGTTCTCCAACTCTGAGATTCTGTAAATTGTTATTAATTGCCCAAAACACCATTGATATAATATTTATCAATACTCCTCCTTCCCAGGCCATACCCAAAGTATTTAATGATAGTTGTTGACTCTAGAAAAAACAGGCACAGATCTAAATAAATAGAGATACTCTTTGTCAAGTGTCATAGTAGTAGTTGCTGCACTGGTTTCAGTCTTGGGAAACTAAACTAAAATGTATAGAAATTCCTAAATTTTTTTTGTGTCATGGTTCTTTTTGGCAATTTGGTGAAGCCTATGGACCCTTTCTTGGAATAATGTTTTCAAATGCACAAAGGACTACATTTCTAGGACTACAAAGGAAATCAATTATATTGAAATACAGTTGACAAACTTTTCTAAGTTTATAAACCACAATTTTTTAAATGCATGCATATATATTCACATATATGTATACTCACATATATTTTATTTGTAAATGTATATATTTCCTATGAACTAATAATATAGGATTTTAATAAAAATTAGACTACTGTTACTATTTTTTGTTCTTTTTAATTTTTTTTATTTTAGCTTTTTATTGACGAAAGATATGCATGGGTAATTTTTTAACACTGATCTTTGCAAAAACTTCTGTTCCAACTTTCCCCTTCCTTCCTTCCACTCCTTCCTCTAGATGGCAGGTAGTCCCATACATGTTAAATATGTTAAAGTATATGTTAAATACAATATATGTATACATATTTATACATTGCATAGACCACAATTTAAAACCTCTGCTCTTGAAAAAAAATTTGGAACTCAAAATCTTAAAAATATGATTGTTGAAAACTATCTTTTATATATAATTGGAAAAATAAAATATTAAGTGAAAAAAATAAGAATTTTTGCTCTTATGGTGGAGGTATCTTGGTGTTTTTTTTCTCCCACTTTTCAACTCACTGAATCCTCTACTCTAGTGCTTTGGGAACAAATTTTTTTAAATGAAAGCTTTTTATTTTCAAAATATATGTATAAATAATTTTCAACATTCACCCTTGCAAAACCTTGTGTTCCAAATTTTTCCCTCTCTTCTCCCTGATTCCTCCCCTAAATGGCAAGTAAACCAATATATATTAAACATATACAATTTTTCTATATATATTTCCACAAATATCATGCTGCACAAGAAAAATCAGATCAAAAAGGAAAAAAAAAAGAAAGGAAACAAAATACACAGAAAAGTGAAAATACTGTGTTGTGATCCACATTCAGTTCCCACAGTTAGTTCTCTCTCTGGGTACAGATGGTTCTCTTTATCACAAGACATTGGAACTGGGCTGAATCATCTCATTGTTGAAGAGAGCCAAGGGGGACAATTATTTAAAGGTTAGGTCTGCCTAAAGGATCATGTACTCAGTGTAAACTGTAAATTAGTTATGGGACACGTATTTTATTCTTATACACATAAAAAAAATGCTAAACATGAAAGACAGTGAGCATTGATAAAATGATTTAAAATAGGAGTCTAACTTATATCTACTGTTACAATGCTGGGAGTCCAATATAAGATATTATCAAAACATGCAATAGTCTGCAGGTCCTGATTCTGATAGGGTATTTTAAATTTCACCTAGGCTCTCACTGGCCCTCTTCAAAAACAAAGGACAAACAACAATACTATATTTCTCCAAATCTATATTTGCAGGAGAATCAATCTGTACTTTGAGCAAAGCAGTATTGAATTAGCTCAGAAGAAATGTGAGATACCAAGTTAAAGAAGACACCCCAAATGTTCATGGGGACTATTTGTGGCAGGAGCATCCTGAGCTCATATTGGCCTGATGAGCCACAATCAGATACATTATAACTCGACTCTAATATAGTAATGCCATTTTGATTCTCTTTGAGATTGAAGGACAAAAAACAAACAGTTTTCAGCATACTGATCTCTTCCTCATTTTGGTGATCATCTTCTCTTATTAAGAAACTCCTATTGTTAATCAGCTTCACTCAGTGAGCCCAGTGGGCTCCAAGATGCTGTAGCATTTGGAGCAGCTATCCTCCAGGAAAACATCTAAGGAGATGGACTAAACCAGGTTGAAAATAACTGACAGGTTATCAAACCCACTGGTGAGTTAGGAGAATAACTACCTGAGCATGTGAAGATTTTCTGGGTGGATGAAAACAATTTGCTCTGATAGCCCTAAAGGTAGTTGGAGCAGGCTCTGTGGAATGCACAGAGCTTGGTCAGACATCCATGATACCAAGATCATTCACTGAATCCTGGGCCATAGCCAGTCATTTTGACTTTTGTCCTCCCACTGTATTTTGATAACTCAGAATGAGACTGACAATTGTGTACCTCTGCCTTATTTAAATCCAATTCACTCCCAAATCAAGACATCACCTATGATATCATTGAGTCTCTTTGAGAACAAGGGATGAACAATAACAAGACTGCTCAAACTTACAAGGTTGCCTCCAATCATGGATATGTTCACTTGAGATTTATATTCAGAAAAGGAAACATAGAGGAGAAAAGCAAACTAGAGGCCCAGATGTCTCAGGATGCTCAGGTGGGAAAGGGCCAGCCTATCCCTCATTCCTCATTGTGAGTCTCCTTTGATGTCACCTAGATGGTAAAGGATGAGTAAATCTGTCAGAAACTGTCTTTCTTTTGAACTGATGCAGCTAGCCTCCTGCTACTATCTGAAAATAAAGGAAGAAAAAGGGACCACTTAAAGTTTTTTGCTTCATTCTGATGGACCAGTCCATTCAGTATTAGGCTGGCATATGGCCAGAAGTCATGAGGTTCATCACCCTCAAAAATTCAACCACCGAGTCTTCAAAAGTATCCGGAGGGAGCTCCAAACAGTTGCTGGATTGGCTCCTAAAGTTCAATTGTGTCAATATCACTAAGGATGACTTTGATGACTTAGCAATAAAAATAACTATTTAATGATATTATAATAAAATCAGGTGAGACATAAAACAGGGAGCCATACCATCACCAAAAGCAATCTCCATGGTCATGGAAATTAGCATTACAGAGTCCTGGTTCAGGAGGGATTTTTGTGTTTGGTGAGACCTTTTAGAGCAGAGGTGTCAGAATTTAACAACAACAACAACAAAATCTGTCTTTTTTTAAAGTCAGCATGTGGCCAGAAGATTTCCTTTCTTAGTTTGACAGCATTGTTCTGCATTATTCTGATTGTGTTGATTGTGTCAAATCACAAGATCCTATAGCATCTCTTGGAAGACACAGGTAATTACTCAAAGGAGTTTGGTCTATAAATCTGCACAGAAAAGATTAAGTGAATGAAAAATAACTGTTGTCTAGATTTTGACATGCAGTTGGAGGAATACCTCATTGAGACAGTCTAATAGTTTATGTATATCTAGAACAGACAGAACAGATATACAATAAGGTAGGCCTGATAGGTAGCTAGATGATGCAGTAGATAGAACCCTGGGCTTAGAATTAGAAAGGCTTGTCTTCCTGAGTTCAAATTTGACCTTAAACTTGTATGACTCTGAGCAAGACCCTTAATTGTTTGCTTCAGTTTCCTCATCTGTAAAACAATCTGGAGAAAGCAGCAAACCACTCCCAAGTCTTTTGTCAAGAAAACACCAAATGGGGACATGAAGAGTCAGAAATGATTGAACAACAATGCCTTATTTAACATAGTTTTTATGAGAATCAATTGAGATTAAGTCTGTAAAGAACTTTATAAATGCTAGTTTAAAATTTGATTATTATCATTATCCCTATTACTATTAGTTGCTTAAGTAGAAAGGTAGCAAGAGATATTAATAAAATTTCACCTCCCTTTCAATTTTTCTTCTTTAATAATTCTAATGCCCAAAATTTCCTTGGTGGAGCAGTCCTTCCACTAAAATAAACAAGGCATCCCTTGCCACATATACATACATATACATATGCTTTTTTTGTTGTTGTTAGAAAATTTTGTGAGTTACTCTGGTTGGAAACAATTGTCATCTAGTTGTCTTCTGGTGACAAACCTTTCCAAACACACATAGTCTGGTCTTTGGATGAATTAGTGGGCCCATATATTCAATCAGTCAATAAACATTTATTAAGTATCTATTATGTCCAGGCACTGTTCTTAAGGGATGCCAAAAAAGGCAAAAGATAGTCCTCAAGGAATTCATAGTCTAATGAATTAGATGTTTGAAGCTTTCCTGAATTGGTAGGAACTTCCATACCATAGCTTGTGTATTTCTGACGGCCCTCAAGAGTCTTAGCCCATTTCCAAACCATAATGGAGCCTCTGACTAAGACTCTAATGAAGATTTAATTCCTTCTCTTCATTCAAAGAGTAGCATGTTGCTTTACCAAATTGTTACAATCTATTAGAAAAACTGTTTACTTGAGGCAAAAAATTTCTTCACGCTAAGATTTTTTTTTTTCTGGATTCACATTAAGCAGCAGTTCTATGACGAACTTTTATATAGCTTCAATGACTTTCCATTGCTTAAGGAATAACAATTGAGGCAAAAAATTTCTTCACGCTAAGATTTTTTTTTTTTTCTGGATTCACATTAAGCAGCAGTTCTATGACGAACTTTTATATAGCTTCAATGACTTTCCATTGCTTAAGGAATAACAACCAAATACCTTAACAAAGAGGCTTTTTTTTTTTTTTTTTTTAGGACTTTCATGTTTTAACCCCCTATTTCTTTTCCTTACTGTAAATTGCAAAGTATTAATGATTTGAACTGAATGGTATTTGCCATTTCTTTGCACATTTTACTCTTTTCTTCCTCCTTTAGGACAAGGAGATCTGTTAGAGAACTATGTGAAAACAGAAGGAGCTTCGCTTTCTAGTTCCACCAAAAAGCAATTTGAAGCAAATAGCATAGAAGAATGTAAAGCAAAATGTGAAGAGGAAACTGAATTTGTCTGCAGGTAAGTTCACTTGGGTTCCAACCGTGCATGCATTCTGCTGGTTGAGAAACTATTTTGGGGAGCAAAGCAAAATTTATTCAAGATTTGTTTATCAGCCAAAGGTAGATTTAACTAGAAAAAAGAATATGGTGGTGTCATATCTGGAGCAAATAGCATTAGCCTTTTAATCCTCCCTATGTATCTAAAAGTATGCTTAACTTACGCCTACTCTGGAACATTACTAAGAGCTAAAATGGACATATGCCCATATTAGCTTTAATAACTCCCCATTGCTTACTTATATAGAATAAAGTCCAAACTTCTTAGTGGGAGTCCTCAAGGTTTTCAGAGTTTGCCTTCTGCCTACTTTTCTAAGCTGATTTTTTTTTTTTTTTTTTTTTTACTAATTTTTCTTTTAAATTTCAATAGTACTTTGTATCTCACTTTGGAACTTATCACATTCTACTGTGTATTTTGGTATTAGTAGATTATAAACTGCTGAGATCCAGACTTGGAAAGCAATGTAGCAAGTCTTAGAGTTTGGAAAATCTGTTCAAGCCCTGCTTCTGGTACATCCTAGATGTATGTGACTTATCTTTTTAGAAGGCCATGAAGCATTCTGATACTAAAAATTATGGACAAATTGAGTCTACATCCCTAGAGTGAATTATTTTATTAGAAGTTTCCCTCCACATTGATGAAGTCTTAGCCCCAGAACTACTCCCCCCAAAATCCTAATAGCACCTAGACACTAAGTTACTTGATAAATGCTTGACCTAATAAATGAATTAATTCTATGAGAATATCTCTACAATATTTGTATTGGCCTATTTCATAAACCAGAGCTAAGGCTAAAGATATAATGACCAAAAATGCAGAATTGGACAGAAAGTTGATTTTATAAAAGCAACTCTAAAAATGTCATCCATCAATATTTTAGTAGACATGATCTATCAATTCATTTGGAAAAATATGGATCTCTCTCCTTTCATTCCCTTTTCCTTTGTGCCTCCTTCTTTCTCTTTTATCGAATCTTCTTTAATTTCTCTTTCCTTCTCCTTCTCTCTGTCTGTCTGTCTGCCTCACCTCTCTATCTACCCTGAACACATGTTCCAGGCAAATTCTAGCTTACCATAAATAGGCAAATGGAACACAAATAAGTAAATTTACCAAAATAGCTTCTATGCAGAGAGTTAACTTTTAACGACTGAGTTATGAACTTGCAAGAAGGATTCAATTGAATTGTTTTATCCACAGGTAAATGTCCAGAAGTCAGGCTTAGCTGTTCTAAAACTTGTGATGTCAGAGGGAGCTAGTGATGTCTGAGTTATGAACTTGCAAGAAGGATTCAATTGAATTGTTTTATCCACAGGTAAATGTCCAGAAGTCAGGCTTAGCTGTTCTAAAACTTGTGATGTCAGAGGGAGCTAGTGATGGCTCAACAATGATACTGAGCCAGAGCTTCAATCTGCTGTTGGCTATCCAGTCTGTGAGCCCAAAAAAGAGAAGGAGAAAATGCACACAATGACTCTGGCTGCTGTTGTGGTATGGAGAGGGAGAAAGAAAAAGGAGAAGGGAAACAGGAGAGAAAAAGTCCAAGTAGAGAAATGAGTGCTGTCTCCTACTTCCCTCAGCTAGTTTTGGCTAGTTTCTATGTCTACAGATGTGCTCTAATTTCTGAATAATGCTACAGAAATCAAAGTCACAGGTCACCATCATTACTAACAAGCATTTATTGAGTGCCAGTTGTATACCAGATATTGTGTCATGCATTAGGGATACAAAAGCAAAATTTAAACAGTCCTTCCCTTTAAAGAGTTTATATTCTCAAGGCCAGCTAGGGAAAAATAGCATCATCTATATTCTAAAATTTATTCCAGATCTAGTTTAGCTCATTTCCCAAGAAATGTAGATTTGGCAAAGGACCTTAGATAATCTACGTGAGGTTTCTGGGATTTGTGAAAAGTTGTGTAAGAGTAAGGAGAACTCAGGTGCTGGTTCAGGCTCATCCAGTGACTCATTATGGGATCTTGGGCATGTCCCTTCCCCCTTACCATGGCCTCCATTTTCTCTTTCTATAAAATGGGAAACTGAATTAAAATTTTCTCTAAAGATTCTTCCATTCTAACATTCTTCCCTCAAAGGTCATCTTCCTGCCAAATTTTGACAGAAGTCCTTCTAGAAAATATTCATGCTTTGCTTCTAATATAACTTCTCTATGTGCTTTTCAGTTCAAATTCAGATTGAAAAATGATATTCTTAACTTAGTGCCAGATTTAGTCCAAGTAATGAGGTCAATGATAAATCAGAAAGAACTGGCTATATTTCAAATAAAAAATTGTTTCCTTCATCTAGTTTTACTGCCCTCAGTTTCCTCTTTCCAAGAGTGATCTCTGGGCAAGGATGGTAATTATATGTGCTTTATTAACTAGTTAGGCTGTATCTCGGATTTCATATTATGATAGTCACCCTAAGTTCAATACCTAAGTGAATCTTCTTTCCAAAACTTTCCTTTTGAAACAAGTGGAATGTAAAAAGTATTAATAATTCCAAGAATCCTTCAACACTGGACTTAGGAGTCAGAGAATATGACATCATGCCAAAATCTTCCACTCAGTATCTATGACATTTTTTCATAAGTAAAATTAATGGGAAATTAAGTGACTCTGAGGTAAAATTTAAGCTCAGGTCTTTTTTACTCTGGCATTTTACTCAATAGGCTGATCAAAACATAGTATATAGATTCCTGAACTTTGAGTCAGGAAGAATTATTTTCAAATTCAGATAATCTAGCAGTGTGAGCTTAGGCAAGTCATTTTACCTCCATAAAAAGGAAGATTACTGTGAGGTTCAAATGAGAGAATAATATGTACCTATGTTCGGTAAATCTTAAAGCTCTATATAAATGTCACAGAGCATTTTAATTATATGTTCACCAGCAAGATTTAATAGATGTGCACATCAAATATATAGAAGTATAGTTTGGATACAGTGCAGCTGAATGGACTTTCTTAAGCTATAATGTTGCAATGTATATATTGAAGATAGAGGATATGCATGTTGTAGACATTACCAAAGTATTATTGCTATTTGAAAAAAAAATTTCTAATAACCATGGTGCCATTTTTACTCCTCAACAAAATTATGGGAGGTTGAATGGAACATTAGTATCATATAGCAATCTTTAATGCCCTGGGGATTAATGTAATTCTACATGAGGCTAGCTTTTATATCTCATTAGTAGTTAGCTTTCTGGTGAAAACTATGTTCACTACAAAGTTATTCTAATTTTTCTCATTTCCTTCATTTGCTTATTTGCTAATTTATTTTTAACATTTTTTTAAAGTTTCAAATTCTTTTCCTTCCACCCTCTTTGCTTCCACAAGCAGGCAAGCAATATATTTTATACATGTGAAATTATGCAAAACTTATTTCCATATTAGCCCAAAATAAAAAAAAAACAAAGAAAGAGAGTGAGAAAATTATACTTTAATTTGCACATGGAGTTCAGTTCTCTTTCTGCATGTGGACAGCATTTTTTCAATATGCATCTTTTGAAATTGTCTTGCATCACTGTATTGATTAGTGTGGCCAGGTCTTACACAGATGATAATTATTACAATGTTACTGATGCTATGTATAATGTTCTCCTGCTTCTTTTTTCACTTTGCATCAGTTCATGTAAGTCTTGCCATGTTTTTCTGAAATCAACTCTCTCATAATTTCTTATAGGACAAAAGGACTTTATCACAATCATATGCCAATCATATGGTGGGCTTTTTTCTTGCCATGGACAACTGCTTACTTCTGCTCTTGATCCTATTCCTTTAATTATCTCTAGTAGCTTTTACTTTCAATTACTTTCTCCCTTTTTTTCTCTCATCTTCCCATTCTCCTTATCCCTGCTGTCCAAACTATACCCAGATCTCTCCCATACTTAAAATAGTTCTTCTTGACTCTGCCATTCCTGCAATGTGTCTTCCACATCTCTTTTTCTTTTCACACTTAAATCCTAAAAAGCATTGTCTACTAATTCCTTCCACATCTCCCACTTCTCTATTTCTCATGATTGGTTCCTGTCCTATCATTTGACCATTGCTCTCTTCAAGTTTACTAATCTTTTACCTACCAAACAAAATTTATCTGCTCTTATCAAGTTTACCAATGTTCAATATTTCAACTACTAAATCTAATGATCTCTTCTTAGTTCTCATATTTGACCTCCCTATAGCTTGTGAAACTGTTGACCACTCTTGGACACTCTTCTCCCTTTGCTTTTCTGATATTATTTTCTCTTGGTTCCCTTCTATCTGGCTGGCTGTCCCTTTTTAGTCTTTTTTGTTGATCATCTTTTTCTTTCTGTTTCTGTCATGGGTTCAGTTATTATTTCATTGCAGGTGTGATTCCCAAATCTACTTATCCAGCCCTCATCTGTCTTCAGGGTTGCATCATCACCTGCCTGCCAAACAAATCCAGCTGTATTTCCCATAGATAGTCCAAGCTCAACAAGTCTAAAACAGAAATAGTTTCCTCCCTCAAACCCAACTCTCTCAATAATTTCTTTATTTCCACTGATAGTACCATCATTATCTGGTCATTCAGATTTTAATTTCTAGCTTCCAAATTCTCCTATATTCTTCACTTTCCCTAGTTCCCCATTGTCCAACTGGTTGCCAACTCT
The DNA here is from genome assembly GCF_902635505.1 of Sarcophilus harrisii. NCBI lineage: Eukaryota > Metazoa > Chordata > Mammalia > Dasyuromorphia > Dasyuridae > Sarcophilus > Sarcophilus harrisii. Next base: position 130,632,384 of record NC_045429.1, read on the forward strand.
TGTCAGTTCTACTTCTATAAACTCTATAATTGCATTTGCCCTCTTCTTTACGTTTATATTCCTTATTCAATTGTTTTCAGTTTTTGTCTGATTCTTCATGATTTCATTTGAGGTTTTCTTGGCAAAGATATTGGAGTAGTTTCTCATTTCTAAGCAAACAGGGTTAAATGGCTTGCTTAGGGTCATACAGCTAATAAGTGTCTGGGGTCAGATTTGAACTCCTGAAGAGGAGTCTTCCTGACTTCAGGCCTGGCATTCTATTCAGTACACTGCCTACATGCCTCTCATATATCTACCAGTTTGTCTCAGGGCCTCATCATCTATTGCTTGGATGATAGCAATAACTCCCTGCTGCTGTTTTCTCCCATTCCCAGTGCATTTCTCCTATAAAGCTACCAATATTCCTAATTCAGAAGTATCTAATAATATGATTCACTCTCCCAAGAGGCTTCAGTGACTTCCAGTTACTTCTAGTTCTTAAAGTTCTTCAGAGCCTTACTTCAATCTATCAGTATGTCCTTATTCTTCTCTCATGCTCTACCTTTCAGCAAATAGCAAACTGTTTGCATACATTCCCTTTCCTATCTCTATGCTATTGATTGTAAAGTTCTCGCTACTTACCTCTAGGATCTCTAGCTCCTTTTAAGGTACAGTTTAAGTGCTACCTCCAACATGATGTTTTTCTAGATACTCCCCTTTTGTTAATGCTTCCTTTATCTAGTTACTTTGAATTTACTTTAAAAATTTTTTTCAATAGTATTTTATTTTTCCAAATACATGTAAAGATAACTTGTGCTCCAAATTTTTCACTGACCCTCTTTTAACCTCTCCCCTCCCTAAGACAGCAAGCAATGTGACACAGGTTAAATATGTGCATGAATTTATTTTATATGTAACTACTTTATGTTTTTTGGCAGCTACAGTGGATAAAGCCCTGGGATTTTCGTATACATGAGTTCAAATCCAGTTTCAGAAACTAATTAGCTGTGAGATGGTCACTTAACCCTGTTTTCCTCAGTTTCTTCATCTGTAAAATGAGCTGAAGAAGACAATGGCAAACCACTGCCATATTTTTGGATGGGATCACAAAATCACTGAAAAATGACTAAGCAACAACTTTATATTTACTTATTTGGGTACATTATTCCTCTCTTCCAAAAAGAATACAGTCTCCTTGAAGATAAGTGCCTTATCATCTATAACAATTCATAATGAACTGGATGACTGAACTCAGAATATTTGTAATGGTCCAGTATCAATGTAGCAGGAGGCGTCCAGGAGAATACTGTGCCTAGCCCTGCATTGTGTAATATTTTTTATCAATGATTTGAATAAAGGCACAGATGGCACAATTTTCAAATTTACACTTGAGAAAATTGGGAGGGCTAGCTAGTACACTAGATGATAGACTCAAGATTCAAAAAACTCTTGGCAGACTCAAGCACATTTACCTGAACTTAATCAGACACACAGGAATAAATATCAAATTTTATTTGGGTATAAAGCATAATTTTGAAAAGTATAAGATGGAGGAAGATAAATCATGCTTCCATAAAAATTATTCTGAAAGTGATCTGGGGAGGGGGTAGTTGATTTTAAATTCAATTTGAGTCTGTGGATTTGTGAGGTTAACTAGAAAAGTGAGCACAATGTTGGGCTCTGTTAAGAAAGGTTTCAATTTCAGGAATAGGAACATGACAGTCCTATTGAATTGTGCTTTATTCAGCCTCTGTATGGACAATTGAGTTCAGTCTGGGGTTTACAATTTAAGGAGGATAACCTAAAGGGGCCTTAAGCTTGTGCCGTCTGAGGCTTGGCTCAAAGACGTAGACATAATTTTCTTGGAAAAGTGGCCATGACTGCTCTCTTCATGTATTTGAAAGACTTTTATGTGGAGGAGGGATCAGATGTATTCTATCCGACCTCAAGGGCAGAATAGAAACAGTGGGTAGAAATTTCAAAGACCTGTCTAAAAGTGGAACAGAATGCTTTGAAGGGTAGAATCTCTCCTTGGAGGAATTTAAACAGAGACTGGATTTCTTGTATGTCAGACATAATTCCTTTCATAGAGATTGAACTAGATGGCTGCCAAGATACCAACTCTCAGGTCTCAAATTCTGTGATTGTGATCCTGTAAAGTCTGGCACATAATGGACACTTTAAAATGCTTATTGATATAGATCAAATGCTCAATAATCTTTGGCAGAGAATCTATTTCAGTCAACACATGGTACCATTTGAGTCATTGAAAATTACTCCCCCATCTCTGAGTCATTTTTATTGTATATACAGAGAGGTGTCATGGGAAAGTAGAAGGATTTCCAAGCTTACAGTCAGAAGGTTTGACTTTATGTCCTTACTCTAATACTCACTAGCTACATCTTTCTGGAAAAGTAATTTCCTTTATCAACCTCAGTCTCTTCATCTGTAAAATAGGGATATTTATATTTGGACTCTCTAGATACTCAATATAGTTGTGATGCAGACAGACAACACTTTGTAAAACAAAGTACAAATATGAGATATTCTTGTATCAGCTCTACTGCCAGGTTTGTGATGATCTTGGTGTACTATAGCCAGATGGTGACACAGTGGATAGAGATACAGGATTGTTGTTCAGTCATTTTTCTTTTGTGTCTGACACATTTAGGGATTTTTTTAGGGGGGCAAAGATATAGGAATAGTTTCCCATTTCCTTCTCTAAATTATTTTCCAAATGAGGAAACAGAGTTAAATAACTTGCTCAGGATCACACAGATATTAAGTGTCTAAGGGCAGATTTGAATTTGGGAAGATGAGTCACAAATCCAGCCTCAGACACATACTAACTATGTAACTCTGGGTAAATTACTTAATTTTAATTTGTCTCAGTTTTTTTCTAAAATAGGGGTACTCCCTGTTTTATAGGGAGCTCCTACCTTCTAGGGTTTCTGTGAGGATTAAATGAGGTAACAAAGTCCTTAATATATTATTACATGAATGTTTTTTAAAATGAGAAGACAATTGTAAAGTACATAGCACAGTACATGACACATAGTAAGCACTATATAAATGTTAGTCTTTAGTATTATTATAATTCTAGCTTTAAATCTGTGATCTTATGATCACATTCTAGGGAGTATGGTAAAACAGTTGTACATTCTGATTTCTATTAATTATAATGAATTAAAGAGATTTTTAAAAGATTAAAGATTATTATAGATTAATTGTCTTATTGTCATAATTTAACAACTTCATGAGGCTATATAGATTGGCGTTTTTTTAGTTTTTTCATTTGCTACTTCTAAATTTGTTATATTACATCTTTAGAAGACACAGGTAAACTTTCCCTTTTCTACTGGCCATTTCTGGCAAGTAACAGGAAAGTTAAGGCCTCAGATATTACTAGCTGTGTTATTCTGGTCAAGCCATTTAACCCTATTTGCCTCAGTTTCCTTATCTGTAAAATGGCAAATCACTCTAGTATCTTTGCCAAGGAAACCCCAAATGGGTTCAACCACTTGTATGTGAAAGAGGGTTGTAGACCTCTGAAATAAGTTTGTTTTATTAAATAATGAAGAGGAAAGAGGGAGAGAAGAAAGACAGGTGTATAGAACATCAGATGGTATAGGGCTCAAGCTAAAATTATTGGGAAGTTCTACCATCTATGACACACCAGTGAAGTTTCTGGGACGTGCTGGTGTGTCCTGGCATTAGCTACAGAGCACCAGTTTAGATCATGAGTCATCCTTCAGGATCTCTGACAAACAATGACACAATTTATGAGATGCCTCTGTTTGGAACTTCTTTCCAATTCAGGATGTCTTCCAGGAGGAAGACTGTTCTATGAGTGAAACACAGTCTTGGTAATTAGATGCTAAAACCCAGATCCATCTTGGGATGGTAATCCCAAGTGAGCCAAAAACCTCAGGAGGACACAAATGGAGGCAGTGGGGTAGAAAGAGATGGGACCAAACAGGGCCAATAAGGGAGAGTGGAAACCTGCCAGCTACGTGGGCTGGCTGATAAGTACTTTCAACTGAACAAGAAAGGCTATGTACCAGAGTCAAACAATGGGATGGAAGTTGGGGGTTTAAGCTATCAGGGTTAAAAGTCAGATTCAAGAGAGAAGCCTAGGGTAGCAGATCTGAGTGAGCTAGACTAACTGCTTTAAGTTTCTTTCCCATAAGAGCTTTCGATAGATGTGATTAAGCTTATCTGGAATAAAATACCTTGCAATTATATTCTTCTAGGCCTTGTAACATAGCCCAAGACCTGATATATTCAGGGTAGTATAAAATTATTAGTGCACCATCTCTGCTGACTTACCTGTCAAAATTCCCATAATTGATACAATGAGTCAAATGGGATCATAGATCACAGATTCAGAGCTACAAAAGATTCTAGAAACTATCTAGTTTAACACTTATTTAGTGTATGGGGAAACTGAGATCTAGAGAGGTTAAGTATCATTTGAACTTGGCCCTCTGACTCCAAATGCAACACCTTTCCCACGGTGACACTACATCTTCATGGTGCTTTAGCAAAATTTAGGGAAATCCACATACTGAGTCTTTCTAACCCCAGGTCCAACTCTCTGGTCATTGGGTCACTTAGCTGTCTATCCTAGAAACCTGGCTGCTATTTTAGTGGATTTCTTTAAAGGGGGGACATTGTTAATGGCATTAGTGAAAGCACTTTACACCAGTATGTTTATAGAATCATGAAGTATTTCAAGTTCCTTGAGATTTGTCTGCTTTCTCATATATGTTTAGTAGTCTTTCTTCCTCATATCTAGTAGAAAACAGAGAAATGAGGACAACAGAGAGCCAGATGATGGAATGGCAAGTTTTTAGAATTTCCTTTGGTGTATCATTCCGTCTGGCAACAAGGTAGAGTGGTGGTTCTGTAATGGGCTGAGAATCAGGAAGATTACTCTTCTCAAGTTCAAGTCCAGCCTCAGGCAAGTGCCTGATTTTTAAAAAATCTCTAGCTGTGTGATCCTGGGCAAGCCACTTAATCCTTTTTGCCTCAGTTTCCTCATCTGTAAAAGGAATTGGAGAAGGAAATGGCAAACCACTCTAGTCTCTCTACCAAGAAAATCCAAACGGGGTCACAAAGAGTTCTTTACAACTGAAAAATCTGAAACAACAATAATAGATTTCATGGACATCCTTGCTTTGCTCCTTATAATATTAGAAAGGTGTCTAGTTTGCTCTTATTGTATAGATATTGATTCTTTATTTTGTATAGATAGTACTATAGAAGTTCAGGGGAGTAAGAGATCACAGAGAGATAGGGTAGTTGAGGGGAACCTCTGAAAGAGGTAGATTTTAAAGGGAGATAAGTGGATAGGTGAAAAGTCAATCCAGGCAGGGGAAAGAGCATGATCAAAGTTTTAGGGGTTGGAACAAGGAATTGAGGGGATTAAGGAATAGATTCATTTGATTGAAGCAGAAGATATGTACACACACACACACACACACATGTATAGATATAGATATATATCTACATATAGATATATATCTATATCTAGACACATGTATGTGTGAATACCTGGAGAAAAAGTTAGAAAAAATGATATGGAGAGTTTTTACTGCCCAGCAAAGGGTTTTTGATTTTTATTATGGAACTAATTTTTAATGACATGTACCATGGAAGACTGATCTGGCAATGATACCTTGGATAGATTGGAAAGGTGAGGTGAGAGAGACAGAGAATAATAAGAGAGATGAATAATTCAGAGGGAGTAATTAGCCATCTGTCTTTTCATTATGATGTTTAACCCATAAATATTAATCTGCAGTGATTTTAGATCAATGGGTATTATAAGCAAATAATTTGCAACCAAAAGATATAGAATATTAAGGAGGAGAAAGCTTATGAATAAATATTTCTTTATTTCCTAACATTCTGATTTTGATTCAAGTAAACAAACATTTAATACGAGTCCAGCTTTTTAAGACACTATACAAGGTGTTTGGATTTTAAAAGTAAAAATGAACTGTAGTATTCTAGGCCATGTTTACTTTTTACCTAAAATGTATATAGGACAAAAGACTCAAGAGTTCCCACGATTTATTGAAAATTATAAAGATTTTCAAATTTTATGTATCTTTATATGATTTTGCTTGTTAGTCAAGGTTCTCCATAGCCTATTTTTAAAATTTATCTCCTGCTATCCACAATATAATCTATATGTGTGCAAATATATGCACATATGTACAAACATGTATATGTGTATATAGATATATGCACATATATAATTATATAGAACATGTAACTATAATAGTATAGGTGTATATGTTTTAGTGCACACACATGCATTTCCTACATGTATGTGTGTGAATATACATATAGTCACATGTTTCAGACTTGTGAATAAATATTTATATTAATTAAGGGGGAGAAATCTCTCATCTGTTCATTTTTGCAGGTCCTTTGAATATTACAACAAAGAACAGAAGTGTATGATCTTGGCTGAAAACAGCAAGACTTCCTTGATTGTGAGGTGGAGAGATGTGGTTTTATTTGAAAAGAAAGGTATGCATGTCTTCTTGTTCATCTTCCTTCTTAAGAGGCAGCCATATACAACTTTTTAATGTTTTTTCTTTCCTAAAGAGATGAGGATAGATCAAATAGTGAGGGGTTACTTTGTTTTGGTAATAGAGTGACCAGAATGGTAAGTTCTTTCTGTGCTAGATAAAAGGATCTCTAACATTTGCACTGAGGGGAACTGACTGTACTTCTTTGGTTTCCAATTTCAGAATATGACTGAAGGGTTATTAAAATATCATTGGATACAAATGCCCTCTGCTAGTGTGTATATATCTATAGCTATTTCTATCAGTATTCTTGTCTTTGTTTTTCTATGCATGTATTTTCTATGCATATACACATATCTGTGTGTATATATATCTATATATATATATGTATGAATCTACCTATTACATGTATTGATGTATCTATATATATGTATATGTCTGTCAATCCATCCATCCATCCATCCATCCATCTATTTTACTAATCTATTTTAGATTAGGGGGATTTTAGTCCTTACTGAAAGTATTATAGTAAAATCGTTCTTATATTTTTTTTTCTGGCAACATATACCATTTTCCTCAGACTTTTAATTAAATTCCCTGTTATTGGTGTATTAAATTCTGAATTTTCACATTTTCATTTTCCACAGTTTGCATGTGTTCCTCAGAAACCTTTAATATATCATTATTATATGAAGTGACATTATCTCAGAAAAACAGATTCCTATAGGAGGAAAAAATACTTAACATTGTTTCAGTTAGAAGATACACAGTTGGTCCCACCAGAGTTTGGCTATACATAGGAAATGTTAGGTTTTGTTTTTGTTTTTGTTAAGGTGTTAATGAATGCTAAGCTTTAGAATAACTCTTGGGATAAAGCTAATCACAATGAGCAATGTCCTAGAAAAGGAAGGATGCCTGGGATTAGAAAACTCCATAGTGACAAAATAGGTGCTTTTTGTTGGTATTAAAGTAGATGAAGTATACCCTATTTGGTTTTACTTAAATTATATCTTGTTACAATAGGTGATTTCCTATTTTGGGGTTCCATGAAGCTTCATATAATATACTACAGAGGTCCCTACTTCAACCCTACTCTTTTTTCCCAATATGAAAAAACAGAGGTTTTTGCAGTATTTTTCCAGAAGAAGAGAAAAACAAGGGCAACACTGTATGGATACAACTTTTTTTTTTCCATATTGGAAAAAAGTTCAACTTTTCTTCTCTGTCTCTGATTGAAGGTACCCTTGCCCATGAAAAATTTGATCCTCCTTTTTTAAGGGCAAATACAACTTCACACTAAAATTTGTACCATCTGAATGGCACAATGGCACAATATTTGCTCACTGAGAATAGACAGAGGTCAGACTATTTCACTTCTCTGGACTTCAATTTTGCTTAAGTCCCTTTTAGCTTTGGATCTATGATCCCATAGGTTTCATTATGCATGGAATAGAGACAGTGTGAAGAATTCACCCTCCCAAATTCCAACATTTTGACATATTATTTAAGACAAAATGAATAATGTAAGATAGGTCCTGGGATTAGAGTTCAGAAGGTAGTTGCCTGGAAGGTGATCAAAAAGACCAAAAATACACAGAGACTTCCTTAGATACACGTACCAAAAGTGAGAATATGGTCTTTCCAATATTTTTTTTTTTTTGTTGTAGAACACTGAAACACTTCAACACATTTGTCCAGGATTTCCTCATGGAAAGAAATCACTGACAAATACACAAATACATGTAGTATAACATACTACAGTTATATGATTGAGTGATTCAGCTGATTACCACTGGAGATGGAAGAAATTCTTTTTCCAGGGGGTCTGGCAGTAGCAGTAATGCAGCAGCTATCTAAAATGTCATTTCTTTCTGCTGTTTGATAGATGTTAGTAGTGTATAATTAAGCAGGAAGCTCAGATTTGCCTGTTATGTAATAGATTAATGGGAATTTTTCAGAGTATCTTTCAGAATGCAAGACTAGAAACGGAAAAAACTATAGAGGAACTTTGTCTACAACTAAAAGTGGTATTACCTGCCAGAAATGGAGTGATACTAGGCCTCATGTACCCAAGTAAGTTTTTCCCCCCTATCACTGTTCACATGCTATATTCAGGATGATTCAGTTATGCCCTCAAACAAATCAAATATATTAATAGAAACTAGTAACTCGGAGCTCATTATAATTGATGATTATTGAATGAAACAAATATTTAGAATACAGTACCAAAGTGGGAGCTGGCAAAGTCAGCTCGTGACTCATTTAATAGGGATTAATTGGGTTTGGAGTCAGAAATACTTAAATTCAAATCTGACCTCAGATGCTTACTAGCCGTTCCAAAAGTAGCAATTCACTTAACCCCTGTTTATCTAATCCATTGGAGAAGGAAATGGCAAATACATGCTAATATCTACTACTACTACTACTGCTGCTGCTGCTACTACTACAGCTACTTCTACTCCTACTATTATTGCTACTACTGCTCCTCCTCCTACTACTATTATTGTTATTGCTGCTACTACTGGTACTGCTGCTACTGCTACTCCTGCTTCTGCTACTGCTATTACTATTAACTACTACTAACTACTATAGCTACTATTATTACTGCTACTGCTACTACTACTACTACTACTACTACTACTACTACTGCTGCTATTACTATTTCTACTGCTACTATTGCTACTGCTGCTACTACTACTACTACTACTACTACTACTACTACAAACTATTACAGGTATTACTGCTGCTACTACTGCTGCTACTGCTACTGCTGCTACTGTTACTGCTGCTGCTGCTACTACTAATAACTACTACAGTTATTACTGCTACTGCTATTACTACAGCTACTACTGCTACTGCTATTAGTGCTGCTATTACTTCTGCTACAACATGGAGATGAGACTTATACTTCCTGACTTAGGAGGGTTTAAGATGAAAATAGCCTGAGAAATTTAAAGCACAATATAAATAAGTTATTATTATTCTACAAATGTAGATTATTTTATTTTCTATGTATTTGAAATCCAAAATGTAAAATGTCTGCTGAGATTTGTCTCTTTATATGGTTTTAAAGAAATCTATTCATTATTTTAATATAGGGATGGGGTCCTGGAACTGGACATGCGATTATATTGGTATAATAATAGTAATGATACTGATGATAATAATCTTAGCATTTATATATCACCTACTATATGCCTACTCATTGTGCTAAGAGATTTATAAATATTACCTCATTTATCCTTACAACAATTCTGAGAAGCAGATAATATTATTATCCCCATTTTATTGTTGAAGAAATTGAGGCCAACAGGTACTATGCAAGTTGCCCAGGGCCACATATGTAGTAGGTCAAATTTAAATTCAGGTCTTCCTGAGTCCAGATCCAGCAACTCTATCCAATGACCCACCTAAAATAGTTCTAACAAAATAAGTCAGCATTTTCTCGATTGGTAGTCTTGGAATATTGTCAGGGACAGTTTGGTTAGATGACTTAATTAGCTACCATACAATCTACATATAGTAGCCTTGGGACTTGAACCCAGGTCATACCTATGCTATGGCTCTCTCCCAATTAACTATTGGTTTTCAATTAAAACATTTTTCCCCTTTCCACAGTTATTCACCAAGCAAATATCCAGATGAAGGACTGGAGAAAAACTACTGCAGAAATCCTGACAATGATGTTAAGGGACCTTGGTGCTACACCACAGATCCAAATACCAGATATGAATATTGCAATGTTCCTGAATGTGAAGGTTGACCTGTCTGTCCTTCTTTCCTTCGTTCCTTCTTTCCTTCCTTCCTTCCTTCCTTCCTTCCTTCCTTCCTTCCTTCCTTCCTTCCTTCCTTCCTTCCTTCCACTCTTTCCTTCTTTCTTTGATAAAACAAGGAACACAGACTGATGGATCTCAAAAAGATATTGGAAGTAGCTTCAGAGAGCCCATTGTTAAATTGTCAGTGCTAGAATTTACATCCTGTTAATTTACAAGGTTACAATTCAGTATTTGAGTTATTGTTTTATTGCTTTTTTAGACTTAAAGTGTTAATAATTCAGATTAAATTTAAAAGTATGTTGCTTATACCTTTCTTTTTCAGAAGAACCAGTTGTTAAATATTTACCCCTCTACTCTTGTATTCATTAAGAAATTTCTTGATTTGAGTTTGACTTTGAGAGGACCTAGAAACTAAAATACTCTATGCCCTTAGTTCTAACTTTGAAATATCTATAGTCAGAAAATTGGAGAGATTAGAATTGTATTAGGAAATCTTTGATCATTTATTAATCCCTCTTTGATGAAACGTCTAAAAAGTTGGTATAAAAAAGCAGCACCCAGCTATTTCTAATCCTCTAACTCTAATTTCTCAGCTGTATTTCTTCCTCCCCATTTCCTTCTCCCACCTACTATCCTCCTTTTGTCTTTGTTACCTTCATTCTTTATAATCTCTCTCTGGTTTCCATCTAACCATCTCACCAGATGAATGCATGCACTGCAGTGGTGAAAACTACCAAGGTATCATTTCAACAACAGAATCTGGAATCCAGTGTCAGGCTTGGGACTCCCAAGAACCACATTCTCACGAGTACCTTCCTTCCAAGTAAGTCATACCAGGAGAAAACAAAGATATCGAAATTAACTTACATAGATATTTCCTATTATTAATTTTCATTCATCCAAAAAGTGACTAGAAGATCTAAGATAAGAAGCCATTGCTGAGGAGCTTCAGATCTCAGAAAACTCATTTCTCTCTCTGCCATTATCGTGATGGTAATATAAAGGAAGAAGCCAGAACAAAACAGCTGAGAATTAAAATGGTACTATCTCCATCAGAGTAAACTATTCTTATCCTTGCATTCATTCCATTGACACTTACCACATGCTTTGTTCTCATCATCAAGTATAGGTGAATTAGACCCAAGATCCACTAGTCCCTTTTCCATTAGCTGGATAATTTTTTTTAACTGGACCATTTTAATAGCTTTCTTTAAAAAAAATTTCTAAAATTTAGAATGGGACTTGTTTTCTTTATCTTTTTCACCTGTCTACAATTCAGTTACATCCAAATAACATTTTTATGAGAAAAGCAATAGATAGCCTCTTATAAAATGGCAGAAAATTGAAGGGGCAAGTTAAACAAAGATCTTTCCATAAGCCATAGCTCTGGACAATCTTTTGATACGCTGCCAGAAGCAGTGGTGCAACCACCTGCAACTATCCAGCTCCTATCCAGATGCTGAGCAATCCAAAGGAATCTCTTGTGTTATGTTGTGTTCAACATAAGGGACCATCTGTGCTTGCTTTTGCTTCTGCATTCCCTGGGGTCCTATTTTTCCTACCCTGTGAACAGTTAGTAGGATAAAAGAATCGTTTATTAAAAGCCTGAGAATTCTCACTCTCTTCTCTAGTGTACCAACTCATTATATTTGTTCAGTGAATAGTGAGCCAAATTCAAAAAGTGTGCATTATGTGCTATATATGTGCTGTTTCCTGTATAATAAAGATTCTTGTTTGTCCTTTCTCAAAGAGAACCATGATATCGGGGAGGTGATGCCAGGACATGCAAGTGAATTGAATTTAAATGAGGAAGGGCTATGTAAAGTCACCTGCCTCACTCCCCTCCAGAAACATCTGGGTCCAGTGGCCAAATATAGATCGTTAGGACTCGAGATGGTGCTGGATGCAATGGAAGATATGAGTCTTGTTAAGCTAAAGTCTTTAACTGATGCAATGGCCAATCTGTGATTAAAGTTAGGCCAAAAAAAAAAAAAAATAAGACAAAGAATGATCTCTTTTACTTAGTCCAAAAAAAAAAAAAAATCAGCCTGGGAGAATACCCTCAGCATTTCTGGTCCAAACAGATACAATTGCTATTTACATTTACTATTTACATTTACATTTACAATACTCCAAACAATGAGAGCCAGAGTAATTTAGATTTAAGGCTTGGTCTTAGCCTGTAAACCCCAAGATATCTTGTGAGGTTTCAGCAGCCAAAATTTATATTACTTTGGGCAGAGCACCCACAAATGAGGATATGATAAACTATGGGGAGAGAGGGAAGGGAAGGGAAAAAAGCAAGGAAAGAAAAGAAAGTAATGAAGGTATTAAACATTTAGTCTACAACAGTCCCACATTTAACCCAAACCAGATTCAAATGTAATTGGGAAATATAAAATAAAATAAATAAAAACACAGTGGAAATAGATAACATCAATATGACTTTCTTTTTTTCCCCCTCAAAAGTGTTTATTTAATATGTGGTTTTCTAAATTAATCTGCAGCCCTTAGCAATCTGTCTCTATGTTTTAGTAGTCTTCCTTTCTTTTATACCCCTGGTATATACATGACATCTTGGATTTCCATCCTTGTGTCTTTGCTTAGATAGTCCTTCCAACTTTTAGAATTCCTATTTTCCTTCATTGCTCAACTTAAGCATTAAGGTTTTCCTGCCACCTTCCCCTCCCCAATACTTTTTCACTATTCCTTATGCATATTACTGTGGATTTTATATATTATATAGACCTAGAATTGCATGGTAAGTTGGCCTGAGGGTCTGGACAACTTGGTTTCAAGTCCAGAGTATGACATATTCTGGTTGTACAGCCAAGAGGAATTCTGTCAGTTAATCCTGAGTGCTCCAGGGAATGCTCTAAAATTGCACTAACCTGCATTGATAAAGAAAGCTTACTTACTCAGAATCTTTTATTCTATCTTCAACATCATTGACAACAACCTATTAAGTATTTAATATACATCAGGTACTGTGCTAAGTACTTAGGATATAGTGAAAGGCAAAAAATGGTCCCTACCTTCAGGAGCTCACAATTCTAATGGGGAAGCTGACATGTCAATAAATATATACATATATACACAATGAATACAGTAGTAAGTTCAGAGAGAAAGCATTGGTGAGTGGAGGAGATTAGGAAAGACCCTTTCGAAGAAGATGGCATTTGAGCTGAGTCCTCAAGGAAGCCAAGAGGCAGAAGTAAGAAGGGAGAACATTTCAAGTTTGGAAGACAGCCAGTGAAAAGGCAAAAAGTTTGGAGATGCCTTGTTGTATGTGAAGAATAGCAAGAAGGTTAGTGTTAAAACATGTAACAACAACAACAATAATAATAGGTAGTAGCATTTATATAGCACCTACTGTGCTCCAGATATTGTTTTAAGCTTTTTACAATTATTCTATTATTTGATCCTGACATGACATTGACACCTGACATGGGTATGAGAAGTAGGTGCTATTATTATTCCCATTTTATAGATGAAGAAACTTGTCAAATAGAGGTTAAGTGATTTGCCCAGGCTATATCTGAACTCAGCCGTTCCTGATTCCAAATCCTGGATACTACCTACTACAACAACTAGGTAGTATACATCATGTACCACTTAGCACCTAGAGGAGAGTAAATGTAAGAAGATGGGAAAAGCAGTAAGAAAGTTGGTTTGAAGGGCTTTAAAAGCCAAGGAACTTTATATTTGATCCTGGAGGTAAGAAGAAGCTATAGGAGTGTATTGAGTAGAAGGATACCATCATTAAACCTGAATTTTAGGAATATCATTTTGATAACTGAGTGGAGGATGGATTGGATTGGGGAAAGATTGGATGGAGGAAGACAATCAGAAGCAATCAGACTACTTTCAGTAGTCTAGGCATGAGGTGGTGAGGGTCTGAACCAAGATGGTTACTGTGTCAATGAAGAGAATTCTATGAAGAGATGTTGTGAATTAAATGTGATGAGTTCTTTTCTCTTTCAGATTTCCCAACAAGAATCTGAAGAAGAATTATTGCCGTAATCCAGATGGAGAGCCTCGACCATGGTGTTTTACCACAAATCCAAATAAGCGCTGGGATTTCTGCAACATCCCCCGCTGCTGTAAGCATTACCTGTTATAGCATTGTGCTATTCAAAGCCTCTGGATAAAGTTTTAAATTGGATAAAGGTGAAAATATCTGGCAGTGACAGTATCTGGTTGAAAGGTGATACTAGTGCCTGAAAGTTAGTATTGCTCTTTGTTCAGTCATTTATTTTTTTAGTCATGTCTGACTCTTTGTGTCTTCATTTGGGGTTTTCTTGGCAAAGATTTTGGAGTAGTTTTCTACTCCAGTTCATTTGACAGTTAAGAAAACCGAGGCAAACAGGCTTAAGTGACTTGCCCAGGATCATACAACTAATACGTATCTAAGGCTGGATTTGAAAAGGTTTTGCTTCTAGGCTCAGCACTCTAAACACTGTACCATCTATTGGCCTAAATAAGAACATCAGCTCATATTTCTCTTCCTAATCAGACCCACTTACTACTATGGAAGAGAAAATATGGTTCATGGCTCTGTATCTGGGATATTGAGTCCAGCAGTTTGCTCTTCTCTACTTAGGAGCAAAAATAAGTCTCATTTTTGATCCAGTTATTTACTTTCTCTCATTTTTAAAATGTTATTTTTAAAGAATTCTATCTAAATTGATTTTATTGATGCCCTTTGATTTTTATATCAGCCATTTCTGAATATATTCCTTGCTCTTCCACAAATCTTCTCTTGTAATAAAGAAAAATAGCTAAATAAACCCAACAAATACAATGACCATGCCTGTATTCCATACCCATAATCCACAAATTTTCAAAGTTTCAAGCATCCTAATCTCTTGTTGTTGGCTAAGATCAGTGATTATGATTATACCCTGATGGGGTTTGTCTATGAGTATTTTTTAGCATTATTCTAGTCATTGTTTTTCAGGTTCTGATGAATTTACTTTGCATCTGCTGTCTTCATGTTTCTCTTAATTCTTCATGTTCATATTCTTACATGCCAATAATATTCCATTACATTCCCTTACCACACTTGGTTCAGCCAAAACCCAACTTATGTGTAGTCACTTTGTCTCCTATTTTTTTGTTATCATAAAAGTATTTGCAATTATTTTGATATATGAAACCTAAAACAGAGCTCATCTTTAGATTTTTGTTGTTCAGTCATTTTAGTTGTGTCCAGCTTTTATCCCATTTGAAGTTTTCCTGGCAAAGATACTAGAATGATTTGCCATTTCCTTCTCCAGCTCATTTTACACTGAGGAAACTGAGGCAAAAAGCATTAAGTGACTTGCATATGAATGAGGTCATATTCAAACTCAGATCTTCTTCAATATCAGAATTCTCTGACATGTATAATCTGACATTTGCTTGAATACTTATAGCAAAGAGAATTTACTACTTCACAAATGAGCCCATTCTATTTTTTAAAATTATTTTTGTTTTTGTCTTTATGTTTGTTTTTTTAAAAATAAACAGAATAGAAAAAAGAAAAGCAGAAAAAGAAAATAAAGCAAAATGAAATGAAACAGAATAGAACATTGTCATATGCCCAGCAAAATGTCAGGGAGGATTCAAAATATATAACAATAAATTTCCACTTCAAGAAAGGATATATGATAGTAGAAAAATATATTCATGAATATCCATCTTTGCTTCCTTGTAGGTTATTCTTTTGTTTTCTGCTGTGTTTTTTTTTATTTTATTCTTTTTTCCCCTTTTCATTCCCCCCAACTCTCCCAAGCAGTTAATCACAGACATTTAATAACATACACACACACATATATATACATATGTACACACAAACATGCCCATTCTATAGCTATATATTTCAACCTGATACCCATTTCAATTATTAATCATTAAACAGCACTTCCTTATATTTCACTGAAATCCATCTCTTTGTATTTTTGATTTACTGGACCTAGTTCTGTCCCAAACTACACAGAATAAATCGAATTTCTCTTCTCAGTAACAGCTTTTCAGCTACTCAAAGATAAGTAGCCTGTTTCCCTTAAGTCTTCTCTTGTCTGTGTTAAGGCAGCTGTGATGGAACTCTGAAAAATGAGGGCTTTTGTATACTGGAAATAGTCTTCAGGCTGCAGGGTAGGAAATTGGCAATGGATATAGCTGCTGTCATGATCTTCCAAACTGAAAGGAGGCTGTTCTGTTCTGAAAGCTGAGAAAACCACAAGAAAGCCCATTTCCAGAGTCCTGAGATGGACTGACTACCCTTACACTAGGTTAAGATCTTCACTAGGAGGATGAAGCTGATAGGCCACATTTACTACTGCTACAGAATTTTGAAAAGCAAATGTTATATTTGGGAGTTTGGAATAAGACTGATTTCTGGGTAATAAAAAACACTATTGTAACATAGTCCCAGTCTTTTTTAGCCATGTATCCCTTTGTTAATTTCATTATAATCTTGTCCCTTTTCTATCAGCTTTTAGAGATGATGGAATTAATCTTGACCTACTAACAGGAGAACCAGTTTCATTGATGTTTAGGAATAAAATACAAAGCTGAGACATAAGCTTTCAAAAGAAATGTAGGTGAGGGTAAAATAAAAATCATTGCTAATATTGTTTAGTAGTTTTCAATCATGATAAGGTCATTTTCTTCTTCAGCTCATTTTATCGAGAAGGAAACTGAGATGAGTTCTAGGGTCACCCAATTAGTAAGTTTCTGAGCCTGGATTTGAACTCAAAAAAGAAGAATCTTCTTGATTCTAAACCCAGAATTCCATCCATTGCACTACTTAGCTGCCTAATCATAACGATGCTGTGGGATAATTATGTTCTTTGTTCCAGACATTCTACTTCTTTAATTGTAGTCTAAGAAGTTAACTTTTTGGATGGCTAAATCATCTTGTTGAATATTATGCTAAACTTGTAGTTAACCCTTTTTACATTATTAATTGCCTTTAACACATTATTTGCTCCAACCTGGACCTAAGAAATTCTTTTTTTTCCCTTTTCTTTCTTTCTTTTTCTTTTTTCTTTCTTTCTTTCTTTCTTTCTTTTTTTTGTTTTACTGAGGCAATTGGGATTAAATGAGTTGCCCAGAGTCCCACAGTTAGGAAGTGTCAAGTGTCTGAGGTCTGATTTGAACTCAGGTCCTTCTGACTTCAGGGCTGGTGCTCTATCCACTGTGCCACCTACCTGCCCGGATATCTTTTGTTTTTGTCACCTTCATTTCCAAACATAATTCTGATCCCACTCCTTTGAAATAAAGGCAAAACCAACCAATACAGCAAAAATTTCAGATAGTGCTTACAAAACTCCAAAACCAGACTACTAAATGTACTGAGAAACAAGAGAGGTACATCTCTTCTAGCTTTTCTCCGGGTCAAGCTTGGTCATTGCAATTCCAGTTAGTCAACAAATATGTAATAGGTACTTGCTGTGTGCCAAGCATTATGTAAAGCCCAGGGAATACAAATTAAGAACCAAAAAAAAAAATCCCTAACCTGATGGAATCATGAAAAGTTATGATAACATCTAAATAACTAAGGGGAGGGGGGAGGAGTAAAGGGAGACATTAGCACTTAAGAGAACCAGGGAAAACTTTTTGAAAAATAGGACGAAATTGAGCTAAATTTGAAAAAAAAAAAAAAAAAGAGAGAAAACCAAAAGATAGAGATCAAGGAACATTTTTGGATTGTAGGATAGTCAATATAAAAGCATGGAGACAATGGAATGTCATGCTCGATGAATAGCAAAAGGACATTATTGCCTTTTCTTCATATTTTGTTGTTGGGTCATTTTTCAGTTGTATTCAGTTATTCAACAAACCATTTGAGGTTTTCTTGGCAAAGATATTGGAACTGTTTTACATTTTCTTCTCAAGCTCATTTTACAAATTAGGAAACTGAGCATTAAGTGACTTACTCAGAGGATCACATGGCAAGTTAGTGTCTGAGGCTAGATTTGAACTCATGAAGATGAGTCTTTCTGGTTCCAAGCCAGATAGAGCTTTATCCACTGCACCACCCTTTTGTCTGATATACCAGGCTAGTAATATCCTAGTGACTATGTCCTTCTTTTCAAAGTACATACAAAGTGTTTAATGATTGATTCTAGAATTTTGCAAGGGATTGACATCAAGTTCATAGGTCTAGTTTCCAGAACCTACCTCCCCTGTTTTGAACATGGGAGTGATATATCCTCTTCCTGAGTCATCTGCCACATCTCTTCTCCAAAGGGATTCCAGATTCATGATCACATCTACCAGTTAATTCCTGTACTCTCTGATGTAATTCTTTTGGATTAGGTGTATTCTTTTTATCTTCCCATCTATTTCTTTCTCCCTTAACCATATTTGCTCTACCTTTTTCTAGTTTGAAAGCCATTCTCCTTGATAGAGAAGATGAAAGCAATATAGGAGGTACCTCATTTGGCTTTCTTTCTGGTGTCAACATTTCATTAACAACTCCAAAGTAGTGGGTATATACCTTTCTTGTTCTGCTTTTTTTGGTTTGAAAATACAAAACAAAACAAGACAAGAAACCCAACCCTGTTTGTTCACTTTAGAATTTTTCTTTTAATTTAAATTTCCCCTTTAATGCACTCTCCCATCCAGCCAAACTGGCTCTACTTCACACAATATACTGTCTCTTTTCTCCATGTCTTTGAACAAAGTGTCCTCAATGTCTGGGGAGTATTCCTTCTTCTTCTCTGTCTCTTAGGATACCTAAAAGCTACCTTCAATGCTTAGCTTAATTGGCATCTTTTTCATGAAGTTTTCTCTTATTTCCCAGCTGTGGATGCCTTCCCTCTAACCTTGATTTTATTATGTATTATGTATACATTTTGCATTTCTTTATATGTGTACATGTTGTTTCTCTCAATACAATATAAATACTTGGGACAGGATGGTTTCATTTCTCTCTTATATAATGAGAGAAAGTACCCAGCAATTAAACCCAGTATTTGGCATACAGTAGGTGCTTATTATAAGGTGGCTAGGTGGTACAGTGGCTGGAATGCCAAGCCTAAAGTCAGCAAGACTCATCTTACCTAGTTCAAATCTAGTTCTAGAGAATTATTAATTGTGTAGTGCCAAATCTAGTCTCAGACACTAATTGGGTAAGTCACTTAACCCTGTTTGCCTCAGTTACCTTATCTGTAAAATGAGCTGAGAAGGAAATAGAAGACCATTCCAGTATCTTTACCAAGAAAACCTCAAGTGGGTTTGCAAGGTCATGAAGAATCAGACAACTGAACAACAATAGCAATCTTAAACAGTGTGTGTTGATTGATTTTTGATTGATTCAAATCTCAGCTCATTTGGGGTCATTAACTTTAGTACACTATCATATAAATCCATTACATGTTCGGGACTTTTTCTTTCATTTTTTTTTGTACATATCCTATCTGAGAGATTTTGGGTAGCCAGAAAGCCATAAAAGCCCTTCTCTTTTAAAGAATTTCTGGCTATGGGACTGTATTTATCAATTCTCTACTTGTGTTAAGGTTGTAACAACATTTTTTATTAACCACCCATACTATGTGCATTGATTTTTTTATGAATTACTGGGATCCACAAATCAATCAGTTAACAAGCACTTAAATATCTGTTATGTGCTAGGTATTTATGCTACATGTAAGCTTCTTTAGGACAAGGACTGCATTTTGCCTCTTGTTGCATTCTGAGTACTTAGCACAGTGCTTGGTATATACTAGGCATCTAATAATTCTTTATTAATCATTTTATTGCTTGGGAATTTTATTCTGAGACAAATATACATAGGATCATAAATTTAGAGCTAGATGATACTACAGAAGTCATTCAGCCTAATTTCATTTTACAGATTAGGAAACCCCAGAGAGATTATGCAACTGGCCACCATATTTCCAAGGCCAGCTCTCTATGTCTTCTGCCATTCTCATATTATCTTGCAATAGTAAAAGAATTGTATCTATGACAAGGAAGGCTGAAGTTTTGATTTGCTTTATGCAGAGATAGATCTCTGGGCCTTGAGTCAAAATGACCTGAGTTCAAATCCAGTTTCAGACACTTATTAGCTGTGTGGTCCTGCTTTTTGCCTCAGTGTTCCCAGACACACAAGGAGGTAGAGAGCATCCAGAAATGTCTCCTCTTCAACTATCTCAGAACAAAAACAGGTGAGGGAAATACAAGCCTCATCAAGTCTTGTGGAAAATGTAAAAACAACATCTAAATGCCAAGTCTCATAGGAAACAGAGCCAGAAGGGGAACTTAGGCCAGTTTTTTCTTCTTTAATGTTTTTCTATGCTTTCAAAAAGCACAACGTATTTTTTTTCTCTCTTTAAGCTACACCTCCACCACCTTCTGGTCCAATGCTTCAGTGCTTAAAGGGACGAGGCGAAAATTACAGAGGCACCATTGCCGTCACTAAGTCTGGGCTTACTTGTCAACACTGGAACAGCCAGACACCTCATAAGCATAACCGAACCCCAGACAACTTTCCCTGCAAGTAAGTCCCCAGTTGATGGCCAATGAGTAGAATATACTTCCGTGTGTGTGTATGTGTGTGTATGTATATGTGTGTATACATACATATATATTTATATATACATGCAAACGTATATACACATATATATTTATATATACATGCAAACATATATATATATCGAAAGTTGAAGGATTTGACTAAGATCACATAGATAGCATGGGGTAAAGTTGGTTTGGTCCCCAAATCTAGCCCTCAGTATTCAGGATTGAAGACTTTAGGCATCAGAGAAGAATTGCAAATGGCTGAGACTTGTGTAAGGAAAGTGGAAGGCTATAGTAACTTGTGTAGAAGACCAGACCTTCCTTTCTCTCTCTACCTCCATACTCCTCCTCCACCAGATCCTTCTAAAATTAATCCCTAAAAGACTCGTTAGAGTTATTGACTTAGATTAGAAAGGCCACCTAGTCCAATTCCCCTATTTTACAGATAAATTGAAGCCAGGTGATTTCACTCAGGATCACAAATTGAAGTCAATGACCAAATTTGAATACAGGTCTTCTAGCTCCAAATTCCGCATTATAATGCTTTGACTTTCCTAAATTTATAGATCTTTGAGGCACAAGGGAAAACTCAGTTCACAAATCATATTCTTGAACTGTTTTTTCTAAAACAAACAACTTCTGGGACTTAACACTGGACTCATATCAAGTAGCAGCTTGGCCAATTGGAAAGTCAAGGAGGACCTGGATTCAGTTCTTGATTCTGACATATTTTGGCTGTGTTACTATGGTCAAGTCAATTAACTTCTTAATGTCTTAGGCCACTCTGTAAGACTATAAGTTGCAGAACATTTGCTTATCAACTTTGGTAAAGGAAATTTTCTCATAGAGAATTCCCTATAGCAATTCAATTACAGATTTAAACAAAAAAAGTCAGTTATAATTGTTAGTAGTAATACTAGTAGTAGTAAGAGGAAGAGGAGGAGGAATAACAGTAGTGTTAGTCATAATTGTAATACTTGTAGAAAGAGTAGTAGGTAATAGGAGTAGATAGTAATAGTAATAGAAGGTAATAGTGATAGTACTGGTAATAGTAAGTAGTAGTAATCATAGATGGTAGTAGCAAGTAGTAAAAATAATATGTGGTAGTGACAGTATTAGTAGTAGGAGTAATGGTAGTAGGAATAGCAGGTGGTAGTAGATAATAGTAGTGGTAATAGGTAGTAGCTGTGGTACTGATGGTGATAATAGTAGTAGTAGGTAATTCTTCTTGTTTGTCCTTCTCAAAAATGGTGACATCAGTGAGGGGATATCATGATACACAATTGGATTTAAGTGAGGGAAAGGCTGTGCAAAGTCTCATTTTCTCCAGCTTCCCTTTCTCCTTCAGAGCCACTTGGGTTCAGTGGCTAAATATAGATCAGAATGATTAAAGATGGCCCTGTATACAGTGAGAGAGCTTGGCCTTTAAACCAAGGTCTTTAACAAGTCTCGATTTGATTAGGGGCAACTGCCCATTCATGGATTAAGTCTAGGTAAGAAGGAAATGAGGCAAAGAATGGCCTTTTTTTACCTAGTCAAAAACATTTAATCTGGAAGGGGAAGATCCTTAAGAGAAACAACTATTATTAGCATTCACTCCGAGTCAATCAGGGTCCAGACAGACAATGACCGAGTGGGGCTTGGCCTGGGATCCTTTGTTGGTCAATCTAGGAGAACCAGAGGGATTTAAATTTAAAACATGATCTTCAAGAAAAAAAATCTAGCCTGGGATAGCCCAGGATATCTTGCAAGTTTTCAGCAATCAAAATTTGTATTACTTTATGCAGAACTCTCACAAAAAGGGAAAGAAAAGAAGGAAGGAAAGAATAATAGAGAAAGAAAGAAAGAAAGAAAGAAAGAAAGAAAGAAAGAAAGAAAGAAAGAAAGAAAGAAAGAAAGAAAGAAAGAAAGAAAGAAAGAAAGAAAGAAAGAAAGAAAGAAAGAAATGTGTTCAATAATTCTCATGAAGTCCAAATGCACTTTTCATTCTCACACCCAAAAGAGAAAGCTGTAATTATATGTGAGTCCATTCCACTAAAGCGTTACCTCTGGCATTTGTTCGACACTGTGTATCTGAAGTTTTACTCTTCTGCTCAAGAAACTTCAGTAGCTCCCTATTGGCTCATTGAGTAAAATACAAACTCCTCTGTTAGGCATTTAACTTACTTTTCAAAACGGATTACAAATTCACATTCTATCCTCTACTTGCTGTTGCCTATATAGTATAGTCTCTCTCCTATCTCTGAGCTTTTGCATAAGTTATTCCTTATGCCAGATATTCTTCTCTTTCATTTCATTCAGCCTCTAGGAATCTCTACCTCCCTTCAGAGCTCAGTTAGCTCAAGGCTACCACCAGAAAAAGCCTTTTATGATTCATCTGTTAGTGCTCTAAACCCTTGGTGCATACATATTCCTTCTTCCATCAGAGAATTAGCAGAGGTCAGAGCCTATATTATTTTCACTTAAAGATTCCCAGTGTTGAGCACCCAGGAAACATCTAATAAATGATGACTGAGTTCCTTGTGTCATTGCGACATTTACCCTTTGTGTCATGTATAAGTCAATCTTTTCACTGTAATTGCATTTTCTCAATTCTATTGATTCCAATTCAATTAACTTTCAATAAATTCTTTCCAGGGGTTTGGATGAAAACTATTGCCGTAATCCTGATGGGGAGTTGGCACCCTGGTGCTACACCACCAGTGAAGAGCGGTGGGAATTCTGCGACATACCTTCCTGCAGCGCCTCCCCTCCACAGACAGAAACAGTGGGTAAGGGAGGTTTCTATGAATGACATGAGTGATGGACCCAAAAGGAATCATGGAACTCTCCTACTTCCAGTACTCTCATACTTTTGCTTTACAAAGATCTAATTATCAGGGAATGGATTATTTGGCCAATAATTGTATTTTCAGAGCTATATGTGTGTGTTGGGTATGTGTGTATGGAAACCCTATCACTTGCACAGAACATCCTATTTATTCATTCAGTATGGTAAGGATGTGTAAACAGTAGTGGAAAGAACATGGTACTTAGAGTCAGGAGACCTGGGTTTAAATCTTATCTCTGATTCTTACAAGTTGTATCTTCATAGACAATTCACTTAAATCTCTTGAGGATCAGTCTCCTACTCTGATAAATGAGAACAATAATATTTATACCATCTATTTCACAGGCTTATAGTGAAAAAATTGAATGCTGTCTCTCCTTCCTCACTCCTGCTCTAACATACATATCAGTAATCCCTCAAATACTCTAACTTCCCAGTTCTTCAATTTACTCATTTTTATGACCTATTCCTCCACCCCATTTTGTGTACACACAGAGATGATCATATCCTTCTTTTTGTTATCACCCACATGATCTTGAACTCTGAAATTCAATGATCTGATCATAATTTTATCATTCCTTCTTTCCTTCTGATTAACCCTGTTCTTTCTTTTCACTGTGCTCTTCAAACCTCCTGCCCCTCAGTTCTTTCTCAGCCCATCATTACTGCATTAGATACACTCTCTTCCCTTCTTAATCCTCACCCTTCCAAATCAGCTCAACTCTCCTACCCTTTGTTCTGGAGTCCTTTGCCCACTTGGCCTATTACTGACATCCCCTGCTGAATTCCAACCTTAGGTTGTTCCCACATGCATTACCATTGCCCTTCTTCTCATGTTGTTGAATAGAATTGGAGAAAGTCACAAAACTATGCTGTCTTGGAGCTCTACAAATTTAGGTTACCTAATCTCAACTAGACCATCATGGTAGAAGTAGTGATAGTGAGCCCCAAAGGTTAGCCTAGCAGTTGTAGAATAGAATTATAGATCACTGGGATTGAGGTGGTTGAAGAATTTAAGTCAGTTTAAGTTTAAGCTAGAAGAGAGGTGTTTCACATGATTATCTCAGAGCTTGGAGGTGATAGCAGGGGAACTACAAGCCAGGTGCCAGGGTCACTGAAGAAGGGAGTTCAGTATTCAAGAGTTTGGTAGATAAAAGAAATGTGGATGGTGGGGAGAGAGAGTAAGAGATCTGGGAGAGGTTGTTGAGTAATGACAATGAAATAAATAAATGAAAGGCAGTTGAGAGAAAGGAGTATATTTATATCTCTTCCCTGCCCTTGGGATCAAGGAGAATGGGAGGAAAAATGGCCTTTTTTTTTTTTTTAAAAGCATTGCTAAGAATGTAGCATCCACTGACAGAAATCAAGTTTCAGTTACTTTGAAGAGACAAAAGGAATGCTTTTAGTTAGAGTGGAAGGATATAGAGGAGTTTGTTTATTCAAGAATAGGGTGTTTTATTTTTTCCCCTAAAGGTCATTGTGGAAGAGGCTAATCAAAGGTAGAATGAGCTAGTAAAGGGAAGAATAGGCCCAGGGAAGGTAAGGGTTGAATTGGATGGGGATGAGAATACTGAAACTTTGCTTCTTGTCCTAGTGCCTCACACATTGTTCTACACATAGTTTATGCTTATTAAATGCTTGTTAAATTGTAGGATGAACTTAAATGAATGAGAGTTAGGCCAAAGGTAAAAGTTAGAAGGAAGAGGGCACAATCTCAAGGGGGCAACATTGGAAATTAGCAAGAGCTTATTAAATTCATTAGGAAGAAGATCCCAATCAGCCCACTGGTTATTCCTGTCATAATTTGAATCACCAGCTCTTCTGATGCATTTGATGTCTATGAAATAACCAGTGTTTTTGTTTAATTTCTTTTATTTCTACTTCAGTACCCACTGTGCAAAGCCCTGTGATCCAAGAATGCTACACAGGCAATGGACAAAGTTACCGTGGGACATCATCCACCACAATCTCAGGAAAGAAGTGCCAGCCCTGGTCTTCTATGATTCCACACCGACATGAGAAGACTCCAGATAATTTCCCCAATGCGTATGTCCACATCATTCATCGGCTAAGAATTTGACCCAGTGTATCTATTAGAAAATCTCATAAGGGAAACAGGACATTCAGATGTCCTTCAGAACTGTGCTTTAGCAGGCTCTCCACTAATGAATTTTGTCCTTAATGAATTCTAAAATGTTCCTGATTCTGAGAATAGGAGAGAGGAGAGCTTTGAAAAGCTTGATATAACCAGTTCTGAAGTGGAATGAAAGTGAAATTTAATGGAAAACTCAGAGGGGCACAACATAGATCTTTGGGAAGATTCCAATTTAATGTCAGTTAAAGACTTTAGAATAACCCCATTGTTGATTGTATCATCTAATAAGAAATGCAATCTTCACATCATTAACTTGGTTGCCTCCAAAAAAGTGCCTCAAAAATACAATGAGAATTGTCAAAACCACTAATGAACCTAAGTTTCAAGACCTGTGAATGTGGGTATATAAATATATTTTACGTGTGTTAGTAAATGCATTGAAAATAGAATACTTCAGAGAAGGGTGGTTGCCATGGTGACATAGTGTGTCATATGAGAACTAAAAGAAGGAATTAGGAATATTTAGCATAAAGAAGAAGAGGTATTGGGGGCATTATGATAGCTGAGTCCAAGTATTTGAAGGGCTCTTACACAAACCAGCTTTAAAAGACAAAAAGGACAGAACTAGAGGTATTGGGTAAAGATTGCTAAGGGGCATATTTCAGTCTGATATAAGGAAAAATTTATCCCCAAAGTGTAATAGTATGTATGCCTTAGGAGGTAGTGGATTCTTTTTGCTATAAGTAGAGAATGGATAGTCACTTGATTTGGACATTCTAAAGGTGATTCTTCTTCAGGTATAGGTTGGGTTGGATGGCCTCCAGGACCCATTATGATCCTGCCATTATGAGATGGTGAATTTGTATTATTCACAGTACTATTTTGTGAAAAATCAGGCCATGAACCAGAACTGGGAGAGCCAAGGCAGACAGGCAGGTTAAAAGGAAGGCATAGAAAGAGGAAGGCAAGATGAGGCAGTGGGTCAAAGCTGGGCAAATAGAGAGAAGAAAAAGAACTGATGTTCTCTGCTTTGGAGAGGAGGCCTTTGAAAGGTTTCTTGCTCTTGCAAGATCTAATAGCTTATTCTCTAGTGTGTAGGAGGTTAGCTCCTGTCGGTCAACGGCTGTTCCAGTGCAACAATTTGTCACGGCTATCAGATCCCTTGTCCCTCCCTCCCCACGATACATACCACACACACATATACACACACACGCTCACTTATTCACTCACCAGATAAACATTCTGGAAGCCACAAACAGTAGTAGAAAAAATATGAAAGCATGGATTGTTACTAAAGGTTAGTTTTTGTTGACATGCAGTATCTGCTGCAACTGCAGGAGATTACTCCATAGCACAACTTTTCTTAATAAGTGGCAGACCATGAGTCAGAACTCATGAGTCAATTCCTATTTCAGAGATTTGTGATTTTGTCATCCTGGGGACTCCACTCACATAGATAACAATGCCTTTTGTGCACTTGGTAGATTGGTCATTGGGAGCTGATGGGACCACTACGGCAATAATAATAACAAAATTGCATTTACAAAGCCTTAAGGTTTGCAATTATTTTATGTATTAGTTCATTTGGTCCTTAGCACAGCCTCTGGGAGGTAGGTGTAAATTATTATCCCTGTTTTATATATGAGGAAACTTAGTTGACAGAGTTTGCAAGATGTGTTGCCCAAGATCACACAGCTAAGTATCTGAGGCAAGATTTAGGAATTCCTGACTCTAGGTCTAATGTTCACCTCAAGATATGACCTAGCTGGCTCACCTTTTTGTGGCCTACCTGGTAATGAGCCTCTCTGAACTTATCGAGGATGTCAGACAAACAGGGCGTTACCAAATCTGGCCCTGAAACTTTTCCAGGTGATTAAGACGTGACAAAACTCATGGTCTTCCTGTAAAGCCCTCAGGAACCCAGGGACACCTTAACACCCAGATAAAGCTGGTAGGACTTGACCTACAGGGCATGAGTCATATCATGTTTTATTAAAATTATCTCATTAAGGAATACCATGAAGATCCATAGATTTATGGTTTTTGCAAATAAATCTATAAGCACTCTCTGTCTTACGTATATACAACTTAAAAATATGCCTCTTGCATAGAGATGACTGGGCCCCTTGAGAGAAGGCTGGCTTTGGAGTCTTGAAAACTCAGAAATGTTTTCTTCAACTACTATGACTAAATCAAATTTAAACGCATTTAATTAATACCTATTACTACCATGCATTTATACTAAAGTTTAGACTTACAAAGACAAAAGGAAATAGTCTTGGCCCTCAAATACTTCTTGCTGAGCTATAGTGCTGTCTTGTATCTTTGATATAAAGATTTCACAATTTATAAATAGGTACCTCTCTAGGAAAATTCTAACTGAATAA
This sequence comes from Sarcophilus harrisii, assembly GCF_902635505.1. Classification (NCBI taxonomy): domain Eukaryota; kingdom Metazoa; phylum Chordata; class Mammalia; order Dasyuromorphia; family Dasyuridae; genus Sarcophilus; species Sarcophilus harrisii. The sequence goes on from NC_045429.1 coordinate 130,660,508, forward strand.
ATGTTCCTATGTGACTAAATATTCTTTTGTTATTATTAATAAAAACTGTTTTTTGTTCTTATAGTGATTTGATACACAATTACTGCAGAAATCCAGATGGAGATAAAAGTCCTTGGTGTTATACCATGGATCCCAGAGTCAGATGGGAATTCTGTAATCTGGAGAAATGTTCAGAAACAGAAGGAAATCTCCCAGACTCCATAACTACAAAACTTCCTGGTGTAGATGTAACTTCCCCCACAGAATCAGGTAATTGCTTCTTTAGAGGCCTGTATGTTTTGACATGGGGAAGGAAAAAGAGAGACAAATCTTTATAGGTAGAGAGGTCAAGAATGGGGAAACTTATTAAAGTTAGCAATATATATATGTGTGTGTGTGTGTGTGTGTGTGTACACATCAGAGGTAGAAAATAGGGTGGAACTTTGGCATTGAACATGAGAAAGGAAAATGGTTAATAATTTTAGGGATGGTGAGTCAGAAAATACTATTCTAGGTTTTACCTTCATTATATATCTATTTTCTTCCCCAGTCCCAAATCAAAAAGCCATACATTAATAGGTATGATTGGTTGTACACAATGTGCCGAGGGAATAGCTGTGGCTCTAAACAGGTTGAAATAGGGTTAATTCAAAGAACAGATAATATCAGAAGGAAATTAGAAATGACACCTATTTAATCTCTGAACAAGAACCAAAACTCAATTCTTCTATGTATACATGTTTTTATGTACACACACATATATATACTTATTTGCAGCTGTCATTTATCATCAATTGACCATGGGCAAATTATATCCCCTTTTAGGATCTTAGTTTTGGCACCTGGAGTAGATTCAGTAATAATAATGATAATAAATCGCCAATATGTGCCATCTAACTGCCCCTTTCAGAGGGTCTCTCCTAGTTTCTTCCAGTTCTAAATTTATGATCGAAGTTGTTTTCACCTCTCAAATTGCATGATCCTATGCTTTTGTGAGAGGTAGTGGGATATATTGAAAAAAGTGCTGAAACTGAAACCACAAACTGAGTTCAATTTTTCTCTCAGCCATTTGGTAATCTAATGACCCTCAAAAAGTCTCTTAACTTCTGAGTTGCCCTGTTTTGTATCCTGGGCTATTTCCAGTGGTCCTGATCTTTATCTAGCCACTGGCTCCAAATGACTCCAGAGGAGAAATTGAGACTGGTGATTTTGCACAACACTCCCTCCCTTAAGTCCAATTTATTTTCAAGCCATGGCATCCCAGCCTAATAACATGATCCTCTCAAGAATGAAGGAGAAACAACAACGAAGCAATATAAATGTGAATTATTGCTATTGTTGTATTCTCTGTATTCATATATAGAAGGCATCCTTTCTGAGTCTTACTTAAATTGGTACCCAGTGGTAATTGGGAAGGAAATAATAGAAGTTGGGGAAAGTAATTAGAATCTTAAGAACCATTCACAACCACCCTAAACAGTAGTTTGATTGAATATTGCTGAGTTAAAATATCAATGTACCTTGGAAGAACCCTTATTAGCAATCTTAATATGAAAGCACATGACCTTGGAACGAGCACAATAAACAAAACATTGAGCTGCACAAATTTTGTAAAAATTCAGGATTTGTTAAGTTCTTGTAACTGAACCCAGAGAAACAAAGAATTCAATTCAATTCAAAGTTAATTCGATTATAATTAGTCCTGGAGAAAGGGTTTGTCGCAGCTACCCACAGAATCACAGAATTTAAGAGTTGGAAAGGACCTCAGAGGCGGGCCATGGAATCCAACTCATACATGAAGGAATCCCATTATAATACTACCCAAGTAGTAAACCAGCCTTTGCTTAAAGATCTCCATAAAGGTAACTCTCTAAGGCTAAAAGTTGCAGAACTTCTGTTGAGCTGCATTTGTAAAAGGACTTTCCTCTCTGGGTGTTCATTACCAAAGCTATCATAGTGTTACAATACACACACATACCCACCCATTGCTTGTGAGAGCACAACGACCTTCCCTTGTTGTCATTCAGCCATTCAGTCGTGTCCAACTCCGTGATTCTATGGTCCATGGCATACAGGGCACTTCTATCCTTCTCTATCTCTCGAAATCTACCTCAGTTGGGTAATGGAATTATTGTTATTCCTCTTCAGCATAGGGGAAAACCGAGTCTCAGAGAAAGTAAGTGAGTGACTTGCCCACAGTCATAAAGCTAGCTAGGTAGGTCATCCTACCATTCATTTTCAGTTGTCCTGATCTTTATTTTGCCACTGGACCCAAATGATTCCAGAGGAGAAAGTGGGACTACAGATTTTGTACAGCCCTCCCTCCTTTAAGTCCAATTTGTTTTCAAGTCATGGCATTGCATCCTGACAACAAGATCCTCTCAAGAATGAAGGGAAAACATCATCAAAGTAATATAAGTGTGAATTATCATGTCTTCTAAATCTGAACCTGATATTTCCTTCATTTCATCACTACCTTGACAAAAAAAGGACAGGAATAGAAATCAGTAGACTTAGATCCTAATTGTCTATACTCTTCCTTTTAAGCACACTCCTGATAGAAACAATTTTTATTCTTTTTGATTTTTCTAACCAAAGTAGATGATTCTAATAAGCATTTTTACTTAGAGAACCAAAGGTGGATAAGGAGAGACATCCTCATGACTGAAAATTTCTTTCCCCCATCATCTTCTGTCTAAAAATTATGATATTCTAAAAACAATGGGGAAAAAATTCCACAACTAGATATAACATAATTATAAGAGTTAAAGAAAGTTCAGTTAACGGTTTGCTTCATCAAACAGAATAGTCAAAACTTTCAGTATAACCCCAGAGAATCATTTTCCTAAGTCATTCAATCCCTCTTTAACCACCCCATTAAGGATTCTGCTTTCCAATTGGCCAAGAGGGGAACCTCAAAAGATATTTCCATTAGTGGAAGTAATTAAAAAGACTTCTTTATGCAGGACTTCTTACCTTGTCCAATCACTTGCCCTTATTACTTGAGGACTGAATTTTTTCCTGGCCTGATCCAGAGAAGGGAGAGCATGACATTGATTTGAAATTGATAGTCAAAGTCTAAAAAAGAGTTTTCTTTCATATAAACCCAAAGGCTTCAGATTACGATAAACTGTCATATGATACAAACCACCCTTCCCCCTGTGGGGGTGCTTTTCAATAATACTGGAAAATATATTACAACACACTCTACTCCTTTCTTATACAGACTGTATGTTTGGAAGTGGTAAAGATTACCGGGGCAAAAGGTCAACCACTGTCACTGGCACCCCATGCCAGGCCTGGGCTGCTCAGGAACCTCACTCACATACTAGTTTTACTCCAGAGACATATCCAAAGGCAGACCTAGAAGGAAATGTAAGTAGCAGCAATTCATTTGTTTAACTTTTATTTAAAATATTTATTTTACTACTTTATTTATTTAACTTATTTATTAATTATAATTTATTTTATTTTATTAATATTTTTATTATTTTAACTTTTTATTTCTTTCCTTTTTAAAAAATTCTTTTAAAAATTAAGGAATATTAATTTTCTTTCTCTCGCATTTCCACCCCACAATGGAAAATCCTTCTAACATATATGCTTTAATCTACAATTCAATTTTGGTAATTGGAGGGTTGATAGGGTAAGGCTGGGTTTGCTATCTGGGAGATGGAAAAGGAGAAGGAAGCAAATAGAGGCAATTCAAATACATGGGATACAAAATATAACCAAGAATTTTATTCTCTGCATAACAGAAGATTAGTTTTTTGTTTGTTTGTTTTATGACATCTACCTTGAAGAGTTCTACATATTTTTAAAATCATAAGCCTACAACTGGAAGGAACTTTCAAAAGTATTTAGTACAACCTTCTCATTTTAAACATGAGGAAATGACAATTCTAGAGGACTCATGATGAAATGAAAAACAATACTTACCTCCTGACAGGTGATGAACTCAATGTACAAGATGCAATCTACATTTCTTTGAATGTGACCAATATGGGAATTTGTTTTATTTAACTATAGCTATGTTACATGTCACATTGATGGCAGATAGGATTCAAACTTAGCTCTAGAACTATATGAACCATTATAATGAGATTCGTTTTAGCCTGTTTAGATGGAGGTTGGGAGGTGAACTCCTCAAGTATTCTGCCTAATCACCAGTGTGATTTTTACATATTCTGATCTTGCAGGATAGTTTTTCTGGGAGGATGACTGTAAGGGAAAAGGAGGGGACTTTTAGTAGCATAAATCTTTGCCTCTTTGGGACTCAATTTCCTAATGTTGGGAAATTAGAAGGCAGTGTTAAAATATCTTGAATGTCCTATCCAATTCTAGATCTTGTGACTTCAGAATCCATAGGGAAACAGTCCTCATCTGGAGAAAAATTTCAGAAGAGAACCCTGAGACAGTGCCAAATCACTAGGGCTCTGTTCCATTTCTCTTTCTTACAAGCTTGTGGTCTTCTCAGTACCTAGTAACTGATCATTCCTAAGAAGTGGACAGTTTCAATTCCTAGAGACCCTTACTAACAGCACAAGAGTATTACAAGTCTCTCTCTCCTTTTTCCTTCTAGTACTGCCGAAATCCTGATGGTGACCTCAATGGTCCTTGGTGCTATACAACAAATCCTAAAAAACTCTTTGACTACTGTGATATCCCCCAGTGTGGTAATTCACTTTTCTCCTTTTTCTCTTATTTCTTAAAACCCTTGAAAGATGTAAAAATAATTTACTAGTCATATTTTCACATTTCTGAGTAAGGTTGCTGAATCTTGAAACAAAATGCCCTTTTATTCTCCAGAACAGAGTCTACCTAACCTGCCAGAGGCGCTCCTTTTGGCATCTTAACATTATATGGAGGCTAATAGAACATATGAACTCTCACAACATGAAGAGCTCACTTCTATTCTCAATAATAATGAAATCCCAATAATAGTCTTTCTTATATTTCTGTGCAATTCTTCATTGGAATGGATTGCCATTTAGATACTGCAGAATGGTCTGCAATATTTATGTAGTATATTCATATTGACCATATACTTTTCCCTTTATGGCTTTCATTCTTTGGAATTCAAAGTATTTAATGACAACAAACCATATGGCATCACTGGAATTATTTCAGTTTAAGAGATGAGCTTTTGATTAATTTGTAGAACTTTGGGGTTATTTAAAGCACTGCACAAGTTTTTCCAATTATAGTCCAGTCTCCCATCTTCCTTCTATTCAATTGTATTTTTTTTATTTACACTTCTCTCCCTCTCCTGAATAAAGTCTTTGTGCCAGAGCCATGCAAGGGCCATTGCATGCTAAGTTAATGTGATCAGCCTGCTGGACTTATCCTGGGTCTCCTGGATCATGACATGACCTCTATCTTTTGGGGTTACGCTCCCTCCTTCTATCTTTGAGTTTTATGGCTCTGAACTTTTCTCTTGGGTTTTCTCAGGGGAGCTCTCTTCTTTTGCTACATCCCCACACAGAATTTCACCAGTCTTCTGGGAAGTTCTTCTGGGAGGTCACCCCATTTTGGCAGTGGCTTTGCTGGCAAATCCTTTTTTCTATTGGCTGTGGATTTCTGGGTGACTTTTCTTCAGTTCTGGGATAGAAAAACTTACTATAGATTTTTATCAGATTTATCTATCATTATTGGATCTGATACAAAATAAGAAATTGGAAGTTAGGCAAGCCACAGCCAGTTCAGGCAGCTGGCTAGAAGTCAATTCCTTTGGAAATCCAGGGCGCTGTGTTGCCTACTACCATTCTGGAAGGTTTCCAATAGGTCTTTTCCAAAGATGTTTGTGCCTACATAATTTGTCTGTTTTGACCCTTACTTATTAATCATTCTTGAATTGAATGACTGACAACTTAAGCCCTTTCAAAAGCCTTCTCTTTCCTTCCTCAAGTCTCACCAACTTCATTTGGCTGCGGAAAACCCAGAGTAGAACCAGTGAAATGCCCAGGAAGAATTGTGGGTGGATGTTTTGCTAAACCCCATTCTTGGCCCTGGCAGATCAGTCTTAGAACAAGGTAAAATGCTTTACTGTTACATTCCATATATTACTTTCAAACAAGTCTTTTATTCAAATACATTTAACTATGTACTGATATTTCAGAAGTCAGTAATTTAATTATTGATAGGAAGGTGAGACAGAAAACAAACTAACCAAAACATTCCTCTTATCTTTGAGAGAGATAGACAGAGAAAGAGAGAAAGAGAGAGAGAATCAGAGACAGAGACACAGAGAGAGACAGAGACAGACAGAAAGACAGAGACAGTGAGAGAGAGAAAAAAAAGAGAGAGAAACAGAGACAGAGACACACAGAGAGACAGAGACAGACAAAAAGACAGACGGAGACACAGAGAGAGAGAGAAATGAGAGAGAGTAAGAGAGAGAGAGAGAGAGAGAGAGAGAGAAACAGAAAGACAGAGACAGCAAGAGACAGAAGGACAGAGAAATAGAAAGAGAGAGACAGAGACAGCAAGAGACAGAGAAGGACAGAGAGACAGAAAGAGAGAAACAGAGACAAAGACACAAAGAGAGACAGAGAGAAGGGGGGGAGGAAGAGAGAGAAAATCCATATAAAGGTATAAACGAGTCTTATTAGCCAATCTCATTTGAAGTGAAAGCTTCCCCTAGTGGACAGACCTCGAATATATTTTATGCTGTCAGGGAGTCCAGAATCCAAAAATCTATTCATGTTTAAAGATAAGTAAACATTCAAAAAACTCTTTCTAATGGGCTCTGTTTCAAGAGCACAATTATTTCTGAATATGCCTCCCTCTTACCCCATCTCCAAATTTAGTCTTCCTTTTTAAAAAGTACTCTGGTCTTCCTGACTTTAGGCCCAGTACTTTATTCCCTACCTATATTTTATTGAAATAGAAAAATATCCTAGATGATGAAACTTCCTCTCCCAATCCAAATAAATACTTTTTCTAATCTGTAGAATTAGAGAATTGCTGGAGCTTGTCCAGGGTTACATAGTCAGGATGTTTTGGAAGTTAAGACTCGAACCCCAATTTTACTAACTCTGAGGCCTTTATGCCATGCTTCCTTTCAGATCTTTGGACATATTAAATATTTCATTTTTACAGCATCTCCTGCCCCCAGACAGTCAGTGTTTTAGGGAATATCTCCAAGAGATAGGACTTCTCAGTTGAAATCAGCAGAACTTCCTATAAAATTGTCCATTGGGGAATCTTTTGCTACTTATGAAATGACCTACTTACATTCCATCTCTTTGATAGCTTTCACTCTTAGCAAAAGATCTCAGAAATAAAGTCTTTGATAAGTCTGTGGCTTGTTATCTCCATTAGAGCAGAAAGCTAATGAATTCAGCACCATGGACTCAAGCAATCTCTTGGTGAATGGCCAAGGACATAACATCTTCCAGCCAACTGACAAATGCAGGGGGCAGGGTCGGGGCTTAGCTGATCCAGTCAGAGCATAAATCAAAAGAATGCTGATAAATGTTAAAGCTCTCTGAAAATTCACTGCATTATTAACATTTTTTTCATTGCTTTAAGTCTAGACAATCAACAAAACAATAAATCAAGACAAGATTTATAGGATTTGTTGATTTCTGAGGTGTAATAAAAACTCATACTGAAAATAGAATATTTGGCTTTCCTGAGCCTGTGGAAGCTGGCTCCAACACACCCCTGGTAGAGATGATTATTAGAAATCCACCCAGAAAATTTCCAATGCCAGAAAACTTATGTGAAGCATGTGGCCCATTGATAGTGAGTGTTAGAATTCAAAGAATGGATCCAATCTTGGAGGCCTGGGTTCTAGTCTCTAAATGAGTCCTTAGATCATTCTGAATCTAAGACTCTTTATATCATATCTTAAAAAAGGGGATAGGATGCCATAATTTTTAAGAATCAATCAATTGGTCAACAAGCATTTATTAAGCACTTACCATGTGCCAATTTTTAAGAATCAGTCAGTAGCTCAACAAGTATATATTAAGTACTTATCAAGTGCTAGCACAGTGATTACAGCCTATGCTCTAGACAGTGGTTCTCAAACTTTTGTTCTCAATATCTTTATCCTATTAAAAACTATTGAGGATCTGTCCAAAGAGATTTTGTTTATGTGGGTTATAGTTATAGATATTGATCACATTAAAAATAAAAATCAATTATGAATTTGTAGACTCTCTGAAAGGATTTCAGAGATTCTGAGGATGCTCTGAACCAGACTTTGAGAACCACTGCTCTAGATCCTTCTAGCTTTGAATTTCTAGGATTCTTTTTTATCTAGGATGGACAGTATGGTTTTACTGATATCTTAGTAGGAAAGGAATAATCAATTCTTCAACTAAAACTTGCCTCTCTCCTCTAGGTTTGGTGGCCACTTTTGTGGAGGCACACTCATAGCTCCACAATGGGTGCTGACAGCTGCTCACTGCTTGGAACGGTAAGTTGGCTGCTAGTAGTAATAACTTCTAAGTAGTCCTGAGAACCATTACCTTCAATGTGGAGGGCAAGTTCATGCACGCTGTGAATCTAAGGGAGCAGCAAGATCAAAAGCACTTAACCATTCACAGGCTTGACAGTGCTATAATTCATGGGGTTAGGAAGAGCCAGGCACAACAAATGGCATGCACGTTCCCAATTTTCCCAAGATAATCAATACTTATTCCTGTCATCCCTTTATGGTTTCATTTCTCCCTTTCCCAACTTCCTTTACTACTATCTTGTGATGCATCTAACCAATCAATTATTAGATGTTCATTAAGCTCCTAGTAAATGCAAAGCAGAAAAGCAGACAGGAAATTTCCCTAATCTCAAGGAATTTTATAATTTGATGGAGGGGGGATGGATGCTATGGGATGGCAACAATAAATTTAAAAAAAAACTAAGATAAAAAAAAATCAAATAAGTGCAAAAGAGAGATGACAGAAAAACATGCTGAGACATTTGAGATTCAAGCAACAAACATTTATTTTAAATGCCTTCTGTGTGCCCAACAATGTACTAAAAATACAAACGAATAAAATGGTCCCTACTGTAAATAGCCTGCATCCTATCATATGGGTATATATACTTTTGATTTGGGAGCAGAGTGGAGGACAGAGATGTGGTTAGGTGAAGCTTCAAGGAGGAGATGCTTAGAACTTGGAATTTGAAGGGAAATGCTTTATTGTTTGATGATGGTGCCAGAGGGCAAGATTTTTTCAAAGTGGGGAGGGACTTCATTGAACAGAGACAGAAAGAGAGAAGAAGAAGGAGAAGGAGAAGAAAAAGTAGAAAGAGAAGGAGAAGAAGGAAAAGGAGGAGGAGAAATGAAAAGATGGAATGGTTTGGAAAATAGACTGTTTGAAGGAATAGTACCTTGAAGAGGGCCTTGCCTTTTAATATAAGGATTTTATGTTTTATTCAGGGAGTATTGGGGAGCCATGGAAGGGTCTCTTAAGTTGAGGAATATGATGTAATCCTGGTAGTGTAACAGGACATTACTACCTATAAGGGTAATGAAGGGGTGAACTCAGCTTTTGAATGAAGACAGAATCCAAAGGGTTTATTTTAAGAGAATCATTTCTGCCCCCAGGATGGTATTTCAGTAACAACATGACCTACCTTTAATTGTACTTCTTATTACAGCTCCAGCAGGCCTTCTTCATATAGAGTTTTCCTGGGACTACACAGGGAAATTTCTCCAGAATCATATTCGCAAGAAATAGAAGTTGCTCAGCTGTTCAAGGGGTCCTTTGGGGCAGACATTGCTTTGCTGAAACTGAGCAGGTATTAATTGATTCACCCATGGCAATATAATAGATCTGTTTAGTCCTAGGTGTTATATACCTAAAGCAGCAGCCACAAGATGAGCAGGAAATCCATCATAGTAGGTACTCTGGGGCAGCCAGCTGGGATTAGTAAAAGAAAGCTGTTAAATTTTCAGTGTGAACATTTATGTCTCAGAAATCATTGCCAACTCAGTATTTGATTTATTGTTTTGTAGACTGCCTGGACTTAAGAACTTTTAACTAACTAAACATAAAATGTGTGTGCATGTGTTCAATATTTCAATATTGAATACAATAAAGCCTTACAATAATCCTATAAAGTATTACTGTGACCATTTAACAGACAAGGAAACTATGGACAAAGAAAGACTGTCTAAATCAAAAGCAAGGTTTCTGTTATTATAGCTGGAATCATTCAATAAAACATTTTTAAAGGTGAGGCATTGTGCTCTAGTGCTAAGAACTGGAGATAGAAATAAAAAAAGAAATACAACCCTTGCCCTCTATGGGCTTACAGTCTAATGGGGAAAGACACACACACTAAGAAGCTGGAAAAGGAGGAGAGAAAAGGAAGGAGGGAAGATGGAGAAATTCAAAGGACTATGGCCAGGTGAGAAGTGAAAAGATGGTTGACCTGAACATTTTCTTTAAAAGGAATACTCATCATCTGATTCTTTTTATACAGCAAAATAACAGTTTGGTCATGTATACTTATTATGTATCTAATTTATATTTTAATATATTTAACATCTACTGGTCATCCTGCCATCTGGGAAAGGGAGTGGGGGTTAAGAGGTGAAAAATTGGAACAAGAGGTTTGGCAATTGTTAATGCTGTAAAGTTACCCATACATATAACCTGTAAATAAAAGACTATTAAATTAAAAAAAAAAAAAAGGAATACTCATCTGTTAAAAGTCAACCAGTTTGATTTAAAAAAAAAAAGATCCTGGATACCATTATTTAGGAGTAAAAGTTATTTCAATAAATAACTTTGGGTTATATTGATTTAAGGTTCACAAAGGCTATACTTGGAGAGATAGCATACCCAGTAGGAAGGCTGGAAAATAATAACACTGAAATAAAACAACCAAAAGAACACTGGTTTTGTCTTACACTGTTTTAGACCTGCTGTTATCAATGATAAAGTAATCCCAGCATGCTTACCTTCACAAGATTTTATGGTGCCCGATAGAACACTCTGCCATGTCACTGGTTGGGGTGAAACTCAAGGTAAGAGAAATTCTATGGCACGAAGACACAGTTGATCTTTATCTATTTTTTGGTGAAATGATCTATATTTTGGTGTTTTCTAATTGAGAAAATGGTCCTATTTCTGAATATAAATCTGTATGACCAATATCATTCCTTCACCCCTATTTTTCTCTTTAGAATATGCAGTTTTCAGAGACCCAAAGCTAGTCTGTTTCAAAATAAATGAGAATTTATTAAGCCTTTTCTATATACCAGGTATTGTGCTAAGCACTTATTAAGCCTTTTCTATGTACCAGGTACTGTGCTAAGCACTCGGCATCTTAAGGAAGGCACAAAAGACAGTTATTGCTTTCAAAAAATAAGAATTGTATGGTTCAAATGGCAGATAATTTCCCTTATGACAAAGTAGTGTTTCCTATGAGATAAACTCTCATAGTGGAAGCTTCCAAAGGATATCATTTTATGTTTAGAACTGGAAGGGGTTCTAAGGCCAACTGGTACAAGCCTTTCAGTTTATAGATAAAGAAACTGAGGCTCTGAGATTTGAAATGGCTTGTCCAAAGTTACAAAGATAAGAAATAGTAGAGCTAGTATTTGAACTTGTGTCATGAGTTCAAATAAGGGTTTGCTTAACTGGCACAACATAGTTTCTATGATTATAGCTGGAGTGAGTCAATAAATATTTATTAAATGCCTACTGTGTGCCTGGCACTGTGCTCTAGTGCTAAGCTTTGAAGATATTCATAAGAAAAAGAAAGACAGCTCCTGTCCTCTGAGAGTTTATTGTCTAATGGGGGAAGAACATATGAAAGAAAGTTGGGAAAGGAAAGATTCCCTGACTTCAAATTGTCTTTTCTATTATATTGTGTCGACCCCTCAGCTGTTTTTATGTTTCCTTAGTTAAATAGGCTTTTGACATAAACTCAAAAATTAAGAATCTCTTTTCCTTTTTCTAGCTTATGAATTCCTAAGAAGCCAGTCAATAAGTTTATTTAATAGCCATTAGGTACTAGGCACTGTGCCAAGTGTGAGGAATCTACAAAGAAAGACAAAATACAGTTCCTACTCTCAAGAAGTTCACAGTCTGAGTTAGCCAACATGCAAACAACTATGTATTTTAAAAAAAAATAGGATAAATTGAAAATAATCAACACAGTGGAGGCTAACTAAAATTAAGGACAATTTTGAAAAGACAGGATTTTGGTTATAACTTGAAGGAAGCCAGGAGGATATAATAAGAAAGGAGAAAGTTTCAAAAATGAATGACAGAGAAAATGTCTGGAGTCAGGAGATGGGGTGTTTTGTGTGAATTACAACAAGGAGGCCGGTGTTACTGGATTCAGGAGTATTAGAGGGGAGTAAGATAAGAGAAAACTAGTGAGGAAGAAGGAAACTAGGTTAAAAGCTAAACAGGGGACTTTATATTTGATCCTGGAGGGAGAATTTATTGAATGAAGTGATGGTAGTAGTAGTGGTAATATAAATGATCAGATCTGAACTTTAGAAAAATCAATTTGATAACTGGGTGGAGAATGGATTAGGCAAAAGATAACTGAGATGTAGAAACCATTTATTGTTGTTCAATAAGTTTTTCAGTTGTGTCTGACTCTTTATGACTCCCCTCAAAACCAACTAGCTGGTTGTTTTAACAATCCAGGCTTGAGATAAGAACCTGTATAAAGATTGTAGTAACAGAGGAGGAACAGTGTCACATGAGTAATGTTACAAAGATAAAACCAACTGGACTTGACAATGCATTGTATGTATGTGATGAGAGAGAATGAGGAGTTGAGATTACAACCTGGGTTGTAACCTGGGTGATTGAGAGGATCATGGTAGAAAATAGAAGCATGGGAAAAGTGATAGTAATTGATAGTAATAAAGAGGTCAGGAAGAGGGGATATTTGTTGGGGTAAAGATGTTGAGTCCTAGAATCTTAATGCTGGAAGTGACCTTAGAAATGTAGAATTAAATCTTACTATCATGCAGAAATTCACTAACACCCTCAGTACTAACTGGCATATATTCTCACCACGTCATTCAGGCTCAGTTAAAAACTCTTCCCTCACAGAGAATATACTACCTAATAGAAATGCCCTAGATTAGTAACTTTAATAATAATAATAACTAACATTTATATAGCTCTTCAGGGTTGGCAAAACAAAATTACAAATTTCTCATTTTATGTTTGCAAAACTCAGGCAGATTAGATGCTACTATCATTCTTGTTTTACTAATGAGGAAACTAGATAAATACAGCTAATAAGTAGCCGAAGTGGGATTTGATCTTGGGTCTTCCTCACTCTCAGTCCTAGAGGGTGTGCATTCCTTCAGATCAACTAACCTGTGCTTCCACATCTTGTTCCTAAAGACCCAAAGCCTTATTCTATATTTAACAGAAGGTGAAGACTTGAGCAAGGATTTTTGATGAGTTTATCATCAAATTTGACATGAACTTTCTGAGTACAGGGACTGTCTTTTACTTTTCTTTTTATCCTCCGGTCTTAACAAGGTACCTGACACATTACTGCTTTTTGGCTACCTGGCAGATCTTACTAAACTGAAGAGGCATTGTGACATACTGTCTTTTGAATCTAGACAAGTTTATCTCCATATGTGGTATGATAATTGATGCAATTTCAATCATTGTGAGAGTCACCAACTAATGGAGGCTATCTACTAAGATTCCAGTTGATGAGAGTGGAATGAAAGCATTGAAGGGACTTGCTTAAGATAACATAGCTAGTTACTGGTAGATACAAGATTTGAACCTCCTGACTAATAAGACAGCTTTTGATACCATGCATCCACCCTTTGTGATCATTCCTGAAAGGCTGATGAAGCCTTCCTTTTCCTGACAATGCTAGATGTTGTAGAATTAGCATCTGACTAAAAGTTAGAACTGGTTTCTTTGCTTAGTCTTAGTTCTGACTCCACCTACCTGTGTGACTTTGGGTATTCTGAGGTCACTTCTCTGGGATTTTCCTTGTTAACTAAACAAGAGGATTGGACTAGTTGGAACTCATATGTAAGAATTTGTTTCTACCAAAAATATAACTCTGTGGTTATCAACCTCTTTTCTTCCCTTCCCTTTATTAAAAAATTACCATAGAACTTCCAAATCCATTCCCTTTCAGGAAAAGTGAAATGAAGAATGATGCCTGATGGATATATAACAATCTCAAAATCCATTCTGAAATTGCTTCCCTTCCCAACAACTAGGGAAGCCCTTCCACTCCCTTCTGTACTTGTGGCTCTGTCTCCTCCCTATTGGAAGTTCTGCCCTTATCTAAATGTCACAATAGAGTAACCTATTTATCCACTTTCTATAAAATAATAATTTTATATTATTATATAAAATAATTATATTTTTGATTTTCAGTTGAATTGAGTATTGAGTATCAGAAGGATTAAGTAGTTTATCCTCACACAGTTAATAAATGTTAGACTCAGGATTTGAACTCATCTCTTTCAGTTAAAAAAAAAAAGTAACAGGTTTCAAATAAGTAACTCAATTTCCTTAATGGTAAAATGAGGATAATAATGGCTTCAAAAGATTATTATGAAGAAAGTACTTTGTGAACCTTAAAAGTAGCATTTAAGCATGAAAAATTATTAATTTCCATGCTTCTTTTATTTTTCAAAATATTCTCTTGCTCCCAGATTATGCTCTTCATAATTTACTAATTTAATTATTGTTGTTGCTTAATGTTAATTGAATATTGTTGCACTGTATTTCCTCCCTTCCTCCTCCAAATTTACTTCTGCGCAGAACAAACACCCCACCTCTTCTTTGTTTCTCTTTTGGCCACAAGATGACAGTATCTTCACACAAACAATTTCACCCATAACGAAGCCCTTGAAAGCTAATTGCTTGATTACTCATTGGTATATGGAAAATACATTATTGGACCCTACTACTAATAATAGCCACGACATATAGAGTACTGGAAATTTTACAAACTACCCTACTCAAGGGTTGAGTTTTAATACCATGATTTTATAGATCAGGATGCAGACACAGGTAAAGTGACTTGCCCTTGGATGTTCAATTAGTAAATATTTAAGACTAGACATGAATTCACATCTGTCATCTAGTTCCAAGTTCAGTGTTCTATTTACTTTGTTACCTACCCTCTCCTGCTAAATGAGCAAGTTGTTTTTGTTTTTGTTTTTAATCAGATTTGAAATTTCATTGGCATATGGAACTTCCAGTTCAGAAATTCCCATTTTCCAACAGAGATTAGCAACTCCTCTGTAATTTATAATCTTAAAGAATCACCTAGGGCCACTGAGAGTTTGAATAATTTATTCAGAGTTATACAATCAACATGAGTCAGAAGTGGGACTAGTTGTTTCCAGCCTTTTGGTTTTTTTTAAAATCCAGATCCTGAAAACTGTATCTGATTCTCCTTTTAAATAAATTCCTTAAAGAATGACTAGGAGCTTCAGGCAAGAAATTTGATGAATAAGAGGAGGTAGAAAAGTTTTGTTCCCATCTATTTTAATTGATTGAGTCAATCAAAAAGTGCTCTTATCAACAAAAGCAATCACTTTTAAGTAGCTGGAATAATTGTGAATCTTACCTTTCTTGCCATACTAAGTTAATTGAAGGAACAGAAGATGCTTTGTCTGGATAAGAGACTGGGGGTGGGGGGGGTAGGGGGGGACTAATAGCTGCTTTTAAGGGATAAGGGATAATTTGATAATTATTATCTCATTTGATCCTCACAACGATCCTAGGAGATAGGTGTTATTACTATTTCCATTTTATAGATGAGAAAATTGAGACAGAGGTTAAGTAACTCTTATGCTTAAAAGTTCTTTGATCCCAGGGCTAGAAGGGCTAGAAGATCGAAAGTTGCCAAAAAGGTAAATTTAGACTAGATATCAGGGGCAAAAAACTCCCTAATAACTGGAACTCTCCGAAAGTGGGATGGGCTATCTCAGGAGAAGGTTCTTCCTCACTTGAAATTTTCAAGCACAAGCTAGACAACCATTATATATGGAATTTGTTCAATCATTTTAGTTCTGTCCAATTCTTCATGATCCCTTTTTTGGGGTTTTGTGTCAAAGATGTTAGAATGGTTTGGTATTTCCTTCTCCAGTTCATTTGGAGATGAGGAAACTGAGATAGACTGGGTTAAATGACTTGCCTAGGGTCACACAGCTAATGCCTAAGGCTGAATTTTTATCTACTGCACCACCAACCTGTGATAGAGAGGATTTTTGTTGTGGTATAGGTGGGACTCCATAGTGTCTAAGGCCCTTCCTGAATCTGAGATTTTTAGGGGGCCCATAATTTTGCATAGTTTGTTTACTCTCTGTTCTCAAAATGAAATAAAGTGTAATAAAGTGTTTTTTTTTTTTAATGAAACTAATGTATATATTTTCAATATGTTGGGTAAGTTACTTAACCTTTGTCTCAATTTTCTCATCTATAAAATGGAGATAGTAATAACACCTGCCTCCTAGATTGTTGTGAGGATCAAATAAGATAATAATTATAAAATTATCAAATAAGATAATTATAAAAAATTTAAAAATTAACTTTCTCTCTAGCTTCCTTGTGATTGAGGTGAAAGTCATTGCACTGGAAACATCATGTCTCTTAGTGCAATATCCAGTACAGGGTCTGACACATAGTACTGCATAAATGCTATCGTTGTTATTGATTTATTTGTCCATTTTGATTAAGACAAACATTACAATGCTTAACATTTTTTTCTGACTTGTTAGTCCTGAGATTTTCATGAGAACCCATTTGATGCTTTTTTTAACCATTTTTTTGCTTTTTTCACCCAAGACACTACTACAAAAGGTGTGCTCAAACAAGCCAGTCTCCCTGTGATTGAAAACCGTGTGTGTAATCGGTATGAATATTTAAATGGAAAAGTAAAATCTACTGAACTTTGTGCTGGTCATTTAATTGGAGGTGTGGATAGCTGCCAGGTAAGAAAATGTTCATGGATGCCAATCTGAGGCTACACTTGGGTTTGAATGCTGTGACAACTTACTCTGGTTCCTATGTTGCACAGTTCAGTGATTAACACCAGCCTCTCACCATAATGTTGTTTAGCCAAGACCATGAAGAGAATTTTATACCATACAGACACACTTTATAAACATATAAACAAGGAATAGCCACAGGTAAAGGCAAAGCAGGAAGCCACCAGCATGATGTGGTATAAGGAGGGCTCAAAAGTTTTACCCCAAATAAATTTCCCACATCTATTTTACTTGCAGCCATTAATGTATCAAACCCAGTGACAAAGGTCATTGTCTCCACAAAGGCATGGCAGAGAGGTTCCCTGGGCATAGATTCTTTAGATCTTTTCCACTGGCAGAGATGATCAGATTAGTTAGTGGAACCTTAGATCTGGAAAGAATGAAATTCAAGGAAATTTTAGAAAGGGCATACTGAGCAGAGATACATCTTGTCTAAACCGGTAGCAAGCAGGAGCCCCTTGGTGGGGCTGAGGGGTATCTTAGGAAGAAAGAAATAGGATGTATGATGAAGACAGACTTAATCAATGTCATGTTTTTGTCCAGGCTTGACCTTGTTTAATAAAAGTGAAGAACAGAGAAGGAAGTGATGAATTTTTGTGATAGTTTCTACAGTTTCTTTAAGTGAAACATCCAAACTGATTTCATGAGGTTTATAAGCAAAGGATTCAGCCCCAAATATTGTGCAAGGAATACAGCCCTCTCTCATTGTCTGATAAAATATTATTGTTATAATAGTAATATTATACAATAAAATAATAGTGTTATAAAAACATACAAGAAGGATAGATTCTAAAAACAAAATTATAGACAGTCATTTTTCAGGGAAGAGTCATTCTATTAAAAGATGATGCTGTTCCTATTATTCAGTCATCACATTTGATCACTGATTGCTGCATTTTTCTTCATACAGGGTGATAGTGGAGGACCTCTGATTTGTTCTGAGAATGACAAATATGTTTTACAAGGAGTCACTTCTTGGGGTCTTGGCTGTGCTCGGCCCAATAAACCTGGTGTTTATGTTCGAGTATCAAAGTATGTTTCTTGGATTGAAGAAGTAATGAGAAATAATTAATTGGAGAGAAGAAATTGTGAAGCAGTGACTTTATGGTGATCAGAACACAGGTAGAAGATATAATTCAGAAATAATTCACAGTAATTGAACTAAGACTGGATGTTATTAGCTGTGAATGATACCATCTTGACATTGTTGATGATTTATTTTTGTGTGTACACCAGCTTTCCATCTTATTAACTGCTTGATGCCATATTAATAGAGACTCAGCTGTGACATTTATTAAAAAAATAAATTCTCTACTTTCTTTGGCTTGGACCTTTTTTATCTTTGAATGAAAAAATATAAGAATAAAAGCTGATTTTAAATGTTTACACTTCCTTGTTCATCTGTAAAAAAAGTCACTTTTCTCTAGTTCAAGGTTATTTGATTACACCAGTCACATGGTGTTAAAATTAACTAACTTAAGTTGGAAGATCTACTTCTCAGGAATTGTATAATGAAGAATGAGGAAGCAGACTATAATAAAAATTACTACAAAAGGGATGTGATGTACCAATGGGTCACCTACTCCACTACTCTGGCCAACATGGGACAGCTAAGTAGCATAGTAGATGGAGTACCAAGCTAAGAGTAAGGAAGATCCAAGTTCAAATACGGCCTCAGACACTTGTTAGCTGTGTGAGACTAGCTAGGTAAGTCACTTAACTCTATTTGCCATAATTTCTTCGTCTGTCAAATGAACTGGAGAAGAAAATGGCAAACTATTCTAGTACCTTTGCCAAGAAAACCCCAAATGGGGTCACCAAGAGTTAGATATGACTGAAAACAACTGGACAACTTGTCAATGAAGGTCTGCTTGACGCACATCTTTGATGTCATTACTTTTGCCACTGAAGAGATTTTTAAAAAGCAGCAGCATGCATGTGGAGTTATGACAAGCAAGCCTATTCTTAGAAATGATCTCTATCAGTAACTACTTTTCTTTAGCCAAGTACAGGGAACATTGAACTTAGTGTTACTGTCTATACTGGGCAAGAGGAATGTAATTCAATATTGAGCTAAGTGTCCGAATGTTATCCTTGAGCAGAGTAGAATCTAGGAATCCTGCCAAAATCATTAGGAACGACAACATATGCATAGGTCTACCTTTATTTTTAAGCAAGATTGCTTGCCTAAAAAATTTATGCTATTGTGATAATGAGGTGAAACAAACTCTAAGGCTGAATTTTCAGTTTTTTTTTTTTTTATTAATGTCTCAGGTAATTTGTGTGTTTTTTTAAAAACATTTATCACATTTCTCCCTACCCCAAAGAAACAGGACTTCTTGCCTCTACTACCCCACCCCACTACTTCAACCAAAATTGTTTTTTAATTTTCTTCTACTTATAAATTATCTTACTAAAATGTAATACTTCCTTTTTTTTTTTTTCAAGTGGTTAGCAAGCATGAAGGGCAGCAGGGTGGAGTTAGGAAGATGAGCCTTCCTGCACCTAAATATGGCCTTAGATACTTACTAGTTATAAGACCCTTTTTTCCTCAGTTTCTTAATCTGTCAAATGAGCTAGAAAAAGAAATGGTAAACCACTCTAGTATCTTTGCCAAGAAAACCCCAAATGGGGTCACGAAAAATCAAACATGACTAAAATGATTCAACAACAAAAAAGCAAGCATGAATGTACATCTCTGTATCAGACAGAATAGTGACAGAAATATTTGAAAGTTTATTCTTTCAATTGGTAGTAGTGTTCTAGTTATGTTATATGTATTCCATAAATATCATGGAATATTATGGAATCATAGAATATCAAAGACTTTGAGTGATTAAAGTGTCAGGTCATTTAAATTTCTAATGAAGAACCCCAGAGTAGGTGTAAATACATTACCAAAAGTGACATAAAGGATCTCAGTAAAGATATATGGGGGGAAATGGTGATGGGCTCGTTATGTAGGGTTAACCAAAGGACTGCTCATGTGTCCCACTAGTATTGATACAATATCAATAAATGTTGAGCAAGACAACAGCACCTTGTTTGCATCCCTCTTTGACTGATTTATGGGAAGGTCTAGTATCTATACAATATCAGTAGATGTAGACAAGGTTAACAGTACATTAAATACATCTCTCCTTGGTGATTTATGGGAAAGTCATTCAACCTACCTCATTTTTTTTGTTACAAAATTAAAGCATTGAATTATATGGTTTTGAAGACCCCTTTTAGCTGCACAATTATATGATTCTGTAGTTGTGATTCATTTTGTGAAAAGCCTTGGAGTTGCAGATTGCTACCACTGAGAGAGAATTTAAGAAATTATTGAGTCTTATCAATGGATTTCCTATGTGTGATGCTGATGCTTTGAGAGGTTAAGCAACTTGTCCAAAGTCATAGTTCATTGACCAGATGCATTGCTGTTTTACAACTATTAAATTTAAAACTCATTACCAAGCAACATGTCGAGCATCTACCCCTTTGAAATTTATCTATAATCAAGCCTGCTTACCCTTCTGAACAAGAATCCAAACCAAATAAGGGTTGATAGCTTATGTTTCTTTATGCTTTAAGGTTTGTAAATTACTTTATGTATCTTAACATTTTTGAGAGGATGAAACCAAAGTTAAAATGTACTTTTCCCAGGTTCAAACAAAACAAAAGGCAGAGCTGGGCTTTGGATCCGTGTTTTCAGGTTGTAGTGATCCTTCCATTATACCAATTATTTTCTTAGGGAGAACAGTAAATTAATCAATGACTGAAGATGCTCTGGTGGGAAAATCCTAGGAACTATAAATATTCCAAAATGAGACAAAAGGTAGAATTGTGAATTAAACTTATTATTAAAACACCTTAGGAAATAAAAGGAATCCAGAAGCTAGGACCTAAATGTTTTTTGTTTTTTTTTTTAAAAGGGGCTTTTTTTCTTATTTTCCTAATCTCTAAACCAGGATGTATTTATTACTGACCACAACATGAAAAGCAAAAGTGTTTTGATCTGCGGAAAACTGATCAGACTAATATGCCTTTGAGAATTTTTCCTAAAGGAAAGAAGAGAGGAGATAACCATCAATATTTTTTCTTGCCAATTTATCATTTTTATTGTTATTGGAAGTAATGTAGCTTAAAGATACAAAGGTGAAATTAAAGAGTGGAAAAGTCTCTTAAAGCTAGTGCACTTAAGGGAAAAAAGGGAACATCAAAACAAATATGAATTAGTGAAGTCATACAATATCACTAAAATCCAAAGGAACTTGTCTGACACTTTATAAAATGAACATTTAACATTCAAATCAGTTGTGATATAAGGATTAAAAGTTCAGGTTGTGATTAGCACACATGTTGTGTACATATATACAACTATATTTATCTATCTATCTATATATTGTAATAGAAATTCTCTTTAACATTGTCTAGATCTCATGCTTTTAGTATCCGTCTACCATATGTCCCCAGAAAAATAATATTTAAGAATATTATATAAGGTACATACTCAATCCAAAAATATAACATACAGAGTAGAAAACCAAAAAACACTGATGTCACTTAAGGATATTTTGTGATCTCTAAGAGCACTTACCAAACTGGATGTTAATTAGTTTAAGAATGGCTATACATACTCTTCATTTTGTATTAAGCATTGGCTCAGTCCTTGGATAAACAAGAATTGGAAGAAGTAAATAAGAAATCCCTATGCCTTATTAAATACATCTATCACCAAGAAACAAACCTACCAAATAAAATACAAACCACTTCAGCCTTTGAAAATGCAGAGAACTGTGAACTTATCAGTAGTGAAGGCCAACAGTTCTTTTTCATTGGACTAAAGATCTGGCTCTAGGTGTCCATTTTAGGAAAAAAAATATATTTTTTTGGATAATCACAGGGTTAATCTTGAGTAATAAATAATCTAGTCAAAATATGAACTGTGTAGCAAATGATTCTTTGTAATTAGCACAATACCTAAACCAAACTAAGATTTGTAGAAACTGACAGGAGAGAAAGGGAAAACCAAATTGGTAAATGCATAACCCCATGTTCAAGATTAGAAGAGATGGTAAAGGTTCAGCACAGTGTTGCCTGATATATTTAGGATTCCAACATCAGGATTCCTAAGTCTTGGTCTTCAATGTGGCACTTTTATTGTTCAGTCACATTTTGAAGTCCCTCCCATATTTTTTCTTGTTGACTTGAATTGGATTACTGATGCTCAGGTCAGCAACATCATTCCTAAATTCTGTTTGTTTGCGTTTCCTGACTTGCTGGAGGAATCCTCATCAGGATGGGGAGGGCATGTTTTGTCATTCATCATAGAATCTTTTTCCTTTTTTGCATCAGAAGTAAACAACTCCAGTCCAAAAAAATTTCTTGGCTCCATGAAAGCTGCTCAAGAAATGGGCTCTTTTTTTTTTTTTTTTTGACACAGCCACGTGTTCCAATCTCCCAGAAAGAAATACTTATTCTTCCTAATTTTATACAAAAATACACTGCATATTTTAAGTCCATGTATTGTACTTGAAATGCAATATATATAGTACAGAGAACTTGTTGATATTAGAATGAAGTTGAAAATGAAACATACATCCTTGCAAGTTGTGTTTTACTGATTTCAAAGGAATATCTGATGGGAACCAGGTTCCTATAGTAGAACCTCACACTAAAAATCTTCTTAAGTCTTTGGCAAGGACTCAAGTGTGAATGCTTGTTACTTGACTTTTCTTCTTCTTGCCTCTTTTATAGAAATGTGGGCTAGCAAAATACACAAGAAAAAAGAAATTTTACATAGTCAATGAATTAGAGGAAAATAAAATAAATTTCACAAATATATTAGTTAATATGGAATTATTTTGGGTTATGGCCACATGCTCATTGATAGTATCATGTATTGTCTTTAATTTTTATTGAGAAAGATGGTTTGAAAATGGAACTGTTTGTTGCTTCAAAAAAGTCATTATGTGAGACAGCAGTACTGGTAATATGAAAAAATAGGCAGGTGAAAAGATGATTTTAATAATTTGAAGAATAAGCAATTTGGTTTTGGAGTAATTAGGAAGGGTGATAAGCTAATGTTCATTGAAGGCAAAGATGACCAGGATTTTGAAGGAACTATATCATGTCATATAAGGGCTGGTTGAAGAACCTGGAACTATTTAGCATGGAGAAGTGAAGGCTTAGGAGCATGATATGTGCCTTAATATGGGAAAAAGATTTTGAACTATTCTGCATTGCTATAGGGACAAAACTAGCAGCTATGGGTATAATTACAAAAAAAAAAAAAGAGTATTACCCTTACAGTAAAGGGGAAAAAACCAAACTTCCTAACAATAAGAGATGTCATAAAATGTCATGAGCTGCTCTGGGAAAGTAGCAGGACCTCTAAAATTTGAGATTTTTTTTTTATTTGTTATTTTTTTTTCAAGGCAATTGGAGTTAAATGACTTGCACAGGGTTACATAGCTAGGAAGTGCTAAGCTTCTGAGGATAAATTTGAACTCAGATTCTCCTAATTCTAGGACTGGCACTCTATCTACTGAGCCATTTAGCTGCCCCTTCAACTTGAGTTTTCAAGGAGAGGCTTGATGGCCATTTCCTGAAGCTGTAATTCTGGTCCAGGAACAATTTGGAGTCAGGACTTCTAAAAGTGTCCTTGACATTCTGAGATATTGTCATTCAGATCTTTGCCACTACTCATTGCTCCTTTCTAACTGACTCACAATAAAAATTATAGCATCTCATATTTGCATGGTGCTTTAAGGTTTATGAAGTACTTTATATGCATTATTTTATTTCCTGTGAAGTTATGATTTTGCGCTGAATACTTCCTAGACTTGGCTTCTTGTGGGAGCCCTATGTATTATTTATTTATTCGATTTTCCAAAATAATGTCATGCAAATAGAATGACATTATGGAGCTCTTATCAAGAAAAAGAAATAATCTATTTCACATATGCTGACAAACTAAGGAGGTGGAGTCTGATTTTTAAATTTTTCTATTTTTAAATGACTATTTTAATATTGAGATAAAATATAACTCAACAATTTAAAGTCAAATGGCATGAAGCAAAATGATGATGTGCCTCTAGGAAATAGTGGTATTGATTATGTTTCTCAATATGCTTCTTTTACTTACTAAGTAAAAGATGTATCATCAACAGATGATTTTGCCTGGATCTTGGTGTTTGTCATTGCTCATATGCAAACTCCAGGAGCTTCAGTCATTTAAGTTCCATGAATACTAAGAATGTTTATATGCACAAAAGATACTTTATATGTCAATCATGATGATACAATACCTGGCAAGCTTTTCCACATCCTCCACTGTCTCAGGTAAGGCAATACCCTTTGTTTCAGGCAAGAGCATGACAAGACCTCCACAGACTGATGCAAGAATACCTAGGGAATAGTAATGCAAAACATTATAGTACCAGGATTGGACACGTTTGACTTAATTTTCAGTTCTCAGAAAAAGTGGGTTTCAAGAAAGGATTAGCAAAATTTGCAAATAATTGAAACAAACAAAATTTTTCCATTAGCCTGTTTTCCATATAATTTAGGAGACTAATAATAAATAAAAGATTGTCACAAGGACATAAAATTCAAAGTACATTACATTTTCTCATTTGATTCCTAAAAGTTATTGTTATTATTCCCATCTATACATTCCAGATACTTTTAAGCACATTCCATAGTCTTTTGCTGTTCTCATTGATTAGGGATTTATTTTGGCATATATATAGAGAGAGAGAGAGAGAGAGAGAGAGAGAGAGAGAGAGAGAGAGAGAGAAAGAGAAATAGAGAGAGAGGTGTGTGTGTGTGAAATTTCCCACTGGATGAATAAATTATTCTAGAACTGATGTCTCTTTAACAGGGTGGAATATTTTACATAAGTTACCTTGACAATACCACATAAAGATGATTGATTCATGCCAGGCCATATACTTGAGCTATATTTCTAGAGATGACATTTAAATGCCACAGGAAAAACAAAAAGGAACATGAAGTGAGGGAGCTAGTGTTTAGACAAAGAAGCACACCTGAGAAGGAAGAATTTGGGTGACTGCTCTTTATGGTTTCCATTGGATTAGAGCTTGTCCTATATCTGGCATTTTGTTAGCTTTGGGGCTTTTACTGATGCTCAGGGCTCTTCTCTTTATTGGTGGAAACAGACTGAAGTAACATCTAATAATTCTAGGGGAAAAATACATAGGGCCACAAATGTGATTTGTGCGATAAGACCCAAGACTGAATCTGCAAATCTATTAGATCTTTGATTCTGAACTACATAAATTAGAAAACTGAGGTTCAGAGAAATTAATTTGACTGAGATCACACAACTAATAAATAACAGCATCTCTCTGGATTAAAAACTAGATCTTCTGATACCAAGTCTAAGAGTGTTTCCACAATAAAAAGTTGCCTCATTTGTTCTAGTCTGTTATCAGTGGTATCCTGCTTTCCCCTTTAGTTCAGGAATTAATATGGACTTTTGGTAAAAATAAATAAATAAAATGGTTAGGAGGAATCTTTGAATTGAGTTCTAATGATCAGTTGAACACCTGAGATTATTTTTGTAAAACGGTATTTCTATTAGATTGGAGTTTGGCCTGGATGAATCTCTGGATACTTAATGGCTCTCAGACTTCTATCATATTCTTCAACAGTAGGTTTCTGAGATTAGGTGAAACCAAAAACAAGCTACATTTATGAGGATGATTAAGTACTCAATTTCCTTTTGGCTAACTCTATTTACTGTAAGCTATTAAGAGATGTCCTCTTTATCAGAGCTAAGATCCAGAAAACAAAGTGTATGATAATCTTGGCATAACAACAATCCTTTGTGCTTACCTCCTGGATGATCAAAGAAAAATCCCATAATTGGGATTCATGATTTCACTATTTCCCAGGGGATTCTGGCTTGAGAGCCAGTTATAGCTAACATGCTACAGCAGAAAGTGATCAATCAAATCTCATGACATTCTGAACAATTCCCATGCTTGTAACTGCTAAGTGAACTGAGTTAGGTGCCACATTCCTGTTCCTATCACACTAATTCTGGTTCTGTACCCCACCAAAAAAATCACAAGACTCAAAGACTCTTAAGACGTGAGACAATCATAAGGTCTAACAATTCCAGTAACTTGGAAACTCTTTCTATAGGACCCAAGAATGCCTGTGTTGTACCCAAAATGCCTGCATGTATAGGTCTGCTATGGGAATTGTTTACTCAAGACCTAAGAATGACAGTGTTGGGTCCCAACTTTTTGTGGTTTTCATGCTAAAAAACCCTACCTGTGCCATGACCCATAAACTCTCCTCAGGAGAATTTCTCCTTCCAGTATTTTTCTTGTTTTGAAATTAAACTTCTGTTTGATTCCTAACTCTTCTGTTTCTAACCTGCTTTGTTCAGCTCTGACCACCCATAAATTAGAGGCCAGTTCTGGTCTGGTTGACAGTACTCAAAATCAGATTATATCTTCTTGAGCAGACACAAATCTAATAATGAAATAAATGTATCTTATAAGATTGACTAGATTGTAATTTGGGAGAGAGGGCAGAGCTGAAGATAAAGACTTGGGAAATATCTGCATAGAAGCAAAAGTTGAAGTTATGAGAATGGATAAATTACCAAAGGAAGGAAGATAGTGAGAAAAAAGGTACTGACAATAGAACTTTGGGGATATTCTTACATTTAAAGACTAGAGGGAGACAATGGGTTAAAGAGAAAGAGAAGTTATCACAAAGAATTGGAATAGTAGAGTCCAGGAAGTCAAAGGACAAAAGTTTGAAAAAGTAGGGATAATCAACATTGTCAAATGCTACAGATTTTGTTAAGGATTGAAAAAAAAATAACCATAACACTTGGTGACTAGGAGATAATTTTTGATAATTGAGAGAGCAGTTTCAGCCTTTACTATTTATTTTCATATATTTCTCTTAAATCAAACATTAGATCAATGATTGGGTATGACAAGTAGAGGCATCAACTGCCTGATTTTCATTTTTCTAAAAGATTTATTATGAACTTAATAAGTACCAGAAAACATGAAAATTTTCATATACAAAGAACAGAGGATTTTGCACATGAAACAAGATTTTCTACTTCATGTAGTTTGGTTTTTAAAACATATAGATTTTTTTACTTTTTTCTTTCTTTGATTCTTTTTTTTATTTGAGTCTTCTCAAAATCATGTTGTACATAATTGCACACATATAAAATATATTGGATTGTTTATCATCTCAGGGAGGAAGGGAGAGCATCAGAGAAGAGGGATAGATTTTGGAAATCAAACCTTTAAAAATGCCAAAAACTGTTTTAACATCTAATTGGGAAAATTTTTTTTTAAAGAGGTATCAGTTTTGTCCTCCAACACTAGCATTTTATAGGAATTGCACTTTGGTTTTGCTTCAGAAATCTTTTAAAAATAAGTAATTAACAAATTAAACAGAATCTTGTAGGAGATCTGTATTTATGGGTCAACATTTTACAGTATTATAGCTTTCTCCTCAAAAATAGAGTAAGCAAAGGCAAAAGATTAAACAGATCCCACCAGTAACAATCTTAAAAGTCAGTCTAGAGTTCTAGTAATAATAATAGCTGACATTTGAATGGCACCTTGAGACTTGTAAAGCATTTTATATTTTGTCTGATTCAATCCTCCATAAGATAAAAAGTACAATTATTTTTATTCCCATAGAAACTGAAATGCAAAAAGGTTAAAATACTTGATCTTGGTCACACAAGTAAAAAATGTTAAAGGCAAAATTTGAACGGAATTTGCTTGAGCCCAAATTCAATATTCCATCCATTATGTCAAGTTAACTCTCCAGTGAAAAAACATATTTAAAAGATACATATTAAATTCTTACCAAAAATGATAAGAGGTAGTTCTAGCCAGATGGCTGATAGCCGGAACAGCAGGAATGGAGCTACAATACCACCAAAATCACACAAACCTGAGCACAATGAAACACCAAAGTTTCTGAAAAGGAAAAATATATTTTTTTTCTTTAATGATCCAGGAAAATTATTGTTCCATCTTTACAAATATGGTCCAATATTTTAGTCTTATCAAGAAATTATAATTTGTTGATTAAACTAATAAGTTACAATTTTAAAACACCAATAAATCAATCTGGTTAACAAATGAGATGATGGTGACCTTATGGATAAATGTGAAATTTAAAAGCAGTGCTAAGGCAATAAATTTTTAAAATCTTAAAGATGACATTTGGTAACAATAAATGTAAGTGCAAAACTTTATTTTTATATTTTGGGTATAAGTACAATATGGAGACAATATGGTCAAATAGCATTTTATCAAAAAAAAAGTTCTGTACTGCTAGCTTAATATTAGTTAATAATGTGACATGACAACAAAAAAAGTACATGAAATCTTGGGCTACAATCACAGGTATAACTTGTAGAAGCAAGGAGGTAATCATCACACCATATTTTGCCCTCATAAGACCACAGCTAGATAATTGTATTCAGTTTTCTGCAGCAAAGTTTTGTCATGCTTCAAATGCCTCTCTTTTATTCAATAACTATCTTTTTTCAGTGATGTTCAGGTTTGCAGGGCATAGCACTTTGAGTAAAATCTTGATCTTCTTTGATTTTCAGAACACATTCCATTTCTTTTTGCTATTTCTGCTGGGAGCAAAGCAGTCTTATGTTATTCATATTTCTTTTTATTTATACTTGGTAGACTTTTCTAGATTACTTATGGTTTGTCATTAGAATTGTTAAATATGTTCTACATATGTTCTTCTAAATATGCTAACTATATGTTCTACAGTTTGCAGCACAGTATTTTTCTGGTGTAGATAATCTGTGGATTATTTTAGTTGGCAGGGGTTTTTGTATTCAGATGTTCTGGGCAGTTTTCTAGTTTCTGGTTTCTAGATTCTAGTGCTGACTTGCGTTCTTCTTAAGGATTTATAATCCTTAAATTCTCTTTATACATTCTGTCCAAATCAATTTGTTTTGCTTATACAGAGATCTTTTCATATTATTCCCCCCTTTTAAACTTTTCTTCTTTCAGGTTGTTCTTCACTTTCATGTATTTGCATTCTCAACTAATTGTTCTTTCTTTTATTTCTTTGGAGAGATGTAGCACCATGAATAAAAATTTTCTGTTTTGCCAATTATTTCTATTATACAGGTACACAATCTTTCACATTTCTTATTTCTTTCTTACACGATTCAGTACTGTTATGGTTACATAATCTCTTGGGAATTCATAGGACCTTCTTTCTTAACAGGTGTTGACTTTTTTTTTTTTTTTTGCCTTGCAATATTTATTCAGAGATGTTTGGTGTCTATCTTCTCTTTTGTTATTAATGCTATCTCTGTTGATTTGTCTTCTTGCTTTCTTGGTTTTTAACTGAATTTTCTTCTTTCTTAGATCTTTGGAAATTTCATTTTTTCCCTTTAATTTACTTGTTTCTTATTTTCTGACTCCTTCCCCTTTTATGGCCAAACCCTTGAGTGCTAGACTTTAGCATCCTCCCATGCTGGTGAATCATTTTTCATCACCCTCAGTCCTTAACTGAGGAGCTGAGTGGCTATAAGAGTTCAGAAGTGGATTCTTAGATTCCAAACCCTTTCCTTCTGTTCTAATACAATCCCACATAGGCAGACACCTTGCCACAATCTCTCTGCTCTTAGTTCTTTGACTGAGCACTACTATAAAATAGTATAATGTTGCCTCAGATAGAGTAACTCTTGGGAATACTTCCAGAGGGGGACAATCAGAATGATGAAAAGCCATGGAATGCAAGAGTTGGAAGGAAATAAGAATATTGTCTGAATAAAAAACTTGTAGAACTTGATTAACTGTCTACAAATATCTGAAAAATTGTTATTTTGAAGAGAGATTAGGTTGAAGGAAGACCCAAGAAAAAAGCAGACACTTCAAGAGCCACATTTAGGTTTAATGGAAGGGAAAGCTTCCTGATAATCAGAGCTATCTGAAACTGGGATGGCTGCATCAGGGAGGCAATGGTGTCCTTCTCATTGGAGATCTTCAAACACAGGTTTGATGACCACTCATTAGATACATTGTACTAAGGATTTTACTTTTGATACAAGTTGGATTAAATGGAAGCAGGAGGGCTTCAGCAACTCTTAAATTCAGCAAGTAATTGAATACATCCGTGTGATTGTAGCAAAAACTATAGCACTGCTACAAATAGAACACTTTCTTTCCTGTTCCTGTTGTTCACTACCCTGTTCAATGTGAGAGACTGTGCTTTTATCATGATACTATTATTAGCTTATTGCAAGCAAGGCATGAGCACTGAGAATTTTACAGTAGCAGGGACAGACTTTCACTGGACCATAAATGTTACTTTGTCCAGCTTATGACCAACAGCACATATTTGCAAGACAACTGGTTAGGATTAAAAAGACAGCATAGGTCTAATTCCTATTTCTGTATAAAAGATAGATATTATACCATATGGTATATTCTACTATATGGTATATTAGACTGGGCCTGAATTACATCTCTAAAATCAATGTGATCAGCTCACTGTTTTCTGTTTCTTTATATGTGATGTAGGGATAACAGAACTTAACTTTTACTACCTACCTCACAGAATTGTATTTTGTTGACCTTAAAGTTTTACAGAAATGAATTATCATTATTATTGTGCCTGAGTATAAGTGTAACAGTCTCAGAATTTTTATGTGTGTAAAAAAATTGAATATATTTTAAATTTCATTTTAGCAGCTGATTGACACACTCAGGTTTAAGGGCAAAATTTCCCAGAAGTGGGAGCCCCATTATCACCAGTAGGGGGCATATTCCTTCACTTGTACCCTGATTCTCTTCTTCAGCTCTATTACCCAAAATCTGAGTGGGCGGCTTACACATCTTGGATGATAGGAGTCATCAACTCTGTTCCTTCTGATCTTATGAAGGACCATGCGACCTTAGCATCTGCCTTGGCTATCCTCCAGGTCTTATCATCTGCCCTATGTCTACATACTTTGGATCCCACTGTGATAGACAAAAGATAAAAGAGCAAAATTTAAGATTCCTTTTAAGTCTAATTTTTTTTTAAATTCTGTTAATACGGAGATGATCTCTGATTTTTAAAAGAACTGGACACATGATTTCATAATTAATTGCTAGTGAGGAACTCTTCAATTCAGGGCAGCCATTGTCTTTCAACTTTTGGTCTTTGAGGATTCATTGCAAGCATTAAGATGTTAAATTACTTGTCCATGGTCATATAATCATTTTTGTGAGAAGTGGGACTTGAGATCATTCTGATTCTAAAACCTGTTCTCCATTGACTGTGCAATATTCCCTTTTGTCTTCTGATGATGGTGGTGATAATGACAAGCATTTTTATATATAAAGGATATTTTGATTTATAAAGTACTTTAAATTTTTTATCTCATTTGGGCCTCACAAAATTTCTTAGATACTACAGAAATTATAAGCTACATTTTACAGATGAGGAAACAGGCTCAGATAACCTAAATTACATTCTCATGATCACAGGAAGAAAAGGAATAAGTATATAGTGCCTACTAAGTGCCAGATACTGGGCTAACTGCTTTTATAAATATTTCTTCATTATTTGCACATGTTTAACTTATATTGGATTGCTTGCTGTCTTGAGGAAAGGGAAGAGGGGAAAGAGGGAGAAAAATCTGGAATGCAAGATTTTGCAGAGGTGAATGTTGAAAACTATCTTTGTATGTATTTGGGAAAATAAAATAATATAAAAAATACTCTCCATATCTGGAGAAATAACTGATTGTATCTGAATACAGATTAATGCATACTTTTTTAAACTTTATTTTTCTTGAGGGTTTTTTTTTCATTGTATAGCTGAAGAAATTGAAGAAGCCTTGGGAAGATCTATAAAGGTCACACAAACTGCCCTCTGATTCTAGAGAGAACATTTTTTCTCCTGTACCTCAACTAGCATTAGGAGCTAAAAACCCATGACTCTTTTAAGATGGAGTAAGGTGGCTTAATGGGCAGAGCAATGGGCTTAGAGTCAGGGAGTCACGAATTCAAATTGTACCTTGGCTGTTTACTTGGATATGTGATCTTGAGCAAGCCACTTGATCTTTTCTAACCTCAGTTTCTTCATCTGCCAAGTGGGGATAATAATAGCTCCTATTTAACAGAGTTGTTGTAAAGATCAAATGAGATAACATATACAAAGTACTTAAATTTAAAGTGACTGTATAAACTTCAGCTATTATGTGTTATTTCTACTACAGCATTGCTATTTTTCTAAAGCTATGGAGCTATATGAAGATATTTACATTTATGCTAAATGTCCCCAAACCTCAAATTTCAGTGCTTTTTATATACTATGTCTCCTTCCTTTAGAAGTCATTTAAAAAATAGACATCTGCCTCTCTGAGTTGTCAAGGCTGGGGACATTGTTAATGTCTCCATACTACATTGTCAGGAGCAGAAATGTAATGTGAAGGAGTGTACCAGTCTTTCCCAGATTGAGAGTGCCTATAACTAAATAAAAATAAAATAAGGATAAATTACCTTTGAGTGAGGACTTGAGAGGTTTTTCTATGTATAAAGAATATGGGCTATGGGATAACTATTTTGGTTGCTGAGAGAAATTTTTTTTTTCTCCTCAAGTTCTTGACTATATTACAACTCATTAAGGATCTTAGATAAGTGACTTCTGAATTAGTGAGATGTGACTTTAATAATAACATACATCTGTAGAACCCTTTTGTAATCTCTAAAATGTTTACACTTACATTACTAAAATTAGTCTTTTATTAGACTATTTTAAGTGAATGTGCAGTGTTACTTGCCAAAAATACCATTTACCATTTAGTTGAAACTTCTTTCTCAAGAACTCAAGTCCAGTAAGTGGAAGAGCTGGGGATAGAAAGCCGGATCATTTGATTCACAATCTGAAGTTCTTTGATGATATCTCTTAGCCAAATTATTTAAGCAATAGGTATTTACTGCAGACTGTACCAAATCATTTGGCATGTAGGTTATCTATCTGAATAGCCATGTTTTAGCCCTGTTTCCTCCTGGTCAGAGCTGTTGATGTCCATTACTGGAAAGCTAATATATCAGTGAGAAAAATTATAAAAAATTTCATCCTTCTCATCTATAATTATCTTCCCATAAAAAACAGCACAAAAACAGTCTGTTTTTCATCACTTGCAGCAAATAGAAAGTGAGGTAACAAATGATGTTCTTAAGTCTCACCAGTCAGGAATCAAACAGGTATTTAATTCAATTTACATGATGACAAAATTAGTACAAATTGAAATGAATAAATATTTGCAATGATAAACAGACTATTCTCTAAACATGCCAGAAAAACTTTAACTTTAGCTGAATGAAACCCTTTAATAGACTAAGTTATATGCCAGTACCCTAAGGCAGAAAGTATTTCCATCATTCATTTCAAAGACATCATGTATGAAACTGATGAAACAGAGGCTATGGGTCACATAAACTTTGTTGATGCAAATTCTAGATTATGTGTTTCTAGACTATTACCCTGAAGCTAGGCATGGGTTAACAGATTACTGCTAACTAGCCTTTTTCAAAAGGTTAAATTCCATTTTGAAAGATCTCAAACATAAAATTAGAAACGACAAACTGGGAGTTACACAGTATAATTACCTTAATGTTGTTGGATACAATTCTGAATTCACCAAATAAACAATTTCAAAGGCCATGGTAATCCCCAGTCTTCCTATAGTAGCTACTGAAGTTCTCAACCATGGTATCCCTGGAAATACAAGACAAAAGTTAGGGATTTAATGTAATTACTAGCTAACCATAAAATGCATTTGCTTGGTCCTTCCCACGACCTTGTAATTTTTGATCAAACAATAGCCAACATATACTGTGTATGTGTGTATAATACATATTATGTATACATGTATATATATGCATGGGATCATATATGTGTGTGTGTGTATATATACACACACACACACACACACACACACACACACATATAAATTTAATGGGATAAATACCCCCATAACATTCTTCCCTCCTACTGCAGATGACATTGCAGAGTAGAACTGAAATAAACAGCAGAATAAAGCAGGCAAAGTTCTGTCTTGGCTGTTAAAGGTATTCATGTTGTTCTTCAAATAGAATCCTCAAAATAATATTCTGGCTGTTGTTATTCCAACTTTACATTTGCTATTCTTTTACTTTTTTTCTTCTCTGCTTTCCCCTTCATTTCATTTCAATACCACTTAGATGGATTAGTCTCACAAAACTAGAGTTGAAAGTACCCTTGGAGTTTAAGCCCAGAGAGGTCTCTCTGTCTCCCTACACACACACACACACACACACACACACACACACACACACACACACACGCACATGCACACACGCACACACGCAACTTTTCAGACCACTAAAGAAATGTCCCTATCCTTTGGAGGGGTACTCTATCCATATTTTGAATAACTAACAAAAACTGCCTCACATATTCCAGAACAATTAAAAAAACAAAACAAAACAACTAGTTAACCCACTGAATTCCAGACAGGGAAAATGTAAAGGTTGTAGTTTCAGATATTTTTCAGTCAGGCCTTGCTCTTCATGACCTCATTTGAGGTTTTCTTGGCAAAGATATTGGAATATCTTGCTATTTCCTTCTCTTGCTCATTTTACAGATAAAGAAATGGAGAAAAATTGGGTTAAATGTCTCCCCCAGGGTCAAAAGGTTATCTGAGGCTAGATGAAGATGAGTGTTCTGATTCTAGGCCTGGCATTCCTTTCGCTGTCCAACTAGCTGCCCTCTGTAGGAAGCTAAATCAGTGAAATAAATTCTTTAGGATGTTTTTGGCAAAACAAAAAAATCATACTCCTTTTCTCTACTCCCAAAGTGTCATTTATTCAAGAAATATTTCTTAAATAACTCATGTTCAGGGCATTGTGTTGAGTGCTATTAGATATATTAGGCTAGATGAATAAGACTTAATCACCTGCCCTCCAAAAGCTAATAATTACCAAAAGTTTTCTCAACATTTTAGCTACTTCTCTATAATCCCATATTTACAGAACAGTCTAGACAAATGACTTTTTATAAACTGATGATTTATTAATGAGTACTGCTATTGTTACTCTCTTCCCCATTTATTCAGCAATATAAATTTTGCTAAGTCCTGGGGGAGAGGGGGGGGAGGAGGGAAGGAAGGTACAGCTATTATTGGTAGTCAGTGCAGTATAATGGAAAGCCAATTGGAATTGGCTTCAGAAGATTCCTCACTTAACCAGCTCTGTGTCTTTCTAAAGTTTTCTGAGCCATAAATCTAAAATGGCTCAGATGAATACTGTGTATTATCAATTATACATCCTATACACATAATTATGCAATGTATGCATTCATCAATTATACAAAAATGGAAAATAATACTTGCATGCAGAAGTGATGGAACACTGGTAGGAAAATACTTTTCTAATTTTAAAGCCCTTTATAAATATGGTTTGTAAAAATGACAAAGGATAGAATGTGCAGTAATATGTTCTGAGGCATACAGTTTTCACCAAAAAAAATAAAAATGGCAGAACAAAAAATATATCTGTTTTGAAAAGAAAATTTCAATACCTTCATTCATTGGGACATTAACTTTTGAAGTCTGAAAAAATTTTAGTCATTTAGGGCAATGCATTTTACTCCCAAAGAAATGGGCATTCTCCTCTCTCTGAAATAATTTTGTATTTATTTTATATAGGTTTTTAGTTTATATATCTATGTACATGTTGTGTCTTTCAAATAAAACAAAAGCTACTTAAGAAGGGCCATTTTGCTTTTGTCTGTTGCTTACTGGATGAATGAATAAATATTAGGAGAGAATCTATTTCAATGAATTCAAATTCATTCTTTTAGTAAATATTCAACAAATGAGGAGGGAAAGTCCTATAAATCACTAAAAGTAACAATCTAGATGGGAAGAAATGAGAAGAGCCCATAACTTTAATTCAAGTAAATGGTTTTGAGTAACAGCATATATTTTCAGTATAAAATCACTGACTATTTATCTATGTCTGTTTCCCCCAGATAAACTCTTGCATAAACAGTTAAAGCAGAGAGGAACATGAGAACAGAATTGACGCTTGCTAGACTGCCATCTGTTCCAGCACCAAATAGTTGTAAACATGTGTCTTATTCATGCTTTAGTGTTGCATTAAAGCCAAGTAGAAGGATGAAGAATCTAGTCCAATCCATTCCTTCAATGAGCAGGTGGTGCCCAGAGCCAGGTGCAAGATAATGAAGGCTGAATATTGTTGCCAAAGCTCTCTGCATCATGCCCAAATTTCACAATCTCTGCCAGCTTTATGCCATCCAAGAGTGAAGACTACTGCTGAAGGGAAATACCTTTACTACCCAGGTTTGAAACTTAAATTCCTTCTTTATTTCTCTAAATAAATTTAATTTGCAAGGGGAGTCCAGTTGAAATGTACAATGGTAGTATAAATACAAGATTAAAGCTGTATCTGTTGCTTGTGGTACAACAATATCCAGATTCGTAAGACCCAAATTCAGATCCTACCTCTGCACTCAATATCTGTGCAATTTTGGGTAAGTTACTTCCCTTCTGGTTCTTATCTTCCTCATTTTTAAAACAGAGGCGGGGTGAGGGAAGAAAAAAAGTGGGAGAGAAAATCTTTCAATTCTGATCATATGATCTTAGCCATTTTAATAATATCTTCTTCTGTGAAGTAATTTCTTTAGAAGTAACTGGTAAATGTGAGGAAGTAGTAGGTTCCCCCTTATTAGAGTCCTTTAAGTCAAAGTTCAAAGTCTATTTGATAAGTATATTATAGTGGGAATTCCCTTTATATGGATGAGATGTCCTAGATGGCTAGTGATGTTCCTTAAAATGATTCTGTGCAACTTTTAAATGTATAGACTTGCATGTGAGCACACAGAAATAAGCACAAATACAATCCCAAAAGTCAGTGACCATTTGTTGAGCATGAATTACATAGATTCTCCCTACATTAGTATTAGGAATACAAAAATGAAAAATGAGATTAGTCCCTCTCTTCAAAGATTTTCTAACTTAGAGGCATTTCTCCTTTCCTTCCCCATGAAGAATTTAATTGGATACTTCTCTTCCTTTTGTCAGAGTTTAATTTTTACTTTCACAGCTGCCTCCAGATTTTGTATAGAATTACATAGTTATGGAATTGTAGAATGTTGGAGAGATGGAAGAGATCTTAAAATATGGAATGTTAAAAATCAGATGAGATCTTCAAAGCCCTCAGAGTGAAAATGGGAAACTTTGAGTAGCCATGGCAGTCACCAAATCAGTCCTGAAGAATTTAGTGCTTGGGTTGAAAAAGATTGTTTTGTTCACATTAAACTGTTTTGAAAAATATAGAGAAGTGAGATGTCCAAGTAGAAATTGAAATTTGTCCAGGTATCTTAATTATTAGAAATTAATGGATCAAAAGAAAAAAACATATGTAAAACACAATAAAAATACAAGCTATATTCTTATCATTATTAACATGAATGTAGAAATGAAAATGACCCCAGTTTTGTAATTCATTTGAAAGTGACATCTGCTATTGAATGTAAAAGAAAGTCAGGTAGAGTGTACATCACAGAAGTACACAGTATTAGCAGAAGAGGTTTCCTCCTTGGGAACTTCTTAACACTGATAAAATCACAGGTCTGGAATTCCCTTCCCTCCAAATTAAATATATAAACCAGAAACCAGCATAATCTTACAAAAGTTAATGAAAATGCCTAATGTATACATTTTATTTTGTTTCTGATATTTTTTAAAATAGAAGTAAATTAGTATAATATGAAAATTAGTGCTGGTTTTAGAGTTACCTTAAACTGGGTATTCAAATGATAAAATATTACAAATAAAAACAATTCTTTATTTTTTGAAATTTCAATCAAGTCTCAGGAATATAGATTAATGCAAAACAACAACAACCACCCAAACCCCCCAAACTATCCTATTTGGAACTAGAATACAGGCAGAAATTTTTTTATAGATGTTTATAACCTTTTTTATCACAAATATTTGATTTATTGGAATGAAAATTGGCTAATGAGTTTTCTTCTGAGGAAACTATTGAAGCTGAATCTGTCAAAAGGCTACTCAATACTAAAACATTGTTATATCATCCAGCTTCCTGATGTTTGCCCTGCTGCTATTCTGCCTCCTGCTTCTGGAGTTCTCATGGATTGGTGATGATTATCACGTGGCCTGCTCTAATTGCTACCCATGCTTTATATTCCCCCATTGCACCTTGGACACCTGCTTGTCCTTCTTCTGCTCTTTCGTTACACTTGTATTTCTTTGACAAAGGCCAGGAACCTAAGACAAGACTGAACCCACTTTGTAATTTCATTGGGTTCACATTTTCCCTATAATAAGGAAATGATTAATAGCTCTCTCTCTCTCTCTCTCTCTCTCTCTCTCTCTTTTTGCATCTTTCCCTAGAGCAGACATCTCTTTTGGTTTAAGATACTTTTTCTTCTAACTCCTAGTAGGCTAGAGTTTTAATGTCAGTGCGCAAAAGAATTTCAAAGCAAGGGGCAGCTAGGTGGCTCAGTGGATAGAGCACCAGCCCTGAAGACAGGAGGACCTGAGTTTAAATCTCTCTCGGACACTTAACATTTCCTAGTTGTGTGATCCTGAGTAAATCACTTAACCCCAAGTGCCTCGCAAAAAAAAAAAAAAATAAAAAAAAATATATATATATATATATTTCAAAGCAAGCTCTGCTAAATATAATTAACAGAAGGATTCAGTTGCAAAAAGAAAATGATAATTAATACACAATAGCTATTTCTTGTATCAATAAGCACATTCTTATCATATTTTAAGTTTAAATCAATGTTTGAGTACTTATTATACTAGCTCCCTCTGAGTCATCTCATCTATAAAATGAGAGGGTTAGATTATATGATTGCTATCGTACCTTCCAGGTATAAATTTATGATTCTATAATCTAAAGGGGCTGTCACATCATCAATATTTTCTTGTTCTGTCATAGACTCCTAAGAATTCTATTCATTGATAAATTCTGTAAAAATAGTTACCTTCTGGTAAGAATGCTGTAACAAGACATGCAATACCAGCTACAATATTGCTCACTGCAAAGGGAAGGCGTCGTCCAATACGCTCAATTGTTAGTAAAATCAGGAGAGCTCCTGGCAATTCCACAACTCCTGAGATAAAAAAATCTATGTAAAGATTTCCACCTATGATTCCCAGGCGCATGACAAGTCCTTGGTAAACCACTGCACTTGTGAACCTGGAATAATAGCAAGAAAAACCAGAGCATAACAAATAAGTGATAAACTTCAATCAAGAGGTGAAGGCAAGGGGTCTTTGTAAAATTAACACACTTAAGGCTTTGAAAATTCAATGCAATTGGAACTTACCAAGCAAACATTAGAATAAGTGTGCATTTCCTCATTTGGGGAGTCCTCACCAGATCTAAAAAGGATGGATTACTAACCTCCTCATCTGTAACAGTGATCTAAAGGGAAAAAGTAGATTTCGAAAGTAGTATATAGCAATAAACGCCTCGATTTTAGAAGCTAGAGACTTGTCATTAGCTAAATTCAAGGCAGCTGAGTCACTGACTCTATAAGACTTCTCCAGGGTCTTTAGCCAACTATCATATATTATTTTATTTTATAGATTGGGAGTAAAGTTATTAACTTCATATTTAGTCTTCCATGTATGACACATGGACCAAACCAAAAAGTTACTGCTCTGTTAAGAATGAAATTCTGCCACTATTATCCATAGTAACTGAATGTTCAGAGAAAGATATATGGCATTTACTACTTGCAAGTTAACTGAATCTATTATTTTTGAAATTAGAAAGATGAATATAAAAATAATTAAAGTATGTAGATCCCCAGCATTGTATTTTCTTTTTGAAAAAAAAAAAAGTACTTAAATCCATAGACAGGAACTAAGAATAATTGATTGACTCAAAGATAAATATCTGGAAGGGACATGAGATAACATCTAATCCAACTTTCTCATTTTAATGAGTAAAAGGTGGCTAACAAAAATAAAAAAAAACTTGCTTCCAATTCTTACCCCTCCCCCATACGTACTTTTTCTGCTTTCTTTCTTCTTCTTCCTTATTTTTTTGCATCATTATGATCCCATTACCTTTGGGGTTGAAAGTAGTCTTTTACAAAAAGACTGTCCCCATCCCAAAAAGAAGCCACTCATATTCCAATCCCATACATTCTGAATACTGATCCTAGCACTTGAATGAAGTTCATTCCTGGGTCAATAATAATAATCTTCTGACTGCTAGATCCAATGTTATTTTTTTCCTCTCCTCATTCTATTTGACCTACCTGCCACTTCTGATACTGTTCACTCTTTTCTATTTTGAATACTGTCCCTATTAATGGTCTCTGTGTCACTATTCTCTTCTGGTTCTCCTCTTAACTTTATAACAATGTGCTTTAAAATTTTCCCTTTTTACTATGAAGTTGACAAATTAATAAATGTGAATATTTCTATGTGAAAAGAAAAACAAAAGAGGACAACTTATTCTTCTCCACTGCATTTAATTTGCTTGTTTATATTTTAAATTTAACATGATATTTCTAACAACAACTAATACTGGGCTGTTTGTGTCCTATTCTGAACTTCCTTTTGCTCACTCCTGTTTATTTTTTAAATGATTTATCAATGCAATGTTTTCTTTCTTTTAGGGTCATATTGAAGCAGATTGCAGTCCCTTTAAGAAACTAATCCTTTCAGATTGATTTATTCCTTTTAGACTCCCAGCCCCTCCTAGCTGATGCATTATCAATTCAGGAAGCTAGGATCTTTGATTCACAAATCCTGGTCAAAAGCACCCCTTTGAATTCCAATAGGAGATCCCGGCTTGCCCCAGCCTCCATCAGATCTGAGCCAACTTGGGACTCCACTCACGGGCCCCCTTTAGCTAAGTCTCTCATTATAAAAAGAGCCCAACTAAAATCCTCTCTTTGCAGAGGTTCCAAACATGCCAGCCCTACACTTGGCATACCAAGAGTTTCTGCCCACTGGAATACTGTTTCCAGTGCCATATTCTCTTTACTCTCACCTGTTTCCTTAACTAGACTTCAACCTTACTTCCAATCCCCACAATAAACCTCTTTTATAAATCTAGATTTTTGGGTCTATAAATTCCTTTACAGGAGACTCTTGTACTGCCATAAGAGAGTTCCCCA
Source organism: Sarcophilus harrisii (assembly GCF_902635505.1). Taxonomy (NCBI): domain Eukaryota; kingdom Metazoa; phylum Chordata; class Mammalia; order Dasyuromorphia; family Dasyuridae; genus Sarcophilus; species Sarcophilus harrisii. The sequence continues at coordinate 130,701,684 of NC_045429.1, forward strand.
AAACTCCCTACCCTTGTGCCGAATTCTGAGGAGTTGTAGGGAAGCTCCATTTGACTCCCTGAACCCTGAACCTACCAGTAGATCTCATTCAACTCCCTGACCATCAGAAACCCTAATTTCATTTGGGTAACCCAAATCTAAACCTCATCAATATCTACTTAGCCTCCTTTGATTACTCCTTCTCCTCTTTCTGTTCATCAAGCATGGTCATTGCTCCAAGGTTATGCCCAGTCCCTTTTCTTTTTTCGCTCTACATTTCTCCATCATAAATATCATCAGCTCCCAAGGGCATATATATCACCTCTATAATTTTAGACTCCCAAATTTATAAATTCAGCATTAATCTCTCAGTTCTACATTACCAACATCTGTTGGACATTTGTCTTCATTTTGCTATTCAATTGGTACCTGAACCATACATGTTAAAAAACCCAACTCATTTTCCTTTAGTACATTCCCCTCTAAATTCTCTATTTCTCTTGATTGTATCACTATTCTTCTCAAGCTCCCATTCATTATCTTGACAGTATTATTTAAATAGTCTTTTTAGATATACATAATAATGAATAAAGGAAGAATGTTGGAAACATTTTATGAAAGATAAAAGAAATCAGTCATGACTGACATTTATTTTAAAATTGACATTTATTTTAAACCTCAACACAAAATATTTTCATAATAATAATAAATTATGCATTAAGAATCATATATTTTTTACAAAGAACCTTTGAAACTTTTATAATTTATATTTACAGTTTATATTTATATTATATTATAATTTATATTTATTATGATGATAAATTATTATTTTAGAACATTCAATAAAATGTTAGGAAAAATTAAGATTTGAGGAATTCTTGAAAATTACTGTTTCTCATTCCATAATCTTCAAGATAATATCCATTGGAAACTGGAAATATTAAAGGAGCTAAATTACTTCCCTTTCATTAAACACCCATTAGATTGGTAGGATAGCTCATGACTATAATCCCTGCTATTGGAGAAGACTGAAGTTGTTGAACTATCTGAGTTTAGGAGTTTAGTGCTGTAGTAGGGCTAAAACCATCTTGGTGGCCATGCTAAATTCAGCATTTAGTGTGTGTGTGTTGGGGGGGGAAGGGGCACAAGACAGCCTAATGAGGGACAGACCTGTCCAGGTTGAAAGTGCAGGTCCTATGCCAATCAATAGAGAAATTAGTCAGTCAATAGCTACATGTCCATCTAGTGTGACATAGCAAGGCCCAGCCTTTGCCCCAACTTCACAAAACAAAGTAGTTATTATACACTTCCAGATATATACGCCTTTGGTGTGTGTGTGTGTGTGTGTGTGTGTGTGTGTGTGTGTGTGTATGTGTGTGTGTTTGGGTAAAATTATCCATGTTACCTATAAATTGTCTAAATAGTTGATCTTTGATATATTAAACAAGCAGTTTCCTACTTCATACTGACATCTCTGTGTCTACCTGGTTATTTTGCTTGTCTTTAGGTTTTCCATTATGCCCCCACCCCACCCCTCTCAGCTTTTTTGTTTGTTAGTTGTCTATCTCCTTTAGAGTATAAATTTTTTGAAGGCAGGAACTATTTTTTTTTTATTATTTGTATCACCAGCAACCTGGATAGGTCTGTCCCTCATTAGACAGTCTTGTGATCCCCTACACTACCTGCTGGACTTAGTTTGGACACTGCTTTGATTTTAGTCCTATCGTAGCTCTAATCTGCTAAACTCAGGTAGTCTAACAACCTCAACCTCCTCTAGTAGCAGGGATTACAGAAATGAGTCACCATACTCATTTACTGGTTTTTAATAAAAGGGAAATATTATTCTGGAATGAGAAATAGTAGTTATTAAGAATTCCTCAAATCCTAAATTATTTATATTTTCCCTAACATTGTATTGACATGTTTTAAAATAATAATTTACTATAATCATAAATAGTAAATCAGTTTTTTATAAAAGTTCCAGAGGTTTTTGTAAAAAAATAAGTAATTTTGAATGCATGATTTATTATTATTATGAATATGCCTAGCACATAGTAGAAAATCAATAAACAAATTTCATTGGTTATTTATTGGATTTAGCTTTTGCTTGGTCAGTTCTATAGATAATTGAGTTATTTTATGGCTAGATCATAGGATGATAGATTTAGCATTAGAAGGAGTCTCAGAAGAAGTCATATAATTCAATATCTTTATTTTAAACATGAGGAAACATGAGGGAAATTAAATAACTTTCCAAATTTTCCCAAAGTCACAGGTAGTAAGTGACCAAGAAGCGATTTAACTCCAGGTCTTCTGACTACAAATTCTTTCTACACTGTATATACCACATTGATGTAATGATTTTTGCCCACAACTTCTAGGGACAAGATATTGTTTGTTTTTTTTAAGTCCCATGGGTGGGAGAGGAAAAAGGGAGGGAGAAAAGACAGGGAGAGGAAGGAGGAAGAGGAGGAGAAAGAAGAGAAGGAGAAGAGAGACAGAGAAACGAGAGACAGACAGAGAGAGAGAGAGAGAGAGAGAGAGAGAGAGAGAGAGATCTAGAATCATAATTATAGAGAGTATCTAGTCTAGCCTTTCCATTTTACAGATTAGGAAATGGAGGCTCACAGAAATTAAGTGACTTTCCAAATTTACACAATTGCTAAGAAGCAGAATTAGCATTAATACTAAAGTCCCCTGGATCCTAATCCAATGTCCTCTTCCCCTGAATCATCAGATACACCATTTAATAGAGAGAATAAGCATCATTTTAGCACAATTCTGTTGACAAGTATTTCTGTTGGTCTCAATGAACAATGAAAGACATCCAGACTCTTATTTCAGACATATCCTGACCAAGTAAAGTAGAGGAAGCATGTGGAAAATTCAGGTCAGAACATTTTCCACAAATGAATGAATATTTAGGGTTATAAAGAAAAGTATGGGGAAGCATTTTTGGATTGAATGAGATAATTATTTCAATATTCTAATTTGTTTTGTCATTATAGATAACATTTTTAGTGTTGTTCAACATCAATAGACATTTATTAAGTTTTAACTATCTGCAAAATAGTGAGCAAAACTTTAATGATGCAGACTGTAGAGAGTGAAGAGTTTCACTCTTCAGGTCAAGAAAGAAGAAAATACATTCCTTTTAATCTGGAAATTATCAACGATCTGAAAAAGGCTTGCACTCTTTATGGGTCTACATCGTTTTATGTTAAGATGATATTAGAGAATTTGGCTTATGAAATTTTAACCCCTAGTTATTGGAAATCTATAGCAAAGATATATTTAGAACCTGGACAAAACTTGTTGATGCTTTCTGAGTATAGTGAACTCTGTAAAATACAAGCCCACAAAATAGGCAACCTGGAGTTAATATACCAGTCACCTGTGATTAACTAGCAGGTGTAGGTCCTTATGCAGACAATTTAGCACAGATTAATTACCCTGTAGCAGCATATGAGCAAATTGCTTCTGCTATGGGGCACCCTCCCACGAAGACAAGATAGAGGGGAAGCCTTCACGAAAATAGTGCAAGGTCCAAATGAACCCTTTGCTGATTTCATGGGACATCTGCAGACAGCTGTCATATGAACTATTGGTAAAAATGCAACAACAAAAATTATAAGACAACTTGCTAGAGAAAATGCTAATGAGGTTTGTAGAAGAATTATATAGTAGGACTACACAAGGATGCTCCTTTAGAGAAGTTCATAAGATGCTGTGCCACAGTGAGCAAAATACCTTTTATACCCAGGCTATGATGAACATGGGAGGACAGGGTCCCTTTTGACAAGGAACTTCCAGAGAGACTCATCAATGCTTTCAATGTGATTAAAGTAGGGCATCTGAAAGCTCAATGCTGACATAGAAGAGAGGGTAGGAGAACAAGACCCTATGTCCAAAATGCAACAGAGGCTTCCACTGGGCATCAGAATGTAGTCAATACTCAAGGAAACGGGAAGCAGGACCCACCTCCAGGGCCCCAGGCAAAAAACACTTGGAGTATGATGGCAGATAATGTTAAACCCAGAATCTTTAGAACAGAGAATCTTTAGAATTTCAGAACTCCAACATGATCAATCAGCCAAGAAGCAACTTGAAGGGAGAAAGGGATTACAACTGGGGAGCAATGAAGAGCATGGCTTTACATCCTTCACCTGAGGAAATGTGTCATGGTGGACACAGAGCCAGCATTGAGACCAGGAGCACTTCATTCGAGACCTATCTTTAAAATATACTGTCTGTGTGTCCCTAAGCAAGTTGTTTAACCTCTGAACACTCTAGGCAACTTCCTAATACTGTAAGTTGCAGAGAAGGTTCTAGTCTGCACTATTAAGTTTCTTCATTTATGAATTGACTCTATACTATTAATTTTTTGTTTTGATAAAGATGCACTGGCTCCAGTAGACAGGTTTTATCACCACAAAGGCAGTGTCCAGTGCGAACAGCTCCACTATCTTTAGATAATCACCATGTGATGTGGAGAGATCCAGGAAGTGGTGAATGGAAGGGACCAGATAGGTTAATTGCTTAGAGGAGAGGGTTTGCTTGTATCTTTACAGACGGAAAAGGAATCAGATGGGTGGCAATGAACTGTATTTGCCTTGTCCATCAGAGAGAGACAGAAAAAGAGAAAAACCTTAAAACAAAGGAGACAACTCAAGAAACATCAGGTAGTTCCATTTCTGACTACATATGCCACTGAAAAAGCCTGACTGTTAGCCCTATGAGCATGGCAATTGACTCATGAACATCAAAAATTGTTAATGAGACTGCTGCAGGACTTCAAAATCTGCAAGAATCATTGGATTCCCTGACACATGAAGTAATGGATAACAATGGTTTTGGACTATCTCTTGGCTGTTGAAGGAGGTGTATGTGTGATTATTATTTATATACCCTCCTTCTAGGACTTATAGAAATGTATAATTCCTCATGTTGATTCATAGTTTGTTACATCACTACTAGCCTGTGTTATATTACTATGTGCTTGTGTACTACCTCCCATACTGATGGATTTATGTATACCTGTTTCAAGTAAGACCATTCAGACAAGAGGAAACCTGCTAACAATATCTAGTTTGGTGTTCTTACCTCCCTGAGAAGTCAGGGAGGGTGTGACCACCTGCATTTTAAAACAAAAGAAAGCAGGAGATGTAGAAGGCCAGAACTCTGGAGAAGTATATTTGAAACAGGAATACTTACAACAAGGTATTAACTCAGTGGAAATGATGAGATGATGATTCTCTAGTTTACATATACTTAGTACTTAGCATGATGATGTAATGGTTCTCTAGTTCACACATATTCAGTAATGCTGTAATTGTAATAGGGTATTTAAGAGCTGAGAGGACTAGAAATGAGACATTCCATCTTCGACCATCCTCCTGGTAGCTCTCCTGCCTACTTCACCAAGACCAAAACTGATCCCAAGATCTTCCAGAAAGCTAGTCCAAACATTACAACTGAGATATGTAAAACAATCTTCATCCTCAAGAGATGAAGAGCTATTTAGATAAATATAATAGATATGTTATTATATATATATATATGAATGTATGTAATAACATGCATTAGATGGATAAGAGTCCACAATACAAAGATGACTTTGGTTGGTTGATCCATGGCAAATTACTATTGTGTTTATTAAAGAACAAATCCAGCTGGTCTTTGATTTAGAAAACATTCTCCATAATGATGCTATTCTTCTGAAAAGTTATCCCTTCATTTGAAAAACATTCATAGATCTCAAAGATAAGAGGAGAAATTAACTAGGTTTGAATGAATTCATAAAAAGGTATATATTGAAAAGCTTAGGAAATCTGATATCTCTCCCCCATCCCCATATCTGGCATATGGCAGAAAGACATAGGATACAACTACTTCAAAAGAAGTGAAAAATGAATGTCACACTGAGGGCAATGGAGAGGGCAATGATAGGTATGAGGTACCTATGACATATAACCAATAAATTCCAATGAACAATGAGTATGTCATCAAAGAATTGTTTAACAGGAAGAGAAAATGTCATGTGGCAAGAATGACGGATGACATGGGTAGGCAGAGTTTCACATCTTTTTGTTAATTATCAGCCATATCTGACTGTGATACAATTTGAGATTTTCTTGACAAAGGTACTGGAGTGATTTGCCATTTCTTTCTCCAGCTCAATTTACAGATGAGGAAATTGGAGACAAACAAGGTTAAGTGACTTGCCAGGGTCACACAGGTAATGTCTGAACCCAAATTTCAACTCTGTTCTTTCTGACTCCAGATCAGATGCTCTATCCACTGAACCACCTATTTGCTCTTTGAACTGGCACCCTCAAATTGTCAGGAGAATTTTAGGAAGTTCTTCACCATGTTGGATCAACTAGGAAAAACTTTTGAGAGGACCTAGACAAAAACAATATTGGATGGGAAGGTATGGATGGGTTGCAATCGACATTGCTGGAGGTAAGGAATACCTGAACTGATAAGGATATAAATCCATCAGAATACTCTAGAATGCTTTTTATAACAAAGATAATAAACCAATTAATAATTATTTATTAAGTGCTTACTCTGTGCTAGACTTTGAGGACACAAGTACAAGAAGGAAAATGAAGTTGCAAAAATATAATTAGACTTAGCAAGGCCACTGTACAGTATTTTTTTAAAGGAGTAGAAGTCCTATATTAGAATAATTCTTCTTTTTACATTTTATCACATCTGTAAGTAGATTTCAAGACAAACTTTTATCTGGAAAAAACTGAAGAAAATAAATTCATTTTATATTTTTGAAGCTTGTCACCAGGTAATATGATTGATGATAGCATTGGAAAGTGAAAAGCATCATAGTACAGTGAATTGAAATCTAGCTTTGGAACCAAGAAAACCTGCACTCACGTCCTATATCCTGGCAGAATAAGCCTGGACAGATCACTCATCCTCTCTAGGTTCCTGGTACCTCTCTAAGATTCCATTAAAAAAAGAGATGATGATCTGCATTGGCAGAGGATATTTCACAAAACTTCCCTCTGCTGATAAAATCTCAAGATCCCAAGTATCATTAAAAAAAGACCCATAAGAAAGTTACATAGGATTGTTTGTTCATTTCACCTACTCTCATTTTTACCCACTTTACTTGCTTTTAATTCTGCCAGATTGATTTTGAGTTTCTTCTCCAAAACAAGGTAATACCAAACTGGAAAATTTTATTCATTGTTCCTCTGGGTAATTTAACACTGTTCAGAATTTTTCTACATGCCTCCCTGATAGTTTCTTTAAAGTGACCTTTTTATTTATCTGGGAGAATAGTTGCTAGGAATAACATTAGGCTACCAGCATAGTCCCTCACTCAAATTTTGCTTATTGCTCTAACCCTTCAATGAATTGTTTATGAAAAGCCTGAATACACCCTTGGTTTGTTTATTTACCTACCATAAACAAATACAGAATGTCCTAAAAGTCTTGGTAAGCTTTAGTAGTTTAAAAGTGAACTAAGACTTTGGGGACTTTGATATTTTCTTACCATATGCCATGTATGAATAATGACTACAAGGGAAAGAATGAACTGAGAGTTGGTAACATTAATAGCATCCTCTTGAATAAACTCAGCTAAAATATAGAATTTAATCCAACTTTCCCAATCAAGATTCTTAAACTGAATCTAATCTATTCTTACATAAAGATCAAAGATTTTGTATCCTTTTATTGATTAGATAGTGTTCTAAGCAAGAACTTTCTATGAACGTGGTTTTGTTATTTCTATAAAGATTAAAGTCAGTTTTTAAACACTTTCTTGCTAGCTACATTTGTTCCTACAACACAATAAAAAGAGATAATAATGATAAAAACAACTCCATCTTCTTACATCTTATTTCCTTCTATATACTCCGCAATCCAGTGACACTGGTCCTTCTATTCTTCCAACACAATATTCCATTCCCTGATTTTGCGTCTTTTTATTGGTTCTTCCCAATGCTTGGAAATGTCTCTTTCCTCATCTGGGTATCTTGACTTCTTTCAAATCTCATTTAAAATCTCCCTTTCTGCAAAAAAATCTTTTCTAGTTCTTCTAAATCTTCTTCCTTTCCTATAAGATTTTCACCAACTTAACATACAAAAGTATGTATGTGTATGTATGTATTTTACATGTATATTTATATATCATGTTTGGATACAAGTTGTTAGCATTTTGTCTTTCCCATTAAACTGTGAACTTCTTGAGAACAGGGACTATTTTTGTTTTTATTTTCTTTTTATCTCCAGCTCTTAGCACAGTACTTGGCACATACTAGATACTTAACAAATGCCTGTTGATTGACTTCAATTTGCCTAGCATGAAACAACCTTATCACGATGTCCAACAGGATCACTAGGGAGGGTATTTTGGATGAGGAACACTTTTTACCTCCTCTCCCTTTAGAGGGACTGGTTGAATGGAATTAATCGTGGCAAGTTCCACCACTTGGGGGCTGGTTCAGGTGCCTTCTGCCATCATCTTCTTTATCTGAACTATATATAAAGAGATGGTCCCTTTCCTTGTCAAGACAAATTCTTTTCTACATGAACAAATAATCCCATTCCCTCTGATTTCTCTAGCACATTGTTCTATCATAACTATTTTTAAATTTTTTTATTAAAACTTTTTATTTTTCAAAACATGTGCACAGATAATTCTTTGACATTAATCCTTGCAAAACCTTGTATTCCAATTTCCCTCCTTCCCTCACCCCCTCCCCTAGATGGCAAGTAGTCCAATATATATATTCAACATGATAGAAATATATGTTAAACATGGTAGAAATATATATTATAACTATTTTTACAAAACTATTTTTTATTAATCTTTAATATTTCTCTCCCTACTCGCTATTTTCTTTCTATTTACAATCATACCTGTCTCCCTCATCTTCAAAAATATATCCATCCCTGCCTGCTTTTTATTGACTTATAACTTCTAGTGGGCTAGAACTCTGAAACAGTATACTTAAGACTCAGAATAGTTTATGAGATAATAATTCTCTAGCTATTGATGTATTCACTCTAATTAAGTACATATACTTAAGTGTAATATGGTGATATAATGGCTCAAGTGTAGTTGGGCATGTTCTGTGTGAGATAGTGACAATCCTACTGGAGTATTTAAGAGAGACACAGACACAGAGCACTCTCCCTCTGCCTCTCTGTGTGTCTCTCTCTCTGTCTCTCTGTCTCTGTCACACACACACACACACACACACACACACACACACACTCTCTCTCTCTCTCTATTTCTCTGTCTCTGTCTCTCTCTCTCTCTGCCTCTCTCTGCAGCAGCTCCAAGCCACAGAGAAAACATTAGGCTCCAGACTCATCTTGGAGTGACTAAATTCTTTGGGAAGACCACTTCCTTCCCTTTCATTCTTTTAAAAAAAATTCATTATAGTTTGACTTCCCACCTCATTATTAAACAAAAGTTCTCTGTTCAAAGTTACTAATGAATTACTAAAGTTATTCAGTCCTCATCCTTCTTGACCTCTCTATAGCCTTTAACATTATTAATCACTCTCCTCTGATGCTTTTTTCTTTTTAGATTTTCATGACACTGCTTGGTTCTCTCCCAGTTCTCCACCCACCTTTCTGTTTATTTCCTGGATATTCACTTATTTCATGTCCACTAACCATGGAGAGCCTTCTCTGGATCTCTTTGTCTTCCAGTTTAGTAAATCACTTGGTGATCTCATAAGATTTCATGGTTTCATTTATCATCTCTATGAAAATGACTCTCCCATGTACTTGTCCTTTCCTAATCTCTCTTGCCTTAACAGTCAGGCTCACATCTTCAACTGTCTATTCAGGCATATTGAACTGGATGTCCCATCAACATCTTAAATTCAATAAATCTGAACTCATTATCTTTTTCTCCAAGTCCTCCCTGTTGAATGTACTACTGTGTACCATTTACCCAGTTACCCAACTTAGAGGACATCATGCTCAAAACATAACTTGATTTGGGGACAAGGATTGGGCCTAGAATTTCATTGATATAAAGAATCCTGAGGTAAAGACTCTAAACTTCATAATGGTTTCAGCCCTATATCTTTCCTTGACTTGCAGTTTCACTTATTAAGAGAATTCAACAGGGACTGAATTATAACTCACTGGAACAATGGGAAATTAAATCTAGTCTCTGTTTCTCCCTTTTGTTTTATTGCTACATGCAATATGATCTATTACTTAGTGTTTTTCTGCTATTTGAAAATTTTCTCACTGGTTATTTGCATTTTAAACAGCAGTTCACTAAATAATTTTTAAATGCATAATATAAATATACTTCTCCCTTTTCTGCTAGAAACCTTCTCTGCTAGAGGATTTCTCTGCTAGATCTTTAATAATAAAACTTCTTTTGCCAGTTAAACTTTTTGGGTTCGTAAATTCATTTACGATCTGTGCCAACCAGAAGAGGGTTCCCAAAACTCCCTGCCCTGCGCCGAACCTCATCATAAGCACACAGCTCACAACAGTATAAAATAAAATTTTATTATTGGAGAGGGAGGGGAAGCCCCACATTGAGAAACTCAAAGATGTGGAAAATTGGACAACAGTTGGTGGATATGGAAGTTTCCAGTGAGGGTTTTTTTTTTTTTTTTTTTTAAAGATGTAGCAAGAAGAGAGCCTCTGTATGTGTCCAACTCCTTCAACAAGGCATTGATAAAGAAAAAGTTATAGCCAATGCAGAGCCGAGATGCGCCCTGGGAAAGACCTGAGAAGTAAAAGGATTAATCAGGGTGAAGAAAAAAACAGGTTTGGAATTGTAAGGTCCAGGTAAAAATGAAATGATAAAAGATTTTTCTCAGATAAAGGAATTCTGGAAAACAGAGAAATGGTTGACACTTAATGAGTGATGGTACCCAAAGGCATAATGATCTCTGTGTAGATAAGGTAGAATGGAAGAACAGGTCATTGGGAACTGAATTGCCTGAGGCAGTGGGAAATTAGGCTAGTTGAGGGAACATTAATATATATGTATCTTCTAGAATGAGGACAGAAAGTATGGTAGAACGATAGAGCCAGGCACTAAACTCATTAAGCAAGGAGGGATAATGTATCTTGGGTGGGACAGATGGCACAAAAGATAATGGCAAACAGGATCTAGATTGGGTGATAATTTTGGACATCATGAAGCTCAGAGGAGGAGAGACTGCTTGGTGGTGATGGCAGGACAATTGGGGACTAACAATGTGGAACAGGGAGTTATTGCATTTCTCCCATTGCAATTAGTCAGGATGTGGGTGGAAAGTGCAGTCAGTTACTAGATGCAGTATTATTGGGAGGAAGTCAGGTTTTAGTGAGTGGCAAAAGATGAATGGAAAGGAAAAAGGATCAGGCACTCCAGAGAGAACTATGGGAAAAGAGAGCAGGTCTGGAGAAGGATTTTTTTTTGGGGGGGGGAGGGGATTGTAGGATTGAGGGGGTTAGGAATAAGGGAATGGCAGCTAGAAATGGCAAAAAGGGTTTGTACATCAGCAATCAGGTGTTCAGAATCACTTAAATGGAAGAAAATGAAATATGTGCTAACCACTGGTGAATGAATTCAGGCAAAGCATAATGGAAGAGTGGTCAATAGGGACAGGTGACTAAAATGTTCAAGGTTCTCCCTCAAAGCCCCAACTGATGACAGGTGGATCCAGAGTGGGGTGTTTCATAACAAGGAAAAGCCAGCAGAGGTATGACCCAATGCAGCCCATTGAAGAAGCAGGAGGGAGCAATTAGAGTTAGACAAGCTGCAGAAATGGCAGTTGGGATTGGGCTCTTATAGAGACTTCCTTCCAAATGACAACTAATGCACATAATAACATAGCTTTGGATGGGGCCTTAGATTTCATGTAGTCCAAACCTTCATTTTACAACTGACTCAGTCTCCCCATGTTGTGCCACAGTTCTCTTTTATTGTCTGACTTAGTTTTCCTAAATTATTCTGCCTCAGTTTCCCTAAATTGTTCTGTCTCAGTTTCCCCAATTGTTTTGCCTCAGTTTCCCCTCATTGCAATCCCCTTTTCTGCTCATTAGAACTGAGATAATTAGGACTATGGAGATCTGGTATTTCAAAAGATAAAACTCCAGATATCCTATCTCAGATACCTAATTGGTGTCTCTAAGTCCAGACTTCCTGTCTCTAGCTGGATACCTCCTTACCTCCTAGTTAGTAAGAATTTATGGTCCCACCCTCCAATCAGATGGATTGATGGTCCCTGCCTGGATATTCCCACTCACCAGAGTTTGGACTCCACTTTGTCTTAAAACCCTAAACTTGGAGCTATGGGGATATATGTCATTGAGAACTCACATTCTCTGCTGGATACTTAGAGACATCAGCTCTGGGGGCAACATGCCCCCAGCACAATCTCTCTCTCTCTCAGAAATCCAAATAAAATATTAAAAAATTTCTAATCTCTATCTCATCTCATTTTCTCTGGCATTACACCTGTCAGTAATTGATCGATTCACTTATTGAGTCATTGATTCATTCAGTAAACCCTATTCACAATATGCTGTACATCAAGCAATTGTTGTGACCTGCCAGGTGTTTTATCTCAGTCCTTGCTGGAATAATTCCCCCTTCTTTTGAGTATTGCCCCTTACCTTGCTGTCTCCTGCCTTAGACCTTCTTATCTTGACCCTTATCCTATAAGGATTAAATTAGAATCCTTTCCTGGAATTATGACTTGTCTGCCCACTCAGTGTCCTTGCCCCCCCTTATCTGACTTCTTTTGCCCTATCAGATGGTATACTCAGGTTGTGTATCCTGTTTAGCTAAAATCCTATTTAAGTTCCCTGCCTCAGTTCCTCATGGCCAAATGATTTTTGAACATGAGTTCCATTTGGTCAGCTAGCCTAAAACACTCCACATTAAAAGATTAAAAACCAATCTCTGTCTTGCCTCAGTTTCTCTGGTATTACACAATAAAGAAAACACAAAATTTAAATAAGAAATGGTCCCTGCCCTAAGAGGGCTTACAATCTAATAAAAATGATTAGACATGTAAACAGATGAACATAAAACCAATTAGGTTATAAGCACATAAAGAGTAATTATATGTTTTGTGGTTTGATTTGTCTAATTCTGAGAGTGCAAGGTTGAGATCTCCTACTATTACAGTTTTGTTGTCTATTTCTTCTTGCAACTCTCTTAACTTCTCCTTTAGGAAGTTGGATGCCATACCACTTGGTGCATATATGTTTAATATTGATATTGCTTCGTTGTTTATGCTACCCTTTAGCAGGATGTAGTTTCCTTCCTTATCTCTTTTAATTAGATCAATTTTTACTTTTGCTTGATCTGAGATAAGGATGGCTACCCCTGCTTTTTTGACTTTACCTGAAGCATAATAGATTTTGCTCCAGCCTTTTACCTTTACTCTATATGTATCTCCCTGCTTTAAATGTGTTTCTTGTAAACAACATATTGTAGAGTTCTGACTTTTGATCCAGTCTGCTATCTGCCTCCTCTTTATGGGGGAGTTCATCCCATTCACATTTACGGTTAGAATTACTAAATCTCTCAGACCTGTGGAAGGGGAAGGTCTTTATGACCAAAGCAGAACTAGAGATCATTACTGATCACAAAATAGAAAATTTCGATTATACCAAACTGAAAAGTTTTTGTACAAACAAAACTAATGCAGACAAGATTAGAAGGGAAACAATAAACTGGGAAAATATTTTTACAGTCAAAGGTTCTGATAAAGGCCTCATTTCCAAAATATATAGAGAATTAACTCTAATTTATAAAAAATCAAGCCATTCTCCAATTGAAAAATGGTCAAAGGATATGAACAGACAATTCTCAGATGAAGAAATTGAAACTATTTCTAGTCATATGAAAAGATGCTCCAAGTCATTATTAATCAGAGAAATGCAAATTAAGACAACTCTAAGATACCACTACACACCTGTCAGATTGGCTAAGATGACAGGAAAAAATAATGATGATTGTTGGAGGGGATGTGGGAAAACTGGGACATTTATGCATTGTTGGTGGAGTTGTGAACGAATCCAACCATTTTGGAGAGTAGTTTGGAACTATGCTCAAAAAGTTATCAAACTGTGCATACCCTTTGATCCAGCAGTGTTACTACTGGGATTATATCCCAAAGAGATTATAAAGAAGGAAAGGGACCTGTATGTGCACGAATGTTTGTGGCAGCCCTTTTGTAGTGGCTAAAACTGGAAACTGAATGGATGTCCATCAGTTGGAGAATGGCTGAATAAATTGTGGTATATGAATATTATGGAATATTACTGTTCTGTAAGAAATGACCAACAGGATAATTTCAGAAAGGCCTGGAGAGATTTACACGAACTGATGCTGAGTGAAATGAGCAGGACCAGGAGATCATTATATACTTCAACAACAATACTATATGATGACCAGTTCTGATGGACCAGGCCATCCTCAGCAACGAGATCAACCAAATCATTTCTAATGGAGCAGTAATGAACTGAACTAGCTATGCCCAGAAAAAGAACTCTGGGAGATGACTAAAAACCATTACATTGAATTCCTAATCCCTATATTTATGCACACCTGCATTTTTGATTTCCTTCACAAGCTAATTGTACAATATTTCAGAGTCTGATTCTTTTTGTACAGCAAAATAACGTTTTGGTCATGTATACTTATTGTGTATCTAATTTATATTTTAATATATTTAACATCTACTGGTCATCCTGCCATCTAGGGAGGGTGGGGGTGAAGAGGTAAAAATTGGAACAAGAGGTTTGGCAATTGTTAATGCTGTAAAGTTACCCATGTATATATCCTGTAAATAAAAGGCTATTAAATAAATAAAAAAAAAAGAGTAATTATAGAGTACTTAAAGGAGTACAGAATACTAGATGAAAAATCTGCAAACAAATATATCATTGTATGAGGAGAGTTACTTTTTAAAAAGTATTTTTTCAATTTTTCAATACTAAGAATTGTCATTCTCTAGTCCTATAATTTATGTTTGGGTTTTTTAAAGTGAGAAATATCTAGAACCTTAATCTTTTATATTAGTAGGTAGGTTCCATATAAAAATGTGACACTTTTCATAAACATGACAATTATTTATTGATAGTTGGGGAAACACGGGTATTCAAAGGGTTGATTTTTCCCATAACTGCAAAAATCTAGGGACGATAATAAAGATAGTGATGAATTAAAATGGATCTAATTTGATAGACTAATATTATCACTCATTCATTCATTTGTTCAAGAAATCATTATTAGAGAGATATGTATTTTAGGAATAAATTGAGATACAAAGAAATTCTTCCTTAATTCTTGTGGAAGTAACTGAGTGAAGACACTCTTATGGGAATATAGCTTTAAACTATACCTTAATTGTGACTTGAGACTTTAAAATAAGTAGAGCTGTAGCTAAAATGGTTGCAGATGTGTGTCCCCTCCTGTTTCCCACCACCTCTTAATTAGCATTTAAGTACCTCTTTTAAAGGCGATTTATTCTTTTGTTTCTGGATTAGGTTTCCCCAGTAAGAATATAAGCCCAGAGTTCCCCAAACACTGGGAGAAAAGATCAGGCTGGAGGGAGAGGGGGGAGACTTCTGTTTCAGGCTATTTAATCTTGTGTTTTGCAGTTTTTACTTTGTGTTCCTTTTACTGACAAACATCTTGTCAAATGAGAGATGCCTTTTTTGAGAGATTGTAATAAACCCCTTTTTGCTTTTTCTTACTCTGAGAGTCTCTGATTGTTTTTGTGGTGGATACTATTCCACACAAGAAGAATAACACATGGACCTTGTTGGAGACTTATTTTGGACAGTAGATAATTTATCATTTATCATATATGAGTCACTATTTGGGAGCTAAAAGGGAGATTTTTTTTCTTTTAGATGCTATTAGTTTTTTTCAAAGTCATATTATCAAGAGGTCTTTCAAGCATTAGCAGTGACCTCAAAGAGGGAAAAAGAAAAAGACATTAATTGGTAATCAAGAGACAATTTTTAAGAGACAAATTAAGAGACACAGAGATAATTAAGAGACAATCATGGGTAAAATTGGATTATTTTTCCTGGGCCTAATTTCCAGTGATACCCCTATGCATGATAGAAGTAATTTCCAAAAAACTCTATACTCTTAAAAGTGTCCTGGCATCATAAAACTTTGGCCTGCTTATTGAATGGAGGTAGTGGTTTTACCTTGGTCCCCTATATAAATGACAGATTCAGAATATTTCAGAATTTGCAGGGACAGCAAACAACTAGTGCAAAGGATATTGGAACAAGAATCTGCTAAGTGATTTTTTTTTTTAGTTTCTTAAAAAAGTTCACCTCATTTTTCTCCAAGAGAATATTAAAAGTGGATTTAGTGGAATAGAAATGCTCACATTAACATCAATATGAGAACTTACTACCTATTTAAATGGTTTGGTGTTTTGCCTTTTGTAACACAAGTTTTCTGGACAATTTTGGGCCTTCAGCCAGTCCTTTTGTTAAAACATGATGGAGGGAAGATATTTAGTGCCATTAGTTTTGAGCCTGGGTGGAAAGATTCCCTTCCTCATCCCACACTCTGCTGGGCATATTGCCTAGAACAGCAAAAAGTGCGTTTATTCAAAGGGTCCCATGGGGGGATCCAAAGTGCAGCCTAGATATTAGCTAAGGTTAACCAGTTGCAGCTGTGGGAAGCATAGGTCATGCGTGTGAACATTTCTCAAAAACAAAATTAAGAATTTACCAAGTTCAAGCAAGGTGACAGGTAGGGGGAAGGGAACATACAATTCTTAAACTTTAAAACCCAAGACTAATGACTCTAATAAGTAGCCTAATAACTTTTATGGGGACAAAGAACAAAAATTAAGTATAATGTTTTATCCCTCATTAATAAGTTAAATGTAGTGATAAAGACGTTATAATAATAAGTTGAGAGTATTAACAAGCCTTAATTATTTGAAATAAGAATGTTTCAAAGCACTGAATGTAAAAACAAAATATATATGCTCTGGTACTTAGGATATTTAATCAGATGCATTAAGACTCATGTAAAGAAACTAATCTGGAGGGCAGCATTCCATTATTCATTCATTTAATAAATATTGATTAAATGTCTACTTTGGGGCAGCTAGTTGGTTTAGTAGCTAGAGAGTCAGGTATGGAGTCAGGAAAACTTGAGTTCAAATCTGGTTTTAGACACTTACTAACTGTGTGAAGTCACTTGACCCTGTTTGCCTCAGTTTCCTTATCTGTAAAATGAGCTGGAGAATGAAATGGCAAACCGTTCCAGTATTTTTGCCAAGAAAAACCCAAATGGGTCATGAAGAGACAGAAATGATTAAAACAACACATCAACAAACAATAACAACAGTATCTAAATAAGCCTGACATTGTGCTATGTGTTGGGAATAAAAAAAGAAGCAAAAGATACCCCCTGCCCTAAGAAACTTACAATCTTAATGTATCACAAATCAATTGCTACTTAAAGAGCAGAAGAACAAAGAGTAACTTAAATTAAAATATAAATAAAAAACCAAAGCTATACTCACATACAAAAAGTCTGACCTCAACAATTATTTTCTTCTAGCCTTCTATTGAATTTTCAAAGAAAGGTGCAGCTATAGCATAATGAATTCTGGGACTCAAAGAAACCTTAAAGATTCTCTAATTCCTCTTCAGTATCTGAAAGCCAAAGAAGCTCTTCCAGACCTCATAGCCTATAGAAATCAATTGGAGACTTAATTAAGATGTGGAAGGCAAAAGGAAGTCTATTCTGTAGCATTTTAGATTAATAGGTGAGTAATTTCTCACAGAAATGAAAGAATAAAAATTCTCAAGGAGTCGACTTATTTTTAGTTGAATGAGACTGTAATCTTAATGCAGAGGAGGGTGGTGGCTTTGCTATGGCTTTCCTAGGTGAGGTTTCACTTTATCTCCTTGGGATCCTGGTCGCTTTCCTGGACATTTCCATGCCAGGTAGCTAAGTAAATATTAGCCTCCTCACACTCACTACCCGCCCTTTCATGCTCTCCTTTATGTCTTTCTCCATCTGAATTTAAGTTCCTTGAGGGTAGGGACTGACTTATTAGCATATATTTATATCCCTAGTACTTAGTACAGTGCCTGGCACATAGTAACCACTTGAAAAATTCCTTCTCTGTCTCTGTTTGTCTCTGTCTCTCTCTGCCTCTGTCTGTCTCTGTCTCTCTGTACACTCTCTCTGTCTAGCATTCTCTTTCTCTGTCTCTCTCTGTCTTTCTGTCTCTGTGCATCTCTATAAATCTCTCTCTCTGAAACTGTTTTTGTTTCTGTCTCTGTCTCTCCTCCCTCCTCCTTTTCTCTTCTTCTCTTTTTCTCTATCTCTATACCACCCCCTGATTTCTCTCTTTCACCCTCTCTCTTGTCTATCTTTCTATCCCGTCTTTCTCACTGGTCTAAATATTTATTCTATTAGATCTCGGGCTAGAAAGAACCCTAAAAGCTAACACCTTTCCTTTAGAGATGAAGAATGGAATTCTTTGAACATTGTGGTTTTTCCAACATCACACAGGTTGTAAGCAACATAACCAGGACTGGAATCTGAGTTCTCTGAATCCAATTTCTAAGATTTTAATGCTTCACTATGATACATCCATTTCTGTGGGTAGAAACTTTGGGTCACGGGACCAAAAGATTTGGAATTACAACAGGACATGTCCTGTTTTCATGACATTTTCATGACATGTTTTCATGTCTATTTAAGATGTGATGAGATTGTGGGTTCATTTCTCAACTAAGATTCTACTGTCCTGCTTTGAGAATATTTTCAGATTATAACTACTAATCAGGGTAGATATAATAGTGTGGGACACTAGGAAAAATGTAAACAAGGGGACCTCAAGTGTGCCCTCTGATATTTTTGGATCATGAATCACTAATCAATAGGCATGAAAAAAGCTATTGGGCTCAGATCACTGCTCTAGTTGATGGGGAATGTAGAGAGTTTAAAATTACATTCCTCCCCTACCCTAAGTGAAGGCAGCTTGTGGCAGAGGATTTTCTGAGACTGGAATTAAGAGAACATGAATTCAAATCCAGTCTCAGACACTAGCTGTGTGACTCTTAAGAAGATCATTTAACCTCTGCTTCAACTTCCTCAACTAGAAAATGAAAATAACAATAGCACCTATCTCCCAAGATTGGTGGGAGGATCAAATGAAATAGTATTTGTAAAAAGTGTTTAGTTAAGTGCCTGTTGCGTGGTAGGTATTATAAAATGCTTATTCTCTCCTCTCATAGAATTTATAGATCAACTGGGGGATAGGATATAAATATAGATATACTTCATGACATTGTATATACATCTTGTCAGAAGTGCCTTATGAGATCCAGGTGTACTTTATTGTACCCTGCTACCAAGGAAACTTGTGTATGTATATATATGGTACATTGTTCCAAATGATGAGGGGAGCTCCAAAACTCTCTCTCTCTTTTGGACTTGTCTCTATCTCTCCTCCCTCCTCCTTCTCTCTTCTTCTCTTTTTCTCTATCTCTATACCACCCCCTGATTTCTCTCTTTCACCCTCTCTCTTGTCTATCTTTCTATCTCCGTCTTTCTCACTGGTCTAAATATTTATTCTATTTAGATCTCAAGCTAGAAAGAACCCTAAAAGCTAACACCTTTCCTTTAGAGATGAAGAATGGAATTCTTTGAACATTAAGTGATTTTTCCAACATCACATAGGTTGTAAGCAACATAACCAGGACTGGAATCCGAGTTCCCTCAGAACTCCCTCAGAGAAGCTCTCCTCTGAGAGACCCACCCCAGGGAATCAAGATAAAGTGGTTTCATTCTGTAATCTGGGATGGGACTAGTTGAGTCTAGGACCACTCCTACTTAGCCTGAGCTAGAGATTGAGATTTCTATCCAACTCTATTGAGTTGGAGTTAGCCCAGAGACACTCTTTCAATTCCAAGATTCTCTATTCTGATTCCAGCTCAAACTGCTCCCAGCCCTCACCAAGAACTGTCCATAAAATAAGCTTCCCTCAAGAAAAAGAGACATTTTCTTTCAGAGTTACTCCCTCTTTAGCTCTCTTACCTATTTCCCTAATTGTCTGTTGGGATTTTTCTGCTAGAAACCTTCTCTGCTAGAGGATTTCTCAGCTAGATCTTTAATAATAAAACTTCTTTTGCCAGTTAAACTTTTTGGGTTCATAAATTCATTTACGATCTGTGCCAACCAGAAGAGGGTTCCCAAAACTCCCTTCCCTGCGCCGAACCTCATCATAAGCACACAGCTCCCAACAGTATAAAATAAAATTTTATTATTGGAGAGGGAGGGGAAGCCCCACATTGAGAAACTCAAATAAGCAATCATCTCCCAAAGACCTAGTTAAAATTCAGAATTACATTTTTTAGATATGGGGATTTTGTTCTCATTGCGGGTCCCAACCAATAATTCCAAAAGTTGCTTCTCTACTGCCTACTGATACTGATCTCTACTGATGACTTCAAATAATTTAATGACTTTTACATTTCCTTTATGTATTCAGGAGATGGCTTGGTCACCATCCCTGAGGATTCTTCTACCGCTCTCTGTTAATGGGTGTCCTTCTATCAGAAGGTAGATTCAGACACTGTTCTATAAGCAACACAACTGTTTCTTGATAAGGCAGAAAAAAACTATTGTTCAGTTGTGATAGTAAAGGAAGAAACCTCAAGTGGTATTCTCTGTTAGGAATTGCCAATCACACTGTAGCATTAGGGTTTTCTTGTTTCAAGACTATATTGAGTCTTATTGAATCTATTCCTATGATTATTCCCTATACACATAGCAAATTGCCCCCAAACATTACTTATTATGCCCTAATTTCCTTCACAATATTCTTCATCAGGAACTTGATATAATTTTACAATTCTATATCCTGAATGAACAAACTGGTAAGTATTGATTTGCTTTAACAGAATGGATAAGCAGTTTTAAGATGAAAAAATTAAAAATTAATTTGGAGTGAATTCGGTAACGTTAGAATTTACTGTCTTTCTACTTCTTCCATATACTCCAAATAGTTGTATATTGTCTTTCCTCTGTGTCTCATTTTATCTTCATTTTATACTTATTAGATCCAGTAGACTAAAACATTTCAATATGTCTGGTGATCAGTGATTCATTATTGGTGCCTATACAACTGATAAAACTCACACACGGTTAGCTTGAATTACCTTGCCTGTTGCTTTGGGTAACAGTATACAAGCCAAGAAAATTTTAAATTTTAAATTTAAGTTTAAAAAAAAACCTTTCTAAAGTGTACTTGGACTCATTTTATCATAAGAGTTTCTGTCACTAAGTTTACACAGAATATCACCTGGCAACAGGCTTTTTCTTGATAAGGCTCATTTCTCTGAACTCAAGCTGGTCTGTTGATAGGTTTGTATTTCAAGCTTTTCCTAAAGCTGCTAAATGCTGATGCAGCTTGAGTTCCACTGGACCTTTGAGTCCTGGGGTTATCTACATGTCCTGATCAAGTATCACAGAACATTAGTAGTAAAAGATATACTTGGTGAAAATATATGCCATCAAAGTCCTTGCCAAATACTTCAAATTGTCAAAAATAAACATCAAAATTCCTTCAATTTAATCTTTGGAACTGGGAATCATTTCATTATTAGAATTCTGGACCTTAAGTTTCCTCACTAATTCTGAGGAAATAATGAAAGATATGAGTAAAATCAGTTCAATAGAAGACTACCAAATGGTTAAAAGGACAGAATTCCCTGAGGGGTTTTTGTGATTCCAAGGCCAGTGTTCTCTATTATACCATCCATCTAGTTGCCTATAGAATTGTGTAAAGCAATGTTGTGTTGAGCTAACATAGACAACAAGGCTTTTTTTTAAACTACATTTCTGTAAATACATATTTAAATGTCATATTTAACAGCTAGACTGGTTTAAACTGCAATTAGAGTGTTTTCCAAATTACCCAGAATTCAGTTTTTAATCGTATACAAGCAATGCCAGGGTAAAACATTCTGAAATATTCTCTCAAGCAGAATAATTAACTACACATTAATCTTAAGTATTCCCAACTAATAATGTGGAAATTTGTTTTGTTTTAACAAAGTAACACAGATGAAAGTATAGATGAGTTAGTCAAAAAAGCTATACTTTAATTGAAAATTGCTAATAATCTTCCCCATCAAAAAAAAAAAACTTGAAAGAAAAATGAGGCAAAAATTAATAGGATATGAAATGTAGAGATATAAAGGAAAGGAAATCATAGTTTGAGGAATTTTTCTGAAAGTGAGCCTTCTTTGAGAACTTTTTTTTTTAAAGTAAATTCACAAGGTTGATGAACTTGATGATCTATACACATGGGGCCCTTGTTTTATAGGTTATCTGATTATTTTGTTATCCACCTGTGACAATTCTGTAAAATGAACTTGAAATGACCTACATTAAATTCATATTGACTAGTCTGCTAGGCAGATGGTTCCCCAGATAAAATCTATGCTTTGATGAGAATTTTCTTCAATAGTGATAAGCATAAGGGCAGACTTGTGATTTCACTGCAGCAGGTAGGGTAGGCTGGGGAAATTCTCTCAACCAATGCAGGCTGATACCATCTCTATAACTTAGAGTCTTAGAGAGCTGCCTCAGCACTGAAAAGCTAAATGACTTGGCAACTGTCACACAATCAGTATGTATTAGAAGCAAGACCTGAACTCAGCTTTTTCTGTCTTGGAGGCAAGCTCTATGTCAATGACACTATGCCATCTCTTATTATTATTACTTTTTTGTTTTTTATTTAACATTTTGTGTCCCCCCCCCCCAGTTATATGTAAAAGCAATTTTTAACATTTTTCGATTCAAATTTAGAGTTCCAAATTCTCCCCTCCTTACTCCCACCAGTTGAGAAAGCAAGCAATTTGACTTAGATTATCTATGTGTAGTCATTCAAAACACATTTTATCTCATTAATTTTTAAAAGAAATGTTTCTATGATAGAAATTTGTTGAGTTACTGAAGTTTATGGAATGTTTCCAGTCAAATTATATTATCAAAGTGCCTTACAAAAATCTCAGGAAGACAGCATATGCAGTAAACCCAAAAATTTGATTTTTATACAAAAGTGAATTCTGTGTAAAAATGACTGTAAATAGAGCAGCAAAAATTGGCAATCTCCTAGTCACATTACAGTGATATTTCTAAACTTTCCCAATTTTCCTCATTCTCCTTAAGACACATATAGAATAGCATATGGGCTCTGAAGTCTAAGTAGAAAGGAAACAAAGAGTCACTTTTTAAGATAGTAAAGTGATTGTGTACAAATGTTGCTCAATTCTAAACTGCTACAACAAGGAAAACTGTTTCAAGGTCAGTGAAATGCCATGATATGTTGTGCTCTGGTTCATTTCATTGAATAAGCAGAAATGTAAGAGAGCTTTAAAGTTGTTTCCAGGATATTTATGACATCCTAGCTTCTATAAAGATCCCAAGGAGACAACTGAACTAACTTTGCATGTATCCTGCAACAACTGGTATTCACTTTTAGTGACTGATTATATCTGATTTGCATTCATCACAAATCATTAAAAAATGTTTTTATTATAAGGTCAAGTTTACACACCACAAATGAATGACTGCATGAAATAGGGGCTACAGAATAACAATTGTTTCATGATCTATTCGACGGATCCCTCTTTTTTTATTACCACTGATGGAGAAAAGGAAGATTCCTTTCACAGAAAGCTGAATTATTGACTCCAGCTTAATTTTTCCTGAATCACTCCCATTTTCTCATCCATAAAAAAGTTCTATTTGGGACAAACTACAATTTTCTCATATATTCTGGGATCGTTCTTTGCCAGATATTTTTGCAATTGGGGAATCTTCAGGGCATTCTTTCAATCAGTTTCTCTTTTACTATTACAATTGTCTCCCATTAGTGATTCAAAAGTTCAAACATGGTAAAACTCTAAAAGGAAAAAATAACCAAGTATCATGGTAACTTTTCTATTGAATTTATTTTTATTAAACTCAGGCTTTTGCAGTTCTGATTCTCTAGTACTTGACTGGATGAAAAGCAGGATAAATCTAGAGTCTGATAGACTTTAAGACCTCATAGTGCCCAGTTTTCTCATTTTATAGATAGGGAAACTGAGACTCAGAGAAGTGACTCAAAATGGCGTGGCAAAACTCAAGGCATGGAACTCCCCAGTTGAAACCTGTTGCTATCACATGTGATATAATGGGGCTATGGATTGTTTGGCTATCCTATTATCTAATAGATGGATCTATATGGTGCAGGAAATATAGTGCTGAATCTGGAGATACGAAATCTGAGTTCAAGACCTGCCTGACACATTCACCAGCTATATAATCCTGGGCAAATTACCTAAATTCTTTCTGTCTGTTATCTCAGCTATAAAATGAAGATAATAAAAGCATCTACCTCTCAGGGTTGTGAGGATCAAATGAAATAAAGTGCTTTGCAAACCTTAAAGCATTATATAAATGCTAGTTATTATTAATATTTATCATGATCTCATTGTTTATCATTGTCTTTTGTAGTATTTCTATCATCTAAAAGAGAAAAAATCTAAAACATTTAGAGCTATAAACTCATAGACTTCTTCACCTAAGCCCTACATCTAAAATTGGACTTGTGATAAATGTGGTCCCAATACTTTTTCCTCCATATTATAGATGATTTCTGATTGTTTATTCATTATCACATCTAAGCTCAAGTTTTTTTTTTTTTTTTTTTCCTGGCCAATTTCAAGGCTATGCATAAGGAGTCTAAAAGATTTGTGATCTAGCTCATACCTCTTTCCATTCAATCAACAAATATTATTAGGCACTTAATATGTGCCAAGCATTGCTAGGTGCTGGGAATACAAGTACAAAGACTGAAATAATCCTATTCAACAGGAAATTACATTCTGATGAGGGAGACAATTAGGACATAAATAAACGCACACACAAATAAGTGCAATATAAATATAAAGTCAATAAATACAAATATATAAAAGGTAGTTAACAGAAACAATTTCAAAGACTAATGCCTAGGTTCTTCTGAAATTTGTGGCTGTCAGCAGGTTATATATTTACAAAGAGTCCGGAATTTTGTCATTTTTAGAAAAAAGATGGTACTGAGCTAGTAATACAGAAGCCTATCATCAAAAACTAAGAACTAATTTGTATACAAAGTAAATCAACTACTTTTATATCACAATCACCATTCATTAACTAATTTTTCTGATATTTTAAATCAATGATTTGCAAAATAGGGTATGGGGCCCTTTTCAGGATATCTATCACAATAGTATTAACACATTTAAATGTAAAATACAATAAATAATAATAGCTATAACTCACACAAGCAAAAGCTCTTTGGGTTCTCAATAATTTTTAAAAATGCAAAAGTTTCCAAGACCAAAATATTTGAGAACCTTTGTTTTAGATGAATTATTAGTGCATATTTTATTATGATAGAGGCTAGTTTTGGTTTGTGTTTTTCTTGAGATGAAATAGTACACGATTTAAAACTCTGAAATATTACAGTTGAAATTTAGAAAAAGATATTATTGACTGTGTCAGTGGATATGTTAGCATACATTAAGTAGTAAACTGTAGAGCTACAAGAATGTGGAGAATGAGAGAGAAATTTCTCAGTGTCCTACTGGTTGGTAAGGAGTTCTAAAAATCCGCACAGTTATCCAGTAAGTCTGATTCTGCTGCTCATACAAGGGTGAATAGTTTTGGGAAGTTTGGAATGTCCTTTCCCTCCAACATCCATTCATGGTTAAATTCTCCTAGGAGCTATTCTGGCTGTGCTTGTTGTAATAGGATGCCAACTTGCTATTCAGTCACAAAACTCTGGGGAATGAGCATGGGTAAAGTCTTTTTGATCTATGTCCTTCTGACAGACTACTTACTCTAATTCTATCTTCATTTCATTTTCATAGGTATCTCTTTTCCTTTTTTATTCAATTTTGTCTTGAAAACAAAAGTGATTCATTTAAACAATATTAGTATTGGATGATAGGACCTTTAGATTAGTTGCCAATAGTGTTCTTCTCCAATCCGTCCTCTATACAATGAGGGACTCCTGAAGAGGTAAAGGAGATAGTGTGCTGAAACTGAAGACAGGAAGATCTGGATTCACATTCTGTCTCAGTAATTTCCTAGTCATGTGATTCTAGACAGGCCAATTAACTTCTTGGCTTTGGTTTCCTCATTTGTAAAATGAGGATAATAACAGCATTTATTTCATAGGGTTGTAGTAAGTATCAAACAAGGTGTTTTGCAAACTTTAAATAGCTATGTAAATGCTGGCTATTAGCAAAGCACAAGTCTGATTATCACTTTTAATTTGTGAAACTCATGGCTCCCTATTTCCTCTATGATCAAATATAAACTTTTCTTTTGACATTTAAAGTGCCTCATAACCTGCTTCCAACCTATTTTTGCAGAATGATCTCACTCAAACCTCATGCATTGTAAAGTCCAATCAAACTGATCAAATTGTTGAACCTATTACTCCATTTTCTACCACCCACCTCCAGGTATTTCCTCAGGCTAACTCCTGTGCTTTTTGGTATGTCTTTTCTTCTCAGCCCCATCTACATTGTGTAACAATCCTTCCTAAAATATGGCACCAGAAACTGAACATATTATTCCCAGTCAGACTTTGGCCAGGGCAGAGTACAGTGGAACTATTATCTCTCTGCTTTAGAATACAATCCTTTTATTAATGACATTTAAAACAACATTAGATTGCTTGAGTTGCCACATTATACTGTTGTCTCAAACTGAGCTTTCAGTTTATCAAAACCCTCAGCTTTTTTTTATGATACATTGTCTTATTTTGCCTTCCCATATCCTTTATCTGCACAATTAGAGGATTAACATTTATTTCTACTAAATTTCACTTTAAAAGAAACAGTTTAGCTTCTTGGAAGTTTGACCCTATATATGGAAGGTTGTCGTTAAAAAAAAATCTTGGTTTGCCTTGTGCCCTTTGATACATACTTTGTGACCTTAAAGAAATTACTTAACTTTTCAGTAACCCAATGAGACTACAACTCAGAGAAGAGCTCAAGATCTTCCTCAGTGATTGGAATTTCCACAACAGGAATTCCATATGCTGGAAAAAAAAAACAAACCCATCTCTGGGCAAAAGTAAGTTTCACTTGATTAGAACTAGTCTCCTTGAGAGGATATGTGATTGATGATTCTTTTGGATGCCAATATTGTACACATAGCCTATCCTTCCTGGTACTGCATTATATACAAATATGATAAGCATTCTCTATGCTTTCATTAAAATAATTGATTTTTTTTAAAAAAAGAACTTGTCATATTATAATGGAAAAGCACTAGATTTAGAAAAACCTGAATTTGAAATTTGGCTCCACTACCTGCTAGCTGTTTGATTTTGGCCAAGCCACTTAAAATCTCTGGGTTTCTTTTTCCTCAGCTATAAAGTGAAGGGATTTGACTAGATGATTTTTAAAATCCCTTTCAGGTCTAAAACTTTAGAATCTATGTCGAAAAGAAAGGACTGAAGGGCAGGCAAGAGTATTACAGGATTAAAGAGTCAAGAAAAGGCTTCTACAGTAGAGAAGAAGGGGAGTGAGTGAACCTGCCTTTCATCAAAATTGGCTCAGAAAAGAAATAACAGGAGGAAAGGAAAGTAGGAAGGGAAGGGGATATGGGTGAGGATGATAGAAAAGAGGGCATATTAGGGAAGGGAGTAATCAGAAATAAAACATTTTTGAGAAGGGACAAAGAAAAATGGATATAGATAATAGAATAAACAAGGAAATAACAGTTAGTAATAGTAATTGTGAAAAGAACTTTGAAGCAAACTTCTCTTCATTTTTCAAACCTATAGGGAACTGAGTCAAGTTTATAAAAAAAAAAAAAAAGAGCCATTGTACAATTAATAAGTCATCAAAAGATATGAAGTTTTCAGATGAACTAATCAAACTATTTATAGACATGTGAAAAACATACTCTAACTCCATATTGATTGGAGAGATGCAAATTAAAATAATTCTGAGTACTACCTCTAAGATTGGCTAATGGTTCAGAAAAGAAAAATGACAAATATTAGAGGGAACATGGGGGTTTGAGAGTTGGGGAAATGTATAATGGGAGATTAGGTTAAATGCCTTCTATTGTCCAGGTATCTATGACATATATATCTCTATGACATCTTTATGATTACTAGTCTAGAAAAAAAAAAACAGATTAGGCTGGTTTGACTTGTTTTTAATTGAGCCAAGCTGGCTAATATCGATTGCTATTTTTCAAGTGCTTATACACTACCTTTTTAATCTATTCCAGAACAGATGTGTCAAACATGTGGCTCACAGAGTCATGCAGTGTGCAACATTCCCAAATATGGCCTGAACCAGATTAAAAAGTAATTGGGAAATAGTTAATAAAATAAACATTTAATGTCATGTTTTAAAACTCAGGTAGGGACTCTTCTGAACTGATTAGTGACCCCTGTTACTTATTTGGATTTGACACTACTGTTTTAGAATTTTACAGGGAATCAATAGCAAACTTATTAGATAGCAATTTGAAGAATTCAATTTCTTCCTCTTTTTGAAAATTGAGGACACATTTGCCTATTTCTGATCATATGAGACCTTATTAATTTTTCTTGATTATTCAAAGATTACTGAGAGTAGTTAAGAAATCACACAGAGAAAATTTTAAGTTACTATAAAGGTTAAACTCTTTAAGCATATCAGTGGCCTTCTTATTCTCCCTATCACTTATCTTGGATTTTAGTTCTTTGTTGACCACTTTTGACTTTTCTGAATTGAATATCATTTCTTTTGGTTAAAAAAAAACCATAAAGTAGTAATTGAGTAACCTAATCAACTTTCCTTTCTCTCACTACTTATTACTATGATTCCATATCCAATAATTAGGGTGGTTATGACTTCTTTCTTTTCCTTCTCCATTTTCAAATACCTACAAAAGTTCTTATTGCTGACTTAGAGTTCACTAAATAAATGAAGTAGAGGTATAGAGGATAGAATTCTTGGCTTTGAGCCAAGAAGCACTGGGTTCAAATTCTTCCCATAACATTCAGGAGTGCCATAGAGGTGGCATTCCTACTCCTCTTCCTCCTCCTCCTCCTCTTGCTTCTCCTGCTCCTTCTCATCCTTTGCTCCTCTGGCTCCTGCTCTTCTTCCTCTTCTTCCTTCTCCTCCTCCTCCTCTCTTCTTCTTTCCTTCTCCCTCCTCCCTCTTTCTTTCTTCCCTCCCTCCCTCCCTCTCTTTCCTTTGCTGAGGCAATTGGAGTTAAGTGACTTGCCCAGGGTCACACAGCTAGAAAGTGTTGAGTGTTTGAGGCCAGATTTTAATTCAGGTCCTACTGACTTCAGAGCTGGTGCTATATCTACTGCGCCACCTAACAGACCTTGGCTTATTTCTTATTCTAGTTGCATTGATTTTGTTTATGCAGATTTTAAGATTTATATAGGATATCCCAAAAGTCTTAGTTCTATTTTAAGTTTTAATACCTTAAAACTTAAAAAATAATAGCCTGCATAGTCAAAACTGTCTATTTTTATCTCTTCTAATCTCTAATTTTGAATTCTTCCTGTTAATCATAGTAGTGAAAGATATGAGCTTCCAATTTCCTTTTTAAAAAATTATTATTTTGTGGTCATTTATACTTTATTTGCTTAATCATGGTATAGTAACATGGTTAGCTGTGCTACCCCAAACTCTTTTCAGTTTTCTCATCTGTTTTTTATCAAATAGAGAGTCTTTCTCAATTGTTTCTATTCTTGGGTTTATGGATCACTGGGCTAACATGGTCATTTGCTTCTTATTCTTATTAATCTAGTTTGTTTCCTGATCTTTTTTTTATTATTATTATTTTTAACTATTATCTTAATTTAATGGATGATAATAGTTAACAATGATAATAGTGAACATTTATGTAGCACTCACTATGTGCCAGGCACTTTATAATTATCTCATTTGAGCCTCATAACAACCATAGAATAGAGAGGCTATTAAAATCCTCATTTTATAGTTGAGGAAACTGAGGCAAACAGAGATTAAATGACTTACCAAAGGTCACATAGTTAGCATCTGAGGTCAGATAATCCTCCTGATTCACATTAGGCATTCTATCCATTGGATCACTTAAATATTAAATTGTTTTCCCTTCCCCACCCCATTATTTTCATTTAAATTCTTACATAGCTAGCATTTATTTATTCTTGAACATTTATTCCTCTAAATTAATTTTGATATTTTCTTTACTGTTAAAAAGTAATCCCTTTCATATTTTGATTGGGATAGTACTAAATTTGTAGATCAATTTAGGAATTATCATTTTATTATTGGTATAATCTAGCCATTAGTGAATGACTACCTTCCCAAATATTTATTTTTAATTTCTATAGAGTTCCATAATTTTATTTATCTAAGCCTTGTGTGTGTGTTTAGGCTAATTCCTGTATATTTTATGCATTTTTATCGTTATTATGAATGGAATTTGTCATTCTATTACTCCCTTCTGTTTTTTGTTAGTATTATGCCAAAATAACCAATGACCTTTTTTTTGGGGGGGGGGGTTATTTGTATCTTGTATACACAATCTATTAAAGACTTTGATGAGTTTTTTTGCTGATTTTCTGCACTATTCTATAAGTAAATCATCATATTGTCTATAAATGAAAATTTTTGCTTCCTTTTCACTAATGCTTATTTACTTAATTGTTTTTGTCTTATTTTTATAGAAAATCCTTTTAAAAATTACTATATCATGATGATCAGGTCTAATGGACGTGGCTTCAACCAAGAGGTGGTTCAGGCCAGTTCCAATGGTCTTGTGATGAAGAGAGCCATCTGTACCCAGAGAGAGGACTGTGGGGACTAAATGTGGATCCAACATAGTATTTTCACTTTTTTTTTTTTTTTACTGCTGTTTGCTTGCATTTTATTTCTCTTTTTTTTCTTTTTGATCTGTTTTTTCTCATGCTGAATGATAATTGTGAAAATATATACAGAAGAATTGCATGTGTTTGGCATAAATTGGATTACTTGCCATTTGGGAAGGGGGTAGAGCAAAGGGAGGGAAAAATTTGGAACACTAGGTTTTGCAAGGATGAATGTTGAAAATTATCTATACATAAATTTTGAAAATAACAAGCTTTAATTTTGAAAAAGGAAAAAGTCTTTATCAAATAGTGTGGTGATAGCATATCCTTGTTTTATTGCTGAATTACTGGGAAAGTTTCCAGTGATTCATAATTGCAAACAACACTAGCTTTAGCTCTCCTCCTCTTTCTTTCCCATTAGACTTATTTTTTATTTCAATTTAATTTAATCAGAATTTAATTCTAGAGCATCTACCACCCCTCTTGCCCTATTTTCTTTGGAGAATCTAGGCATTTACCAAATTCAAGATTCACTTTATACTTTGCACTCTGTTTTCCTTTCTTATTTAATTAGAATCCATGTTACTGAGGCCATTCTTCCTGAGGTTCTAGTCATTTTTACTTTACCAATTTCCTTATTGTTTAAAAAAGGGGACACTTTCTTAAGACAAAAAGTACATGGCCTACATCACAAATATTCTCTCCCCACTCTCTCTCACACACATACACATACCACCAATAACAAAGGCTGCAACTTATCCATTTAAGGAAAGTTCAGTTTTACTTTCAAATCTGACTTTTAAATGAAATCATCATATATATATATATATATATATATATATATGTATATATATATATACATACACACACATATGTTATCGGGCATATATATTCACTTTTATAATATTTAATAAAATATAAGTAGACCAGTGGGTATTTGTGGATAGGACCAGGCAATGGTTCAAAAAAGACACAAAAATGGCTCTTTTCCTTTTTAGTAAAGGCATTATGATCAAGAGGAAGTGGATCTGGTCTAAGGTGAATTTGTAAGCAGTATCTACCATAAGAAAAAATGGATAGGCTACTACAACACTATATTTTGCCAAAGACATTTCATTCCATGAGTCATCTAAAGCTTATTTTTTAAAAGCTTCTGTTTGATCCATGGACAGCACTACTAACTAACTTTGGTTTAGGCTCAACACATCTTTATCTTGAAGAAATTAGACAGTGTTTTAAGGCATTAAATGATTACAGAAAGGCAGACCCAAGAATCCATGATGGTAGTTTGAACAGTGAATGTGGATTGCTACACAAATGATTCAGAAATAATTATAATAATAATGGTAGCTCTTATAGAACTTTTAAGGCTGTAGAGGTATTCCCATTTTATAGTTTAGGAAACAAACTTAAACAGATTACCTAGTTTGTCCAAGATCATGCAAATGTCACAAACAAATCTCAAAAACATGTTTTATGATATTCTATTGTCTCACACTGCCTCAGTGAGCAGTAATTATGATAGTGACAAAAATAAAGGAATGGGATGAGAAGTTATTTAGTTTGATGATTATATAAAGAGAAGGTCTTAAATTTGCCCCTCTAAGGAAACATATTTAAGAATCAATGGATGCCTTTTATTATTGACAAAGGCTAAGATACCCCAAAATTCCCATTTTGACAAATAATCACAATTTCTCAATCAGCAGAATTCTAAGTTCATATATGATTGACTAGTTCCAATGTAACTGCAATTTAAAAGGTAGCTATAAGGTGTATATCTAAAGTAGTCTGATCCAGATAGGAAAAAAAGAAACCTGACCGAAAAAGACATTTCCTCATAGATATATCTTAATAAATAAACAATACTATTTGATCCTAGCATTCAGGTTAAATTTCAGGCATTCCAAGAAAACTTATTTAACTAATACCGCCATCCAATGATCTTTCATTTCCTTTGTTTTCCCTGAGTTCATATTCTCCAAGATCTTAAGAATCTATATTTTATTATCATACAATTCTTTATATGTTGCCTGGTAGCCTGGCATTTATTCTGAGTTTTTTTTTCCAAGGGTTCCCCTATTACTGATAAGATCAAAGATATTTGGCACTTGAAATTCTTTACATTCTATCCCTTTCTATCTTTCCAGTCTCTTAACATTTAACCTATTATTACCCTTGCTACCCTTTACATATTCTGTGACTTAATCATACAGGCTTACTTGTTGTTCTTCACATAGGATACTTTGTGTTTTCCTTCCTTTTGTACCAGCTGTCTTACATGCTTGGAATCCTTTCCCTTTTAAACTCAGCTTTCTTTAGGACTCAGATCAACTTCAATCACCTTCAAGGGACTTTTCCTTGTTCCTACTGCTGTTAATACTTTCTCCTCTATTTGGGATGTATGCACTGACATCTACAAAGGTGTACATCGATTTATTGCACTAAGACTTTTGGAACACCCTGTGGGTATACACACATATGTGTGTGTGTTTGTATATAAACACATATACGCAGATATGTGTACTTGGATATATGTATATGTGTGTATATACACATATAAATGTGTATGTGTGTGTACATATACATATGTATATGTACACACACATACACACTCCCTCATTAGGATTGGAATGTATTCAAGGATAATTCTTAATTTTTTCTTTGTATCCCTAATATTTAGCACAATACCTAGAGCATACTAAATGATTAAGAAATATTTGTGGATTGATTAAGTGTATCTATATCATTTCAAGTGGATTACACACTTTCTAAAAAGACTATTTCTTCCACTGTTTTCAAAACTCCCACTACAGACATTAAAGCAGAATTGTACAAACACAAGACACTTAAATGCCTCTGGAGTATATGGATAAACACAAAAAAATCTAAAGATTGAAACTTTACTTTATTGTTCCAAAAATATTTCAGAATAATGTTGTTTTTCATTAAGTTGAAAGAAAAATCTTTACTCTAATTACTATGTCAACAATAAGTTAGAACGAAGGACAAAACAAGAAGTACAAATTGTACAATCAATATCTATTATGTAATGGTATGTGCTCTTATAGTAAAGTAAGAAAATAATTGTAACAAAGCATGGAACTATTATCAGCTGACTACCAACAAAAAGCTAATATGATTTAACAGAATTTTTTTAACTTCTGTTTTAACCCCCTTTAACTCCTTTTTAGCCCTTTCCCCTTAAATTTTTCTTTATTTTTTTCCCAGACCAAATCAAAATAAACAATTATTTTACTACCTAAAATTATTGTCAAACATATAAGTGTCATGAAAACAAATCTATTGATTTTAACAAGATATACTATAGAAAATAATATAGAATTACCTCTGAATAATTTGGTGAGAGATATTTCCCATTGTACTTGGCAATACTCTGAAGAATTTTCAAGGCCTTTTCTCCTTTCTTTCGAGTAATTAGCCATCTGGGAGACTCAGGAACCACCCTAGTAAAGTTGTGAAATAGAAATAGACTTTTCAGAATTTTGATATTTATGCTTCTTCACTCTGCATTTAGGTTTTTAATCAGTTTTTTAGCCATATGTGTATGTGTTTGTATATAAACACATATACGCAGATATGTGTACTTGGATATATGTATATGTGTGTATACCCACATATAGATGTGTATGTGTGTGTATATATACATGTGTATATGTACACACACACTCCCTCATTAGGACTGGAATGTGTTCAAGGATAATTCTTAATTTTTTCTTTGTATCCCTAATATTTAGCACAATACCTAGAGTATACTAAATGATTAAGAAATATTTGTGGATTGATTAAGTGCATCTATATCATCTCAAGTGGATTACACACTTTTGGCTAAAAAACTAACTGATTAAAAACCTAAATGCAGAGTGAAGATTCTGAAGAGTCAGGTTGTAAGTAGGTTAAGGAAAGTTACAATGACAATTTTTTCCTATCAGCTTCTATTTGGAAAATCATACTTATTTGATTACTTTTTGGTGACATACTAAATGATAAAGCATTTGATAAATTCTATAAATTGAAGCTATTCAAGGAAATAAAGCAGTTTTTCTCTCTATAGTCTTGTCTCTTCAAGGGGGAAAGCTTGAAGAAGTGGATCAGCGTGAATCTTTAACTAATTATTAGATAAATTATTAATAATTTATTCTACACTATATGAATTTCTAATTGTTAATTTGTTAACTTTTATTTGATTCTATCTCAGATGATAAATTACATCTAAGTGGCTTATAGTTAGAAGAAATTTATCCACACCAATAAGATTCATAAAATTATGAAAAAATAATATATTTTTATTTTAATGGTTCTTTTAAATTTTAAAATTAAAAAATAAAAATAAATGAAATTTTAAAAATAAATGGTTCTTTTAAAAAATTTTGTAATATTTTACATAACAACTAAATGTGACACATGCCTTCATTCATCATTGCATACTTTTTAAAATGCCAACATATAACAAAATTATCTTGATTAGTTTTCAAAATTTCAAACCTAGGATTTTTGGAGAATTTAGAAAATCTTCATTACTTTTAGTTTAATTAGAATTCTGACTCCAAAGTATTGTACCACCATAATGAACACATAAATATAGCAATGACCATTACTATATTACCAGTAATAGAGAAGGAACAGAAAGTTGGGCAGTGTGATAGCTAGCTGGATCCCTTGCCACTTGGGGATAAGGTAGGCAATCCCAGGGATAATTATGATTCCAAGGGTGAAGAACATTTGAATCACAATTCCCACAATCCTTCTTTGTTTTGAACCAACCATTTCTGTCACTGAAAGGAGAAAAACATAAAAGATTAAGAATGAACAGGACTAATCAACAGAAATACATTAGACCAATAACATCCATTAAACACTAGTTGTATATGCTTGTTATTGTTGTACATGGTTGTTGCTGATCACAGTGGTTTATTGATAAATAACAACCCACATCTATGTATACTTTACACTTTACAATCCTAAAAGGTAGATAATCAAAATGGCCCTTAATGAATGCTTTATTTTATAAAGATGAGAAAATATATATATTTGTTAATAGTTGTTATCTCAGTCACTTTTAAAACTAATAATGTCATAAATTGTCTTTTTGTTTTCTTGGAATCTTTATGTCTTTGAGATAATATTGAAAACTGATTATTGGATGCTTTTTTAAAAATTCTTCTATATATTTACTCAGGTCTACTTACTCTTCTGAATTTAAACTTCATAAATGCCATTCTATGTTCACTAGCTACTGAAATGGCAGGAGCCAAATAGAAATATTTCAGTCACTAAACATTAAGAATTTATAGTAACAACACCAAAAACTATTCTATTTCACATTTATTTTTGTTCTCCATCCAGTTTCATTTATAAATGCTGTGAGGATGGTCTGCCTTAGCTGGGACTCATGCTGTACAGAATCATTTCCCTCTCAATTGTTTTTTGCTTACAAAGTCTAAACAGCTTTCTCTAGTATTTGTTGTTTTGTTTTGTTTTGTTTTTTTGCTGTTGTTGTTGTTGTTTTTACATTAGCTGGAGTGATAAATTCACAATGTCTTTGGGAGTCATGTCCCTTACCATGTCAAGAAACCCAATGTCTCAGAAGTACAAAGGACTTCAAAGACCATGTGTAGTCCAATTCACACTTCAGTAAAACTCCCCTCGTACAGCCAGTTCACAATATAGCAAATTGCTATTTTCTCCCTCACAGGTCTTTTTTTTTTTTTTTTCTAAGACAAGACAAGAGTAGGGGAGGCTTTGTAAAAATCCAAGTAAATTATATATGCAACATTTCTATGATCTACCAGTCTATTCCCGCCTCCAAAGGAGATAAGGTTCTAATGTGAATGACTTATTCTTTGCATTCTGGTACTCTATGTTATAATGCGAAGACAATATTGCTTCTGTTTCTGCCTCCGTTCCACCCGAATGCTCCATTCTCTGCCATACCCCTAATTCCTGGAATTCCAAAATTCCAAAAGGAATTTGGCCAGCAAAAACCTAGCTCTTAGAACATGCACAGGGAGCCTTGTCTTCCACAAGTCCACATGGAATCTGCAAATAGAAATCCATGATGACATGTCATGGATCTGACTTTCACTTCAGCATATATGCAAACATTCTATGACTGTTTCTGTTCATTTGATGAACAGAAGCCTTTTAAATGCTTTGAATGAAATGAATGTCCTTATAAAAAGTACTAACTAAAATCTCTAAGCAAGGGGAAGGACGTTTACTCTCCCTACTGGGGCTGATATGTGATAGTTAAAACATTGCCTTGTTACTGCTTCTGTTCTTGATGTATCAATTCTTTTTTACATTTAATTTTTATTAATTTTTAACTTGAATGCAAACAGACCAAAAGAAGAATATTTCTACCTATACAACATAACATAAAAAGAGACTTCAATATCAGTTATGATGACTATTTCCTGCTATCCTATTCTTCTCCTGTTTGTATTTCTCCTTTCATCCCTTCTCACCTTATCAGTGTTTTGATTCTGTTTATCACTTCCTCTGATCGGCCCTCCCTTCTACCAGTTCCCCTCATTTACTTCCTCTCTTTCCCTCCTACTTGCTTCTCATGCAAGATAGATTTCTATATTCAAGTGATTCTATATTTTATTTTCTCTTTGAATCAATAATAATGAAAGTATGGTTCAAGTGATGCTCATCATCCACTCTTCTATCTTCATCTCTACCGTAATACATCTTTTGTGCCTCTTCATGTGAAATAATTTATTCCAATTTACTTCTCCATTCCTTTTGCATATAGTGCATTCCTCTTTCTTATCCCTTAATTCTTTTTGCTTAATTTTTAGTGTTTAGCTTTATTGAATCTCTCATGTTTTCTTCCTCTTGAGGTCTTGATATAACAAATCAAATTTTTAGTTTAATTTCAGTTTTGTTATGAAAGCTTGAAATCCTTCTATTTCATTGAAAGACTATTTTTTTTTTCACTTGAACTATTATGTTTTATTTTGCTGGATAAGTGATTCTTAGGTGTAGTCCTAGCTTCTTTGCCTTTATTTGCGAATGTCTTCCCATTATACCATAGAGCACCAGGGAACATCATGTTCCCTGACCTCTAGTCCTTTCATATGGAAACTACTAAATCTCGTGTAATCCTGATTGTGGCTCCTTGATATGTAAATTGTTTCTTTCTGGCCACTTGCAGTATTTTTTCCTTGACCAAATCATTTTGAAATTTGGCTATAATGTTCCTTGGAATTTTTTATTTTAGGTTGTCTTTCCTGAGGTGACCAGTGGATTCTTTCAATGCCTATTTTGCCTTCTGACTTCAGGATACCAGGGCAGTTTTCCTTGATAATTTCTTCAAAGATGTTATTCAAGTCCTCCTTTTGACTTTGGCTTTCAAACACGTTCAGTGATTCTGACATTGTCTTTCCTGGATCTATTTCCCAGGTCAGTTGTTTTTCCAATAAGGTATTTTACATTTTCTTCTAATTTTCCATTTTTTTGAATTTGTTTTCTTCTTGGTGTCTCATAGAACTTATCTTCCACTTGTCCAATTCTAATTTTTAAAAAAGTGTTTTCCTCAGTTAGCTTTTGTGCCTCCTTTTCCATTTGGCCAATTCTACTTTTTAAGTAATTGTTTTCTTTTTCAAACTTTTGACTCCTTTTTCATAATTCTCTTGCATCACTCTTATTTTTCCCCAATTTTTCCTCTATCTCTCATATAATTTTTAAGCTCCTTCTTGAGCTCTTCCATGAGTTCTTTCTGGGCTTGAGATTACTTTGTGTTTTTCTTTTGGATTTTTCCATTGGTGTATTGATAATTATGTCCTCTTCTGAGTTTGGGTCTTGAATTTCCTTGTCACCATAATAACTTTCTATAGTCAGATTCTTTTTTATTGTTACTTTTTGCTTATCTTTTTTCATTTCTTTTCAATCTGAGCTCTGCTCTTTGGGTGGAAAGGGTATTGTCTCAAGATTTTTTGTGCCCAGAGTTGCAGGCCCTGATGCTGCACTGATGTTGCTTTGGGGTCCACAGCAGACCCTCATGTCTGATAAGGGGGTTAGGTGGGGGATGGCTGCTGCTGCTGGCAACTATAGAGGTCTGGCAGCTTACCTGGTACTAAGCTGAAGTCCCAGTGCTAGTGTCTACCATGTATTGAGAGTGGTGGGATGTTTTTGTATTAGCTTTTGTTTCTTACCCTGAGCTACACTAAAATCCGTAGATGTTCTGAGGCTTGTGGCTGACTGTTTGCACAGGGCTACACTTAAACAAGTGATGGGGCCAGTGCTGCTGGCTGCCTGTTTGTCTGACTATGGGGTCCTGGTGCTCATGTCTGCCCATTTGCTTTGGCACTTGTAGGGTTGGCTCTATTTGTTTGCCTGGGACTATGCTGAAATACATGAGGATATTCAGATGTGGTTTCTGTTCATTCCCTTGGCTATGCTGAAGCATGTGGGCAGTCCTGGTGCTAAAATTTGCTTGCTCCACCTCACTGGAACTCAAAATTTCCCATTGGTTTGATGAGGCCATGTTTGCTGTTGGATTATTGGAGTATTTCCTGTCTTGGATTGTGCTCTCCTTTTACCCAAGTGAGACAGACCTTTGTAATCGGCCTTCCAAGTTTCTTGTATTGTTTCCCCTCATCTTTTTTCTCATTCTGCTATTACAGGATTTGATTAGGGGTGCTATTTTATGGTTGTTTGGAGATGAATATAGTAGAAGTACAGTGATTTCCCACTTTTCCCATCAATTTGGCTCCTGGGAGTTCAGCTGAATCTATACTTTATTGTTACTCAACAAAAAATGATTGAAGGCAGAATAACATGTTAAGCTTCAGAAGTTTGGAAGAGCTAGCAGTTTGCTAGTTGAGATGGAACCACAGTCCTGAAATGCAACTTGCTTAACCTGACACTAAGGAAACTATGTCTTTAAAGCAAGGAAGATACTCTTCCACTGGCTACACTCAGAAATGAACTCAGTGGTGGGAAGAATGTTTCTCCTTACCATTTTAAGTTTAAGCCCATTTTCTCCAATGACCAGAAGGAGAAAAAGTATGGAGGAAAAAGTATCCTCTGGTTTTGGGTTGTTTCCATACTTTGGGACTTGCTGCATCTAATCAGTAAATATCCTGTGTAAAATCTAATTAAGGTTAATTGATATAAAGAAAAAGCCCAACGGTCAAACCTCTATTAAGGAGACAATAACTGGAACTACAAATATTAATGGAGCAGTAATCATTAGAAACTGATACTAAAGGAAAGACATCAGAATGGGATTTTAAAATAATAGTATCAGAATAACTCCCTAATCCTCAATAGAGGATTAGGAACTGAGGGAGAAATATAGTCTTGTTATGGAAATCCTACCTGGAACTCTCAGAGTTTATGTCATGAAATTTATTTTCTAAATCTACAATGCAATCATCTTCTTCCCCACCACCATTTTTTACATATGCTATTTCTTTTGAATAAGGACCTGTCACTGGGATCTCTTTCAATTATCAAATTCTGTGAATCTGAATTATTTGTATTATATTCTTTGACTTTGAAGAAAAAGGGACATTTCATCCAGGTTGTAGAGATGACAGCTTTTAGAGAACTCTGTTGCAGAAATAAATGAAAATAAAATGCCTTTGCTCTATTGTTAAAGATTCTGAGATTGATATCAAGAACATCTGAGGTTTACTTAAAAACAACTATTTAAACTGGAAAGAGAGGGTAATTAAAATGAAATGAGTTAGAACTACATTAGAATTAAGCTCCCTGAAAGTAGAGACTACTTTATTTTTATTTTTTTATTCTCAGTGCTTTCCCATTCCAGAGGCTCAATTATGTTTATTGAACTAAATTGAAATTCTTACCAATAACATATGATGTCATCCATGTTCCCTTTCCAAAAACACCTTGCAAGAAGCGAAAGATCACAAACACAGGAAAGTTTGGAGCAAATGCCACAACGATACCACTTACTCCCACACCAAAGCAGGAGATTAAATATATAATTATTCTTCCATACCTTTTTGAGAAAGAGAGAAAAAAAATTACTTCAAAACAATACAAATAACACATACCATAAATATATACTAAACTGATATCATACAATGAATTGATTTCCTTTATAATTTCAAAATTACCTATATTAAATGTATACAATGTGCTCAAGCTATGATTTAAGGGCAAGTTGGAGGGGAGGGAATCATTGCCTAAGCTAGTCCTTCTCCTTTTTTACCTCTGCAATCTTTATAATTCTGATCCATAGAGATGATAACAATCTGTGAGAGCTGATGCTATCAGCAAATGGAATGGAATAGCCAGAAAAGAGAAGAGGATCTAGGACAGAGCTCTGGGGATATCTAATGTTAGCTAAAATGATAGAAGGGGGAAAATGAAAAATGTTGGAGGGAATATGGAAAAACTGGGACATTGATACACTGTTAGTGGAATTATGAACTGATGAAACCATTTTGGAGAGCAATCTGGAATTATACCTAAAAAGTTATAAAACTGTGCATATTCTTTGACCCAACAAGATCACTATTAAGTCTGTTCCCCAAGATGATCAGGATGACAAATTTCTCATTTGTTAAATGAGGAATGACTGAATAAGTTATGACTGAATATGATTGTGATGGAATACTACTCTGAGGCAAGAAATTATGAATTGACTGATTTTAGAAAAATGTGGAAAAACTTATATGAAATGATGAAAAGGGAAATATACCCAGTTTCTATCAGATACTTTCCAGTTTTCCCAACGCTTTTTGTCAAAAAAGTGAATTCTTGCCCTGGCAGCTTTTTCTACATCTATCAAACTATGACATATAATATTTTTCCTAGCTACAAACTAGCAAAAACTAAGGCTAGATCCATATGACTGAATTAATTAAAATACAACCTATAACTTACCCTATCTTGACTATTCAATAAATTTGTGTTATGATTTCACATTGATTCAGGTAAAGTGAATTCAGTTCCTATGGAGGCAGATCAATTACTAAGCAGATGGGAATTTTTTAATGTGACATATTGCTTGGCTCTTTATCTGAGATGAAAGAACTTTTATTCACATTTACTAATGAGTAACAATAAAGACATAATAATAAAAATAAACAATAAAGTTTTCCATCAAGGAGATGAAAGTTATAATTTGAAAAATAAAATCCCATCAAATAAACAAAAAGTTAGAATTAATCACAAACTTAGAACTTTAGAATTTGGGAAGGTTCCAAATGTAGAAAATATTTTATTTTTCTTTTAAGCTCTTAACATGTTCATTTTTATAGTTAGATGTATTAACTTAAAATAAATTCTCACTTTCATACTTACCTGTCTGCTGCATAGCATAGAGTAAAAGCTCCAGCCAAGAAACCCAGACTTAGAACAGCTTGGCTCAAGTCTAGCATCCA
The DNA here is from genome assembly GCF_902635505.1 of Sarcophilus harrisii. Taxonomy (NCBI): domain Eukaryota; kingdom Metazoa; phylum Chordata; class Mammalia; order Dasyuromorphia; family Dasyuridae; genus Sarcophilus; species Sarcophilus harrisii. The sequence continues at coordinate 130,743,931 of NC_045429.1, forward strand.
AGAGTTTAAACACACCAGGTTAAACTATGATAAAAAAAAAATTATAATGAGACATGATGAAGTAGTTAACCCTCAAAAAACTGATTATAAGCAAGATATTTCATCATTCTGTGGCTTAGTACCTCATCTGTAAAGTGAAACTAATACCTATTTTACCTAATTTACAGGGTTATTCTGAGGATATCAGCTAAAATAAGAGACAAGCTCTCCCAGGTTAGTATCCCAAAAAGATCACTGAAAAGGGGGAAAAAACCCAGATGTGCAAAAACATTTGTGGGAGTCCTTTTTGAAGTGGCAAATAACTGAAAACTGAGTGGACATCAGTTGGGAAATGGCTGAATTAATGGTAGATGAAGGTAATGGAATATTATTGTTCTATTAAAAAATGATAAGTAGACTGATTTCAGAAAACCCTGGAAAAACATGAATTGATGCTAAGTGAAGTAGAACCAAGAGAATATCGTACACGGCAACAAAAAGATTATGATGATCTACATTGAATATAACTTTTCAAAGTTATATTTGGAAAAAAATTATATGATGATCTACTGGCTCTTTATAACAATGAGGTGATTCAAGGCAATTTCAATAGAGTTGTGATGGAAAGAGCCATCTGCACCAAGAGAGAAAATACTGAATACTGAATACAGTTTATAGTATAATATTTTCACCTTTGTTATTGTTTACTTGCTTGTTTTTTTTCTCTCGTGATTTTTTTCACCCTTTTGATGCTATTTTTCTTGTGCAGCATGACAAATGTGGAAATATGTTTAAAAGAATTGCACATGTTTAACCTATATTAGATTACTTGCTATCTAGGGGAGGGCGGGAGGGAGAGAGAAAAATTTGGAACACAAGGTTGCATTTTGAAAAATAAAAAGATTTTATTTTTTTAAAAATTAAGAAATAAAAATAAAATAAGTGACAAGAAATCTCTGAATGAATAAAAACATTACAAAAATATACAGTAATAATAATGCTAATCATTTAAAAATCATTTTTAATTAAACTGGATGATATGATGAGACAGAAACAGCCAGACATCCAGACAGATAAGGGATGAGGGGGAGGGAAAGAAAGAGAATTGAGAACAAATCAGAGACTAGAGACTTAGAAAAATAGAATGATCCTGCTCCAATTCAGGCTAAGAGATGACATGTTGGCATGGCAACTACATTAATATATGGTAAAATATCAGATGAAGTATCTTCCACAGTTCTGGATAAAGAAAGAATTCCTAAGCAAACAAGAGGTGAAAGAAATTACAGAAAACAAATGAGATGATTTCAATTATGTGCAATAAAGAAGCTTTTGTGATAATATAAGTAATACATATAAGATAAAAAAGAAAATAGTCAATTGGGAAGAAATCTTCATGTCAAACATCCCTCATAAGTGTTTGATATCTAATCCTAGGAATTAAAATGAATATAAAGCACTAAAAGCCATTTTCCAGTGGAAAAACGGTCAACAGATATGAACAATCAGTTTTCAAAAGAATTGCATGTTATTAATTTGAATAATTACTGTAAATTGCTAAGAAAAATGCAAATCAGGATTATCTTGATATTTCATCTCATACCAAGCAAAATGGCAAAAATAGTAAAATGTGGGAATAGTTGATGATTGTAGAAGGATGGACACTAATGAATTTTTGGAAATATGAATTGTTCTATACTTTCTTGAAAGAAATTTGGAATTATGTTCAAAAAATTAACTAAAAAAAACCAACCTAAACAATTTCCCCCAAAGATCTTACTAGTAGGCATATACTCAAAAGATGCCAAAGATAGCAAGAAAGGAAACAATGTGCCAACTATCATGCCAAGAATTTTACAAATATTATCTCATTCAATTTTCAAAACAACCCTAGCAGACAGGTACTATTATTATCCCCATTTTATAGTCAAGGAAACTGAAACAGACAGAAAGTAAATGACTTGCCCAGTGTCATTCAATTAGTAAGTATTTAAAGTTGGATTTGAACTCTGTTCTTCCTGACTCCACCTATAACAAAGATCCAGTACACACCAAAACATTTATAGTAACAAAGAATTGTAAACAAAGTAGCTGACAATCAAATTGGAATATTTCATTTTCAATGGTAAGTCAATGGGAATTAAACACAGACCACAATGGAAATTATCCTGTTGTTTATGAATATGGTGGGATACTGTTGTCCAATAAGAAAAAAGAATTATGATTATTCATAAGGTATGGGCAGACTTTATAAACTCATGCAATAGGAACTATGGCATTACAATAGGAAAACAGTAGATAAAAAGACTGTATTTAAATGGCAAAAACAAGAAAAAGAACATGTGTCATATTTAATAACAATGATCAACCTTGGAACTTATATGAAAATATATTTCAGTGCCTTTTTTGTAGAGATAGGGGATTATGGTTAATAAATGTTGTGTATACTCCTGGGTACCATTGCTGGATGGCTAATTTTTCTGAACTCTCTTTTTCTTTTTCCTTACAAAAGATGAAGAGAAGGAAGAAATATATTAAGGAAGGAAGAAATATATCTTAAACTACCAGCACTTTTCCTCAATTCAGGTCACAGACCATTAAAAAACAAGGTTTGGGAGTGGTGAAAGTATTGGCTTGGGAATCTGAAGCCTTAGGTTTGAATACTGGCCCTGCTTTTTACTGCAATACATTAGTACTTTCTCTGCAGCTAATGGTCTGGGAGTTGCCTAAGAGTTTAAGCTGCTTGCCCAGTGTCATATCCAGCAGATGTCAATCATATGTTAGAGGTGAGACTTAAACCCAGACATTCCTGCCAGCACTCTATTTCCTCCTGAAAAGTTTTCAAAAGAAACAAAGATTCCTATAAACTTTCTGATCGTGATCATAAAAACACAAAGCAAATTATTTTATACATTTTAAGTTTAGAATATCTAGACAATCATTAATAGAAGTTAATCATGGTTCCAAAACAGTGATGGAGGCAATAGTCTACTTCCCCATTCACTCCCTTTCCTGGATGGGTTTAAATAAGGAAATATGTCAGAAACATAGGCCAGTAATTTTTGCCCAAGACAAGTAGCACAAAGCACTTCTTCGGCTGGCTGGGGAACAGGGTGGGTAGTGCACAATAGATCTTGGGACATCCAGGCTCAAGGTCAACTCTGGGAAGGCTACCCTGTGTATACCAGAGGTCAGGTGGGGAGAAGAGAGTCAAGAATACTCTATTTTAATTACTGACTCTTACTAACTTGGTGATAAGCTTGGTTGTTTGTACTGTTGCTAAAGGACTACAAGGGCTGTCAGTCCTCTAGATTTGAGGCTTTCAGACAAATACCTGATTACTCTACCAGAGCTTTGGCTCTGATCCTAGAAATAATTTCTTGAACAACTATCTCTCAATTGGCAGGCAATGAACTCAGTATAATCATTAGAGCAAAGACTTCCACAGAACTCTGCTTTAGCCATATTTAACAAACTTCTTATTTTGGTAAATTAAAAAAAATTTTTTTCAATAGTATTTTATTTTTCCATAGATAGTTTTCAATATTCATTTTTGTAAAACTTTGTGTTCTAAATTTTTCTCCTTTTCTCCCTCCCTTACCATTCTCCTTCCCAAGAAAGGAAGCAACCTGATAGAGGTTAAATATATGCAGTCCTTCTAAACATATTTCCATATTCATCATATTGTGCAAGGAAAATCAGACCAAAAGGAGAAGAAAAAAACACAAGAAAGAAAAAATACAAAAAAAGGTAAAAATACTATGCTTCATTCCACATTCAGTCTCCATAGTTTTCTCTCTGGATGCGATTAACTTTTTCCATCCCAAATCTATTGGAATTGCCTTGAATCAATGCATTGTTGAGAAGATCCAAGTCCATCATAATTGACCATTACATAATCTTGTTGCTGCTGTGTACATTTTCCTTGTTCTGCTCACTTCATTCAGTATTAGTTCATTTAGTCTTTCCAGGCTTTTCTGAAATCAGACTATTCATCATTTCTTATATCACAATAATATTTCATTGTCTTCATATATCATAACTTATTCAGCCATTCCCCAGTTGATGGCATCTACCCAATTTCCAGTTTCTGAGCAAACTTCTTAAGAGACTTTTTGGTTATTTAGGGTTTGAGCAAAGAGACAATGACTGAATTCTCAACACTGTATATAAACTACAGTTGTACTACATATACTTTTTTAAAATAGCATTTTATTTTTCCAAGTGCATGCAAAATAGTTTTCAATATTCACCTTTGGAAAACTTTGTGTTCCAAATCTTTTTCCAGAATATATATACTTCTTTATATAGAACTAGTATGCTAGTATATATGTCTCTAATATATTTAAATTACTTCAGGAGTTAAGTAACATTCTGAAATAAAAGCAGACAATTTCTATTCTTGTTAATCATGTATTCATTTTCTAAGAGTGACTTTAAAATAGAATCATTCCCAAATGGTTAGTTTCATGGCAAGATATTAGTATCTTTGAAACTATGAAAAGGTTTTAGAACATTTCAAAGCAGTCAAAAAAGTTTTATATATATATTAATGCAGGGATTCCACTGCTTTAGTAGCAATAAGAAAATATATTAGAATTTGTAAGATATGACAACAGGCTCTGCAGCCAGTAACTACAAATTGCACAAACAGAATCTTCTCGGCTGGGTTTCTAGTATGTAAAAATTTATATGCTGCTAGTATATATAATATATAAGCTCTCTTCTCACTATGCCATGCTGTTTTTCTTCCATATGTATATATACACATATACTATGTAATATATAAAGTATAATATACATGTATGTGTAACATAAATATAGTATATTTTATACTTTATATCTATTAAAAGTACATGGAATATGTATATCCATAAACATGAGTAAACCTATATTCACATATAAGAAGCAGTATAGTAAAGATAGGTCCCCTCTTAGTTTCAGGATGACCTACCTCAGTTCAAATCCAGACCCATCCTAGTCACATGAGCAAGGGTAACTCACTCAACCTTCAACATAATCAACACTCAAACTTTATGTTGTACAGTAGTTACTGCTTCTCTTTGGGAACTTCCCACACTCCCTACAACAATGAAATCACAAGTCTGTTATCAAGTCTGTTGCAAACAAATTACCTCTAAGCTATTTATGTATTACCATACAGGGATACCAAATTAAAATTCAATCAACTAGTAAATTTTAAGAAGCTAGTATGGGTCCAGCTCTGTACTAGGTATATATTGGGGAGGGGAGATAAAAAGAAAGAAAGGAGCTCTCTTTTTGGTTTAGCACAGGAGAGAAAACTGACAAACAAAAATTTAAGTACTAAGTTATACTATAGTTTAAACTATGCTTGAATATTTAATTAACTACTAATTATATATTGTCTGTTCTTTGTTTTCAAAGAGAACCAATGACATCACAAGTGATATCTTGATTGGAGGGTGAATTGGATTTAAGTGAGGCAGAACTGTACAAAGTCACCCAATCTCACTTTGTCTTGAACAGTGGTTCTCAAACTTTTGTTTCCAGAATCTTTATCCTATTAAAAATTATTGAGGATTTCTCCAAAGTGTTTTTGTTTATCTGGGTTATATTTATAGACATTTACCATATTGGAAATAAAAACTATTTTTGAATTTGTAGACCCTCTAAAAGGGTTTCAGAGATCCCCAGGATTCTCTAGACCATACTTTGAGAACCACTGAGAGTCAATGTAAATCCAGTGGCAAGATAAAAGTCAGGAAAATTTTTGATGGGTTGGGATACAGTGGATGATCTTTGCACTCTTGATGGCTAACCAGGCTCTAAGCACTTCACAGCACCTGCTTTAGCCACCTTCGTGGTCACTGGAACACGTTATTTTCATCCATGTTTGGCAGGGGAAGTCTCTGCATGCTTGGGGTAGACACTCCCCTAACAACTGATTGGTTTGAAGCCCATCAGTTGCCTTCAACCTTGTTTAGCCTGTCCACTAAGAAGGTTATTAACAAGATATGGCCACTGCAGTTTTTTGGAGCTACAGGCAAGAGTTAAATAACAGGGAGACACCAAAAGTAGATAAGCAGCCCTGAAAAGAGTTCCACAAGCCCTCACATCAGAGGTGCTAGTCCTCTAAGAATGTTTAACACACAGCAATTATACATCCTAATTATAACTGGCATAGAATTTGGAATGGTGCCCTGGAAGGTTGGAAGTTATGAATTCAGAGTCCTGCTTCTAAGTGGTACTGACAGTGTAAGCTGGGCAAGTCACTTAATCCTCATAGCAAAGTAGGTGGTCAATCTCCACTGGTAAAGGGAATTTCTTCTCTGTGCCAATGAAATCAAAGGTCTGATTTCCCCTTAATTAAATAGAGTTACTGTCAAATGTTTATTTAAGTGCCCTACAAGTTTAGAGAAGAAAGAGATTAATATAGCTTAGAAAAATTAAAGAAATAATTCACTATGTCAGTTGGTAAAACTTAAGCTATTTTAACATGCAAAAATGTTTGTAGCAACCTTTTCGTAGTGACAAGGAACTGGAAACTGAGTGGATGTCCATAAACTGGGGAATGGCTGAATAAGTGATGGTATATGAAAGTTAAGAAATATTATTGTTCTATAAGAAATGATCAGCAGGATGATTTCAGAGAGTCCTGGAGAGACTTAATCAACTGATGCTAAGTGAAGTGAACAGAAACCAGGAGATCACTGTTCATAGCAACAGCAAGATTATGTGATGATCAGCTCTGATGCATGTGGCTCTTTTCAACAATAAGGTGATTCAGGTCAATTCCCATAGATTTGTTATGGAGAGAGTCATCTGCACCCAAAGAGGGGATTGTGGGGACTGAATGTGGACTACAGCATAGTATTTTCATCTTTTTTTTGCTGTTGTTTGCTTGCTTTTTTTTCTTTCTCATTTTTCTCCTTTTTGATCTGATTTTTCTTGTGCAGCATAATAAATATGGAAATATGTATAGAAGAACTGAATATATTAGCATATATTGAATTATTTGCTGTCTAAGGGAGACAGTTGGGAAAAGGAAAGGAGAAAAATTTGGAACACCAGATTTTGCTAGGGTAAATACTAAAACCTATCTCTACATATTTTTTAAAATAAAAAGCTATTATTTTAAAAAAGGATGTGTAAGATTTAGGGTAGCAGGAAAAAGGGACATTAAAGGTGAATAGACAACAAGAGCTAAAGCAGAGAAATAGAAGTGTAATATATTTAGGTTTAGGAACACTTCATGCAGAAACATCTGGAGTTAGAAAGACCTCTTATTTTAAAATAGTACACAATTTGATAGTAATTAGGTGACATTCTCATTTGATGGTATTTGACCTCATGACTTACAATAATTTTCAAGAACTGCATTTTTAGGTCATCAATATAAATTTGTAAAGGCGGTGAACATAATGCTTCATATTTCATCTGAATGTATGTAATGATAGGAAAAAATAAGAGCAACAACTAATTTAAGCATTTCACTAATTGCTTGTTATTTATAAAACCATAGGACATTCATGATGAGTAAAACCATGAGAAAGATGTAATTTAAAGACAGGAGGAGAAGAGGTCAATCTGGTGATTTCACATTAAGTCTTAGAAATGAAAACCTGCAATTATATCTCTATAAAAAGAGCTATATCTCATCGTGAGCATTTAAAATAATTTAGAAAAATGCCCTTGGAATGCTATAAACATGTACAGGTCTCTGGATTCTTTTTCGTATTCAAATTACCAACAAAATATCAATTCAATTTACTAAATTCAATTCCTAAAGACCAGGTTTGACCTTATCATTCAATGACTAAATAAAATTATAGTGATTCCATTTCACCTTCAACTGAATACAAATTCCTCTGTTTGGCATTTAAATCCTTTCACAAAGTAGCTTCAAACTACTTTTTTTCCACCCTTATTATATGTTATTTCCTCCTTTTTTGATCCAGCCAAACAAGTGATCTTGCTGTTCCCCACACAGACACTTTATTTCTTGTCTGCATGGTCTTACATTGGCAATCTTCAATTCCTGTCATGTACTTCCTGCTCTGTCTTGTCTTTTAGAATCCCAAGATCCTTTTAAAACTCAGCTCAAGTGCAAACTCTTACATAATGTCTTTCTTGATCTAGCTGATTGTGCATTCTTTCTAAAATGGCCAGGTAGTTTATTTATATTTCTTTTTATATGTATATCTATACATTTATGTACATACATATATATTTTATATATGTATAAATGTTTTCTCACCCTATAAAATGAGTACATGCACCATTTCATTTTTATTTGAGTATCTTCACTACTTAGCACAATTCTTAGCACTTAGCAGGTCTTTACTAAGTGTTTCTGATTGGCTAGATTCAATAAACATTTGTTAGTCTACAGAGCACAATGGTAGTCCCTAGATATATGAGAATTCAAATATGACATTTTAAAAATGGTACCTGCCAACATCAAGGCTGCAGAATCATTGAAAAGAGACATGGTACTCAGTAGAGTACCTACTGTACTGTACATAGCATGTACATCAATCAGATCAGGGAAGAACTGTTGTAAGCACAAGGACTTAAATTAAGGAAGATAATACATAATGCTGTGAGGCAGTGTGTAAACTTATCTTGCAATGTATAGGAAAGACAGAGATTAGCACTCAGCTAAATCAAGTAATATTAACATTATGTAAAATGCTATCATTTCTTTTTGTTATATTAAAAATAAACCTAGAAAATCATCATAATAATATGTATTTCATATATTTGCTTATAGGGGGCAGTAAGAATAGGTGGCTTTGTTTGGCATTCTTTCTTCTGGCTGTGACAACTGAAGACATTTAATCCATCTAGTAAGCACCACTAGATTGGCTAGCTTCTTGAATTTTCTTATGTAGGTCAAGGGGATGTTGAAATAGGATTTGTGCAAAGGATTCAGGACCTTTGGGGTTCCCAAGTTTTTCTGTCTTTCCTTCTGGGCACCAATTCCCCCAAATTTTAGGAAATATTCAATATTTCTAAATACTGTCTCAGAACAAAATTCATGTTGCAATTGACTACCTATTTGTGATTTCTTGTGAACTACATTAACTACAAATACATCTTTGTCTCCTAAAGACAAAGGATTTCTGTGAAAATTGCAGATGAACAAGCAGTAAAACTTATAGAATTAAGTCCCAAAGTAAAAAAAAAAAGTTTTGATACTTCCAATACCTCAAACTCAGAAAGATGACAAAATGATGCTCTTCTTGAATGGATAAAATAGATCTTTCTCTGTCAACATTTTATCAAAAAACAATTCTTTTCAACATAAATCTCAGTATAGACAGTCCTTTGTTTCAAACCCTTTATTCTTTTGAGTACTTTACTAATAAAGCAACATTGGGGGTAAATGAGATATCATACTTTTAAAAACTGTTTTTCACACTGTTTTCATAGACAGCTCCAATAGCTCTCTAGAGACATTTTGAAAGAGAAGATATGTTCTATTCAGGTCTATTTAACATGCAATGAAACCATATCAAGGATTAAGAGTTGAAAGCCTGAAAAACAATGAAGTGTTCACAAGCTCAGAAAGTTTGGAAAACCACTGATTTAAATAAGTCATCAAAGACTGCTATTTACAAGAAAGGGTTGCTAAAACATTAACTCATCTTTCCTTGTATCTCTCCAGCAAGATCTCATTTAAGTTCAATACTGATTTAATTAAGGCAATTATATTATTTAATATTCCCCAAATGGGTTATTATTGTTTTTCCTATTTTGTAAATGGGATTAAAACAGATTAAAGCTGGAGGAAGATTAAAGGTTTCTGTGTACACACTAAATGAATAAAAGATGCAACTCCCCCACAAAACTGCATTCATTCCCCAAGAGGGACTAGATTCATTACATACAATCAGAAAAAGTAGCTAAAGGATACTATAGTGATTAGTTGCAGCTTCAATATTGCTAAATATTTAAAATTGAAACCACTTGGATGAATACCCATGTCACATTCACATTTGATGATTTTTGGAAAATAGTTTTTTAAACCAAGAACTTTCTTGGTTTATGCTAACTTTGGTTCTACTATATGCTAAGCACTCCAAATGGCTCTTTTCCTTTCTTTTCTCTTTTCTTTTTGTTTCCTGGACAAGTAGAAAATAGAGGACTTGAAAAGGATATAAATTATGACTTTGTGAATAGTGTGGCAAAGACTGGTCATATGCCTGGGAAGACTACAGTAGAACATATAGGCTTAAACCTAACTGTTCTGAGTTGTACTTAAAGAATGGTAATTAATAGTTTTGAAAATAAGTGCTTAGAAACTTTGGAGAAATAAAATTAAACCTTTGAAAAAATCCACTAAATGGTATTGAGTTTTACTTGTGGGCAAGTAAATAGCAATTTAGAATAATATATATAGCAAAACTAAAACATTAATTTTGGCCCAGTCAGATCCCATAGATTTTACACAATATAATCTCAAATCATTATAACCAATGAATTCAGTTATCCTCCTATGCTTTCTCATGACCTCACTCAATCCTTACCCACTAGAACTGTAAGAAACAACTGGCTAAAGTAAGAAGATAAAGAAAACTAGAAAGATTATAAGCAACATATGAACATAAGCAAAATATGAAAAGATTATAAGCAGATGGATTCCAATCATTCGGCATTTATCCTATATTTATGAAACACAAGAAAAAATTAAAAAGATAATAAATTCTAAATGAAAAATCACAGAAACAATTTAGACAAAATATAAAATTCATTTCTTAATAATGTTAAAAAGCATTAGAATAAATAGACTCTTAATGTAGTAAATAATCCATATCTAAAACCAAGAGTCAGTATTATCTGAAATGGACAAATGACAACATGCCTTTTCAAGAAGATCAGGGATAAAACAAGGATGTCCGTTGTCATCACTAATATTTGATCTCACTCTGTGCTAGCACTAAACTAGTGCTAGAAAAGCTAGAAATAGTAATAAGACAAGAAAAAGTAATGAAGGGCATTACCATAGACAGAGAAGAAACAAATATCTCTATTTGTAGATTATATAATTCTGGAGAGTCAACTAAAATTAATTGAAATAATATATTCAGCAAAAGTAGGAAGGTATACAACAAACTCACAAAGCTACATACTTTAATGTATATTACCAGCAAAACTCCTTAGGAAAAGTTAGAAAAATAAAATTCTTTCAAAATAACTAGAAAATTCTATAAAAAGGTTTGGGAATCCATTTACCAATGCACAAACATGAACTATAAAATATTCTTTCTAGAAATAAATACAAACTTAAACAAGAGAGAATTAATTGGTCATTTTTGGAGTGTGCTAATATAAAGTGTTTGCTAAATTAATTTACAGATTCAGTGACATGCCCATTAAACTACAAAATTATTACTTTATGAAACTCAGAAAAATAATGACAAAATCCATGTGGAGAAATAAAAGTTAAGAAATTTAAAAGGATATACTTTTTAAGTAGGAAAGAAGGTTTAGAATTACCAGATCTCAGATTATACTACTTAAAGCATTAATCATCAAAACTATTTAATGCTGGTTTAAAATAGAAAAATTGATCAATGGTATAGATTAGGTAGCACAGTAGTGTGGTGTTTAATGAGCCCAAGTACCCTAACTACTAAGATAAAGATTTACTATTCAACAAAATCTTGTGGGGAAAACTGGATATTAATTTGACATAAATGAGTTTTAGATGGGCATTTCTACCATAAGTTCCAAATGAATATAAAAGATCATTATAATAAATAAATTGGAGCAGCAGAACTAAGAAAGATCATGAGATCAGGTAACTTTAATTGTATAAATAAGTTTTTGCATAAAAATCAATAAAATTAAAATTATTTTTAAATTAAATTTTATTTTAAAATGAAAATCCTTAATTGTTTCTTATAATACAATAAAATTCCATTATATTTATTTACAGATTTTTGTATTTACAGATCCTTTTCTTCTTTCATTGATCTCTTTTAGATATAGATGTAATAGTTGTATCATGGAGTACAATTTAATCACTTTGTGGTCATTATTCCAAATTGCTTTCTTTCCACATTGGCTAGACCAGTTCACAGGCCTATCAGCAATGCATTAATGTGCCTTTTTCTCCATGGGTTTTCCAGCATTTATCTTTTCTGGGATCAACTTTGCCAATTTGATAAATATGAGATGGAATTTCAATGTTCTTTAATTTTTCATTCTTCTAATTATTAGTGATTTAATGCATTTCTTAAAATGACTTTTGACAGCTTAGGTTTCTTTCTCTGAAAATTGTTTGCTCATATACCTTGATCATTTATCAATTTCTAAATTTGAATCAGTTCCCTATATATCTTAGAAATGAGATTTTTATAAGGAAAACTTGTTGCAAAGTTTTTTTAATCATTTACATTCTGTTATAATTTCAGCAGGATTGATTTTAATTGTGTAAAAACATTTTTTTTAATCAAAACTGTCCATTTTACCTCCTGTAAGCTTCTCTCTATCTTGATTAAGAACTCTTCTCCTATCCATATATCTGACAGGTAATTTTTGCCTTGCTCCTCTGATTTGTTTATGATATTCCTCTTTATAACTAAGTCTTGTACCTGTACGAACTTTACCTTGGTATATTTTTTTGATTGTTGGTATATATGCTTCCAGAACATGTGGTATTTTATTGTAGCTGCTGAGTAAGTCCTGTACAATTCTAATTGTAGCCCTAGCATATTTGAATTGTTTTTTTCTTATAAAATTTTCTCTTTGAACTGGGGGGGGGGGGTCTCAAAATTTGGCAATAATATTCCTATGTGTTTTCCACAAAGAATCTCTTTAAGGTGATGATGGGTAGATGTTTTCCATTTCTACTTTCCCCACATGTTCTATCACTCCAGGATAATTTTCTTGGATTATTTCTTGCATTATTATATCATGGTTCTTTTTTTGATCACAGCTTTTAGGCTATCCAATTATTCTTATATTTTCTCTTCTTGAGCTCTTCTCCAGATCTGTTGTTTTTCTTATAAAATGTTTCACATTCTGTTCTATTTTTTTCGTTCTTTATATTCTTTTTATTATTTCTTGGTCTCTTGTAAGTTTTACCGGTTTCCCCTGATCCAATTCTAATTTTGAAAGAATTATTTTCATCTTTAAGACTCTGTATCTCCTTTTCTAGTTGGCTACCTTTTTAAATAATCTTCATGTTTTTCTTAAATGGTTTTTATTTTGTTCTTTTAGTTTTTCCTAAAAGTCCCTCAATTTGATATTTAAATTCTTTTTTCAGTTCTTTTATAAACTCTCTCTGGGAAGGGAGTAGAAAAACTTTCTTTACTTTAGTGTCCTCTGAAGATGAACCTCAGTCTTCCCTATGCCCATAATAAGTTTCTTTGGTTGGGTTCTTCTTTGCTGCTTCATTTTTTTTTTTAAATGAGAAGTATTAGGGTAAGCACTTCTAATTGTGGGGTGGGGGAAAGATGCCTCTAGCTTTACCTTAGCTCTCCTCTAAGATCTGGAACCCCAAACCAAAAGCTCCCCCCATCCAGCAAGTACCCTCAGCCAGTAGTGTCCCTGCCCCACTCCCTCTGCACTTATGAGTGTGCTGGCTCCTCTGTCTGTGCTGGCATCTCTGCAGCACAATTGGGCCTGGTGTTCCTAATCAGCCAAGGTTCCCTCTGTCTTCCCAGACTCATACCCCCTTCTTTTTGCACTTTGGGAGGTGAAAGTTTCTGTGGAGCCTTTTCCAGCCAAACACGGCTTGCTACATGAGTCCCTACTTGGTGTTTGTGCAGAGCAAGCTGGGAAGTGTTCACACTTCACACCAGCTAATCCTGGTCTGTGATCTTTTTCCCAGTCTTTTTGGATTGTGCCAGTGAGACCCCTGTTCTGCTCCAAGTTTTCTTGTTTTTACACCAGTTTATATTTGCCCTGAGGCACAAATTTGTTCTGTTTGTGGGGGAAATCTGGACAGCTTGAAATTTACTGCCCTAACCTATCATCTTCCCCATGATTCATCGTTTTCATTTTTCAGTCTGATCATTTTATTTCTTTTTTTTTTAAAGAAAAATTGTATTAAAGTGTGTCTATTTTATTCTTTAAAAAGTTTATAATCTTATCTATTAATTCAAAAAACTTTTAAAATTTTGCTTTCAATTTTTTAATCTTTCCTTTCATTTTTAGTATTTCTTATTTTGATGTTTAATTGAGGATTTTTAATTGGTAGGTCTTCTAATTCTTTTTTTAAAATTATTTTCATGCCCAAGTCAATGATATTTTTTCTTACTTTTATTGCTGGAAGTATTTACAGATGTAAAATTTCCCCTAAGTACTACTTTGGCTGCATCTCTCCAAATTTTTATGAACCCTTATGGTTGTTTTTATCTTAAATAATCTTTGCTCTGCTTTTCAGTTAAAATTAGAAAGGAAAGAGTTAAATAAAACAACAATGTTCTTTGCATCAAGTTTCTCTGATAAAAGTCTGACATCCAAGATATTTAGGAAATTTATTAAAATACATAAATTCTCTAAAAGATATAGGGTCAAAAGATATAAGCAAATAGTTTTTAAAAGAAGAAATACAAATTATTAACAACCCTATAAAATATTTAAAATGTCTAATAATAAAAATTAAAATTAAAACTATGAACCTCCATCTCATACTCTTAACAATGGTAACAATCTAAAAAAGACAAGAACACAAATTTACTGTTGATAAAGCTATGAATTGGTCCATTCATTATGGAAATCAACCTATAACTCTTCTCTAAAAGTCAATAAATTTTAACCCAGGGATACCATTATTAGACATATGGCCAAGAGAGATCAAAGAAAAAGGGGAAAAACATATATTCAACTATATTTATAGCAGCTCTTTGGATTTTGCCAAACACTAAAAAGTAAGGAATTGTCTTACATCTGTAAAGTGTTTGGACAGATTATGATAGATTAATATAATAAAATATTATTGCATCATAAGAAATGAGGAAAGAGTGGATTCAAAGAAGTCTGGGGGAATCTTAATTAATGTAGAATAAAATGAATAGAACCAGAATAATGATTAAAAGAACATAAAGAAACAAAATTTTGAAAGGTTAAAGCAATATAATCAATGGAGTTGATTGGAATCATGATTCCATAGAGTTAATGATGAAGTATATTTTCTGTCTCTTGACAGTGAAGTGATATGTAGAATGAGACATATTTTTCAGACATGTTTAACATGTAGATTCATTTTGTCTGATTATGCTTATTTGTTACAAAAGAAAACTTTTTGGGGTGATAGTGAGCAGAAGATAAATGTTATAAAGGGAGTGGAGGTGATCAATGATGCTAAAAAAAGAAAAAGAAAAATCATTAATAAAACATTTTAAAATTCACAGAAGAGAGCAAAAGAATATTCAAGTGATTGACAGAATAGCTTTGGAACTAACATGTTGGATTTGTTAAATACTTTAAAAAGCAAATCTTTTGTTATATTGAGTCATACAGTTATGTTTGAAGATTCAAGTTAGAATCTAAAAGCTGATGATGGCCTATAATGTCAACATGGTCAGGAAATCTTTCAACTTGAAACACTCTTTACCATATCTAAGTTCTTGTTTAGAAGTTTCAATAGTTTGATAATAATGAACACTTATAGGATTAAGATGCTAAGTGCATTTATACAAAAGACATCTCCAGAAAACATACGTGCACACAAATTATGGACTTAAAAAAAAAACCTGTCAGTGATAATCATCCTGAAGATGACATAGTTAAGAGAAAGTAATTGTTCTCATGGAGAAGTCAAGGAAACCCGAGCTAAAATTTCAGCTCTGACACTAACTATATTACCATGGGAAAAGCACTTCAATTCAGCTCTGAGCCTTCATTTTATCACACTGTTTACCTTATACGGGGAGTTGTGAAGAAAGTACTTTGTAACACTTAAAATACTATAGAAATGTGAATTATTATTATTTTTTCTTTACTAGCTTGTATACTCCTCCCCTTTTTGTTTCAGAGTATTCCTAAGTGAAAACTCAACATATATTCAGGTTCTACCTATGCAAGGGTACTATGCTAGGTCTTGGATATATTAACAAACAAAAAGAAAGAAAGAATGAAGAAAGGAAGGTAGGAATAAAATATCCCCCACCCTCAAGGAATTTGTAATATAACATGAAGATAAGTCATATTACTCTCCTTCATAAATTCTACATTTTAGACAAAATAGGCATATTTTCTATTTCCTTTTACATGATATTCTGTCTGTTGTCGCCCTCTTCTCCCTAGTAGCCCCCCCACCCCCAACCTTTCTCCAAACCTCAAGTATGTCACTTCCTACAGGAAACTTAGTTTGATTCTGTTCGGATGAAGAATGCTCTCCTGCTAAAAATTAATTTTTATCTGTCTTATGTTGAATTTTCTGTGCACCTGTTATTGTCCCCCCAAGAGACTAGTATCTCCCTGAAAGTATCAAGTATGAAGTTGTGTTATGGTTCTTGTATTCTGTAGATCTCCAATACCTAGCGGAAGACCTGGCAGACAGGAAGGGCTTAATAAATCCTACTGAATGAGATACATTTATAAGCAACTATGATATGAGTTAGAAAATGAAAGATTCAAGGGACAAGAGATATAATTTTAAATGAGATGATTAGGAATGCTAGACATTGTGGTGGTAACTGAAATTACTTGAATTAAAGGATACCAAAGAGAAAGAGATGGGACATGGATGAATGAGTTAGGGAAATAACAAGTAATTAAATAGCAAGCTCCTGACTAGTTTATACCTTCAATTATAGTCTAATAGATTTAGAGTTAAAAGAGATCTTGAAAGTTATCTAGATTGAACTAGTTACCTAGTGATATTTGATATTTGAGCTTTGAAGGAAGGTTGGGAGGCTATAAAGGAGAAATGAAGAGGAAGCATTGGGGTAGTCTGAAATGGAGACAGGAGATAGAGAGATTCAGTGACTTTTAAAGTCATGGTAATAAGTGTCAAACTAAGGATTTAAATTTACAATACCATGTTTAGATAAAACTGAGTCTTTCCCCTCCTGAAGCTTATAGTCCTATAGAGGGAGAGACACAAATATATATAGCTGTAATTAACACTGGTAAATAATCTTGCGGGGGGGGGGGATTAACACTAGTAAACTGCTGTTTCATTGGTATATTGAACACCCACTGAGGATATTACCTTATTAATGCAGGTCAGCACATGTTCTGCAATTTATTATTTTAAATATATTAAATATACAAATGCCAAGAGCATGGAGAGAGTAAGGGGCTTGATCAGAATCAAGTAGACAGTATGTATAAGAGATGGGACTTAAATCCAGCCTCCCTGGCTTCCAGATCAACTTTCCACCTCCCTTTCTTCTCAAAGCCACATTCCAGCTTTCTCCAATATAGCCCAGAAACTTTTTCATTTTAGATGTTTGCTTACTATCCCAAGTTCCTTCTGTCCCATAAGCCTCTCCCTTTGATTGGATGATACTTCTCAGAACTTCCATTTAAGGAGGGCATTGAGGCAAGTGATATATCATTCTTTTACAAGCTACACTTTAAACTCTCTATTACTATTCTCATTACCTTCATCCCCCTTTTCTTTTTCAGCTTCCTGCACTAAAATTAACAAAGTGCACAGAATAATGAAAAGTAGCTTTTATGATATTGTATTATATGTTTTAAGTACTTTTTACTTACAAATAAAATGACACATTTTTTCAAAGTTAAAAAAAAAAAAGCACTGGATTTACAGTCAGAAAGACATGAGTTCAAATCCAACCTCAAACGTTTAGAACTCTAGTGTGATACTGGGTAAATCACTTAACTTCAGTTTGCCTAAATTTCCTCCTCTGTAAAAAGAGTCCAGTAATAGTACCTACCTCTTAGGTGTTTTGAAGATCATATGAAATGATCATTGAAAGCACCTAGCTTAGTTTCTGGCAGAACTCTGTATAGGTTATTATTACTATTCAAAAGATTATTTTTCTCTGGAGGAAATAATTCATATTATTAATAACAACATATACAACATTTGTCTGAATACAGATGCATACAATTTTTCACTTTCTATTTTGTGTGTGTGTGTATGTGTATTTTGTTCAAATCTTTTTGAGCAAAATGACTAACATGGAAATCTTTTACATGATTGCACAGGTGAAACCTAAATCAGATTATTATCATCTCAGGGAGGGGAAGAGGAGAGAGGAAGGGGTAGAATTTGGAACTCAAAACTTAAAAAAAATGTTATATTTTAAATGAAGTTGGGGAAAAATAAAATATTATTTTAAAACAACAAGAAGAATTGTCATTAAATAAGCTCTTTCAAGGCAGAGACTGGCTTTCTTTTTGATTGTACGTATAATACTCCCAGGGCTTTGCACAAATGTTGATTCACTATACCTTGCTGCCTCTCCAAAACGCAACTAGTTATCTACCTGCTCCCATCCTCCAAACCTCCTTATTTCTGTTGAGTACATCATCGTTCTGCCAGTCACCCCAGGTTCATATCTTTTAATCATTTTTTACTCTTCCATTCCTATATCTCCTAGAATGAATCATTGGATATTACCTCTTTAATATATCTTGAATCATCCCCTTCTGATCACTCACCTGACCACTATCCTTTCTTAGGCTTTTATCTCCTTTCACTTAGCTTAGAACAAATTGGGATCCAGCTTCCAGTTGCTTTCCTTTCCAATTCTATCATCTATGCACATGCCAAAATAATCTTCCTAAAATAAAAATCTGATATCACTCCCTTACTTAGGCTTGTCTCTCAGAGTTTCTTCAGTATTTGAAAGGAAGAAGAATCCCTTACTCAAGCATCTTTAGCAGTTCCCTGTGCCTCCAAGATAAAATACAAATTCTTCAGTTTGGGATCGTCATAGAGTATTTGAAACAAATTGTTCATTTAGCTCATTAAAATTTATTTAAAGGATTGCTGTATGGCTCAATGAATAGAGCACTGGGCCTGTAATTGGGAAAACTCCTGTTCCTGAGTTCAAATCTGACTGTGCAAACTAGCTGTATGGACCTGGGCAAATCATTTAACCATATATTTGCCTCAATTTCCTCATCTGTAAAATGACCTAGAGAAGAAAATAGCAAACCATTCAAGTATCTCTGCCAAGAAGACACCAAATGAGGTCACAAAGAGTCTGAAACAACTGATAAACACCTGATTTGTACAAAAATCTTATGAATGGGTCACATTGTTCTAGTGCTATCTTTTAACACATTTCTTTTTCTTGCCAATATCCTGGAAATAGTGTTTAGCTATGTGACATGGGCAGCAAGCAATGATACCTCTACCAAGCCATCTGTAATACACTTCCAAACTAAAAATGAACACTGAAGAAATAAATGATTGCTAATAAGATTTTAAAGATAAAGCAGCAAACTGGTACTTTTGGATTCATTAGAATTTGCTGAAGCAAAATCTAATTTTTGATGAGGTCAGGGTAGTAATTACTAGTTCAAAATAAACATGTGACAAATTCACAATAGCCATTCTCTTTGCCAAAACGTAGGTTTATTTAGGAAAAGAGGTCAGAGACAAAATGAAGTAAAATAGGCCCTAGGAGAAGTAAATATGAAATAGATTTGGGAGAGCAATGGGGTTACCAAGGGAGAGGAGCTTGGAAGAATCCATTAAAGGAATACGCTTGAATTTGTTCTTTACTAGCAGGTTAGATCCAAAAGAGTTTAGCAGACTATCCAGCATTAGCTATAGTAAGGAGAAAGACACCATTAAAGGAAAGACTATGAGGAAGAGAGAGAGTACCTCAATGGGCTTAGTCCTGAAAAGAATTTAGCAAAGATCTTGCTTGTAGGTACATTTATAGGGGAAATGAAACCTTGAGGGTTTCTCAGGGGACGAGGGGTAAGTATCAGGAAGAATTTGGTAGCTCAGAGCAAGGGATCAAGGAGGAACCAGATGGAATGCACCTGGTAGTTCAAGTCCCAGACTTGCCTAAAGATCTGCTAATCAATATAATTTGCTATCTAAGGGAGGGAGTAGGGGGAAAGGAGGGTGTAGGGGAAGGGAAGGAGAAAAAAAAATGGAACACAAAATTTTGTAGGGATGAATGTTGAAAACTATCCTTGCATATATTTTTATAATAAAAAGCTATTATTTAAAAAAATATGCTATCAATATTTCAAAGATTGTTTAAAGATGTCCAGAGGTTTGAGGAATAGACAATGAAGGTTGATAAAGAGTTTCATTCTTACCATCACTCTTTACAAATAGGATAATCTGGTTCTTGGTTATACCTGATAATAGCCAATTGGGTTTCTTCCTGACTGAATAAGCTCAAAGTACACATCAGTTTCCACGGAATCTGAATAAAGACTTGAGGATCTTTAGCCTAACATTATTATATGGATTACTTTGCCACATACTTAAATGATCAAGATCAATTATTTTCCAGTTGATTGAGACTCCTTAAGACCCCATTTGGCATTTTCTTAGCAAAGATACTGGAATGGTTTGCCATTTTCTTCTCCAACTCATTTTATAAATGAGGAAACTGAGGCAAACAGGATTAAGTGATTTGCCCAGAATCATATACCTGGTATCTGAGATAATGTTTGAACTCAGGTCTTTCTGACTCTAAGCAAAATGTCTATCCACTGAACCACCTAGCTGCCTCCTAACCTGTCGATGCTCCCAGGTAACTCTTGAAGCTCATAGTTTACAAGTGTTTTCCTATTTATTTTGGGAGGAAGGAGTTTTTTTTTCCTTTTTTCACCTGGGTTCTCTATATCAATAAAACCATAGACATAAAACAAATAAAAATTCTAAAATAATTAGTTTTGGAAATGAAAAGGTCAAAGAACTTTTTGGAATGTGCTTTTAAAAGAAAGAAATTGTTAACCATTTCCAGTGAATAATTTAAATAAAATTTACTTATCATTACTCTACAAACTCTCTGTTAACTTTCACTCAGAGAATTTTATGACAGCTGTATTAGTTCCATGATAATGCATGGTCAGGTTCAATCTAGAGTCCATTTTTTTACTTATTGGATTGAGAACTCTGTAGGTTTTCAAATAAGCAGAATTGCTATTGTTATTCAACATCTATCTAAATATGGGGTAAACTTTTTTTTGGGGGGCAGAGAAGGCTACAGACTCTTTTTGTAAACTAATGATGTCTAAGGACCTTTCCTCAGAATGATGTTTTTTAAATGCATAAGATAAAATATACAGGATTATGAAGGAAATCAATTATACTGAAATATAATCATCAAAATATTTTTAAAAAATAATTCAGGGATGCTAGCTTAGCTTCCCTTGCCCTAGAGAGATCCCTAGATTGTAGATTTGGAGGTAGGAAGGACCTTAGATGCCATCTAGTAGAATATTCTTATCTTATAAATGAGGAAATTTGGAGTTGAGATTTGAACTCAGGCTTTCTGATAGCAAAAATAGTGTTCCTTCTGTAGCACACTGTAGAAAGCAAATATTTATGTTAGCCCAGGGATTTTATGATGGCAAAATAGTGCAGAGAATTTTTAACTAGTTGGAATTAATCCCATGCTCTTTACATAACAATAATCCCCACTGAAATAATGCATGACCAAATACTGTGAGGTCCTGGAAAGGTGTTTGCCAAACATATGGAAGTGGTGGAAAAAAGGAAAATTATTCCAGGTCAGTCTGTTTCAAGCTTTTTAAGAGCTTTATCAGATAATGGCTTATGTGCACAGGTAAAGAACACTGGGACACAGAGCAAGAAAAGTTTCTTTTGTTTATGGGAAGGGGAAAGGTATTGAAACCCATGATGTGGAGCAGGTTATCTGACTTTTACTGGACAGAAAAGAGTTTTCTCACTTTTACTTGGTATTCTAGAAACCATCTGAAGATAACTACCCATCATTAACATATTTTATGCAGAAAAGCATGATAATCTCTATCATTTCCATACTATCTTGCCATTTAAATTCTAAATCAAAGAGAAAATAATGAGGAAATTAATCCATATCTAATAAGTTCCAAAATGAAATGAAAATTGTTCTAGGATAGAGGCTAGAACTGGAAGGTCTTCAATCAAAACCATAAACCCCCACCCCCCAAAAAAACTTTTGGAAAAAAGAAAATCAAAAACCATTTAACTATAGAAATTCCAAAAAAACAAGCAAACCAAAAAGACCATAAAGGAACTGCTACTAAGGAAATAATAAGGCAATCAAATTATAAAAAATTATGTAAAATTATAAGGGAACTTCTAATAAGAGAATAAAAACTAACATGGTACTTTCATGATTCTTGGCATACCCATATGACAATATGGTAGAGTGAATAGAAATATAAACCCAGTGGACTGAATGTTTCTTTTTTGAAGGCCAACAATATGATCATTTGGATAAGAAGCAAGAAAGAAGCCTCCCTATATATTCCTTCCCATTTTTCTTTTTGGCTAGCAGATTCTTGGGGGTTGGGGAAAAGAAGAGTAGTTTCCGTTAGTTGATTAAGCCCTAGGTCCCAATCAATGTTGGAACTCTACAACTAGGATAATATATGGATATAGAATTCCAATATGGAATTTGAATTCTGTTTAGATTCTGCTGTTTTAGAATTACATAGCTGTACATGGTTGTACCTATGGAAGAATCTCATTTAATCTTAGCATTCAAGAGACACCTTGTTGGAAGAGTCTTTAAGATTAGTTAAATGAATTAGATTGTCCCCCACATCTCCTGCCTCCATGTAGGTATGAGCATGGTAGAGTCAAGAGTGTCTCTCAAAGAGGAATGAAGATATTGCTAGCCTGAGTACTTTCCTGAAAGTGGAGGGTCTGGGAGAAATCAACCTATTAGAGGAAGGGGCTGATGGGGCAGGGAACACTTCCAGTATGAGAAGATTAGGGCAGGATGACTATCCAGGGTAAGAATATCACTGTGCACAGTTGATTAAATCTGGAGAGTCATGAATTTAAAGATGTGGCTTTCCATGGAAAATCCTACTTACCACTCATATTTTAATCAAGGATGTCCTCAATATGTATGTAGATGGCAGAATCAGAATCTAAGAGTTGGAAGAGATTTTTAGAATATGTCTCATCCAATTTCTACCTGAGAAAGAATCCTTTTTCATCTTAGCCAAGAAATGGTTGTCCATCCTTTGATAAAAGACTTCTAGGGAAGTAGAAACTATTACCTCCTGAGGTGGCCATTTCACTTTGACATATTTTTGATTGTCCATAAAAATTTCCAAACAATTAGCTGAAATGTGTTTACCTGTAATTTCCACCTATTGATCCCATATAGCCCATATAGGGCCAAGTAGAACAAATCTAATCCCTATTATATGATAGTTCTTCAGATTAAATCCCCCATCATCACAGAAGTATTTTCTTTTTCAGGAAAAACATTTACAATTCCTTTCAATCCTTCTTTTATATCATGATCCTGCTCCAGTCTCCACTTACAAAATGGGATTCCAGCACTTGCCTTGTGTACCAAGGCTTCTGATTAGTAAGACTTTCCATGTATGGTCCTACTAAGGCAATCAGTTCTGCTCTTCCTCAACCATATTTATTTCTCACAACTCAGCATTCTCACTCTCTTCCTCCTACCTTGAACTTTGAAAACAGTAATCAAATAAACAATATCATTTTTGGAAAAGTCATATCAATCAACTGTATATGACTCATTCACCATCCCTGTGATTTTCTCAGTCAAAACACCCCTTCCTACTCATAACTCTCCTAGAATGTAATTTTCATATCAGGAGGTATCTTGCTTTTTGCATTTGTATTCCCAATACTTCTTGCTTGGTATACAGTAAGCATTTAATAATTTTTTTTTCATTTCATTTATTAATTCTTCATCATCCTCTGAATGATATTCAGTTTATTGATGTCCTTTCTAAGATATGATACTGAGAAGTGACCACAAAATTTGTTATGTGGTTTGACCACAGTAAAAATAAAATGGGACAATCTCATCCTAGCATTCTAGATGCTATGGTTTTACTAATATATCTTAATATGGCATGAGAATTTTTTTGGTGGCCATATAATGTTTTATTATATTGCATATGCAATATATTAAACTCTCTCAGGTAATTTTCAGATGAATAAGTAATCTATCCACATATTCTTAAGAAATGAAAGCAAGGCAATATAGGGAGCAGACCAATCATTGCACTATAATCTATATAATCCTAAAAAAAATGATAACATCATCTCAGGGTAGATGGAGCTTCTTTGGTGGATTGATGAGAGAACAACAAGAAGAAATGGACAGGATGAACAGGCCTGGGTGGAAAGCAACTCAAGCCATTGATCAGATCCCATTTTCATACAATTACTCAAAGAAGTAATTTTCCAAGGGAAAAAAAAGAAAATGGGTAACAAATAATGGAGAAAATGTAAGTGGATATGATGGAGGAAAATGAATAACTGTCATAATCATGAATGTAAATGGGATGAACTTTCACATACGAAACTCATTTAAAACATAAAGACTCATACAGAGTTAAAATTGAATTTATTATACTGCTTTATGTGTATTTCTCCCCCTTTAGAATGTACGGTCCTTTAGGGAAAAATCTGTTTTGTATTTTTCATTATATTCCTAAGACTTATTACCATTCCTGACACTTAGGAGGTACTTAGTAAATGCTCACTGATTGATTATTCAAATAACTAAAAAAAATCAGGAATATCAACCAACCAACAAATATTTATTAAATGTTAACACTTCCTATTTTATCCAAAAAGGGAAGGTGGCTACCAGTTTCTAGAACAAATATGTGACTAAAATGTGTAGATATTTTTGATGTCTTTTTCATAAGTTTATTGTAGGTTGTCAATTGTATGAAATAAACTTATTTTCCTGTTTAAAAATATTTATTATCCTCCCATGTGTTGATTACTATGCTAACTGCTGGTGATATAAATAAAATAAATGAAATAATCCTTACTCACAAGGAGCTTAACTTCTTAACATGATCTCAGGCAAGACAGTATTTAAAGGTTATATCTAAAATATATTTTAAGGGAATTACATTATATTATAGATTACTGAATAATTTCAGGTAACAGAAAATTTTAATAATATTAGTATTTAATATGCTAAATGATATGCTCAAGGGAAAAGTTAATAGAATTAGGAGAAATGGATATCAAACCATAAAAGTCAGGGACCTGAAACTTTTCGAAAATGAGATAAAATTAATAAAAAGATAAGAAAAAGTGCAATGAATAGATTACAAGAAAAGTTGCATATGATAGCTCTCTGATGATTATTTAATGGGAATATAAAGGAATATGCATATCTCTCTGGTACACATAGTACCTTTATAAAAATTCAACAACGTGCTAGCACACAAAAATCTCAAACAACTGCAGAAAAGTAAAAATATTAAACATCTTTTACTCACTACATTGCAATATATTAATAATCAATAAAATGACTTTGAAGAAAGAATTCAAGCAGTAGTACTTCTATCAAAGATGGCTAGCTGAGTACAGATAGATCACCCAAAACTTAGCAATTCCAGCAAACACCTGAAATTTATATCTTATCAAGGAATAAAAAAGAAATTAAATGAGAAATTACATAAAGTATCTATGACTATCCAAAAATGAATGAAAAACCAGACAAAAGCCTATGACTAAGAGCAAAAGTAGCCACCAAATGTTTCTGTCAGACTCCTTCTAGCATATTTAAAGGGAGGAGAATGAGATTCTTGATGTGTTGTTTAGAATCAAAAATAGTATTTGGAAATGCAGCATGGAATAGCAGATAGAGTAGTAGCTTCAGGAAGATATGGGTTTGAGTTCAGTCTCTGACACACAAGATCCTGATGCAGGGGAAATCACTTAACTTCTCAGTGCTTTTGACAATTTATTAAGAATACAAATTGCTGAAAATATCTTGATATACATAGATAAGGAGAGTTTCTTACTGGGAGTTCTCTACAAATATGAAATCTTAGATCTGAGCAAAAGGGGAAAAAAAGTTTACTTATTCAACTCCTTGGAAACAACAGCTGCTAAACACTTTCATAATTTAGTAAGGACATGGAGTAATACATACACCCTTCAAGTTTGCCAAAAACTATATTTTCTAAAAACAATATGACATTAGGTCACAGAGGGTCACTCTTATGAAATGCTACTAATACAGCCTTTTAAAAAGCTATTTCCCCAGGATAAGAATTCACATAAAGTTGCTTGAAGAATTTAAATTTTAACCTATACCTTACTCCCATTTCTTTTAAATTTCTAAAAATCATCCTTTATAAAACAAATTTCAGATTTGAATGTCCAATGTCTCTTTTACCTCTCCAATCTATCTTTAACACAGGTAACAATGTGCTACCTACTCCCAATCCCATCTAAAGAAAAAAATCAATGATTATCTATTGCCTCTATGCCAAAATTTTGGTATTTAAAGAACTTCACCAAATCTGGTTCCTAATTACCTTTCCAGTTTCCAATCAAATTAGCCTCTTAAAATAAATGTCTCCCAGGAAACATGCTGGGAATGTGCCCCTTCCTATAATCTCTGCCTCACTATAATCCCTGTTTCCTTCAAAGCATAGTTCCCATTCCAACATCCATATGAAGTATTTTTTAATGTCCTTCATTATCAGCTCTCTATCTTTGCAATTGCTTTGTACTCACTTATGCCCGCTTATGCTTTAGATTCCCAAAAGAATCTATACTCTCTGAAGGGAAGAGATGTTTTGATTTTTGTCTTTGGATCCTTAGTATACAGTCTCAAACACACAAATGTTTATTGAATTGAACTGAATCTAGATTCTATTCTTCACTTTGTCACTATGTCATCTCAGGCAAATTACTTTTTTTGGATTTCTAATTTTTCATGTATAAAATTAGAGTTGGGTTAGATTATAGTAGCTTCCAACACTAAAATCCAAAGAGTTATTGAATACAATCTAAACATATAAAATTAGCTATGATAGGTTTTGAGCAGAGAAGGACTAAACCTATTATCTCATTGTTATCTTTACCTTTCCATATATGAAGATGAGGAAAAACACCCTCTATAATTCATGTCAGGACCTTTCCTAGAACTTTCAGTCTTAGACCTACTCAGGGCTCTGTGGGAACTGAATCCACATTTTTGTGCTTGTAAAGCCAAGTCTCCTCACCTGGGACCTCCCCTAGATAGGGAGTCTAGTCCTTATCATTAATTTATTAGGTTTAAAGAAAAATAAATACACAATTAAAAAATATTATTGTATGACAAAAAAGAAGACATAGTTCCTTTTAAAATTTAAAAAACCATAGCCTTAAATATGCCAATAGTCTCTTTAAATGTTTTAGGAACGATTTGATACTAATAAAAATGCCAAAATAAACCCACATGAAATTTAAAAACTTTCTTGGCAAGCAATATGCTTTTAGGTAGAACATTTGCCTATGTTCTCTTGTCATTTCACTTGTCTCTTTACCTCCTGTTTTATAGGATGAAGAGGATGATATAAATCAACAGTAAAATAACAAAGACATTTTCATAACATTTCCAATCATCAGAATCTAGAAGTGCCAGATATATTAGCAAAATTCTTAGTCTTGGGAGACTTTTTTTTGGCAGACCTATAAGATGTTAAGCTTCAAGGAAGCCCTGAATAAGCATCTAAACAGCTGGATGATTATGTGTAATCCACTTAGATACTAATTTTGCAAATCTGTAGAAATTGGCTTTTTTTAATAAATTTATTTGGCTCTGGATGAAAGCAAAGATTTAATCTGAAAAGTCTGGGGTTTGGATTCCATGTTCTCTCATTCTGAACTCTTTAAGCATATTGCTTTCATAGTTACTTATTCAACAAACATTGAATTCAATTCAATAAACATTTAGGGACTTAGGTGGAAGGCACTGTGCTAGAAAAAAAGGGATCCTCATTTCAAAAAGTTGAAAGTTATCATCCTTAAAAAATGTTTCAATTCATTAAATATTCAGGACTAAAGATGATCAACTTTAAAATAATCCTTTGCCCCTGAAACTTTTTGACTCAATGAAGAAAATTTCATTCAATTTGGAGCCCTTCTCCTCCTATCCTAAGGCAAGTAAGTAAGCATCAAAAATTATATCTACTCAACCAAAATTGCTAAATGGCTTCTTTAATAAAGTAATCTGCTACAATTATATTTTTGCAATTAAAAACACTATTGCATTTACTGTTGTATTTTCAGAGACTTTCAATTCAAGACAAGTTGATATTTTTATGCAAGAAAGATCTGCTTAGTTTGGCTTTCTTTTCTTACTATCTTACTATCTTTCTTACTATCTTACACACACACACACACACACACACACACACACACACACCCCTAAGTGAAAAAGAACTAACTTTTCTTTGCCTATAAAATGTTTCATTGCTCTAAGAGATATGAAGACAGAGGGAAGGAATTGGGTTAGAGGGAAGGAAGGGAGGAAGAGAAAAGTAGAGAGAGAAAGACGGGCAGAGAGAGACAATAGATAATGGTTCTAAGAAAGAAGACATTACTGCTCTTTCTTCATCTTGTCTTTGACTCAGACTCAAGACTGTACCACAGCAAAGCACAATATTTTTATAAGTATATTTGTACTATCAAAGTCACCAGACAAGTTTTCTTAATTTCAACTGTTTTCAAAGATATGAAGTAATGTTACTTGTGCCCACTGAGAAAACTTTCTATTTCTCCCAAGAAGTAGAGAACAAGGGGTGTAGGTCTACTTTAGGTTTGGTCAGTTTTAACATAGATAAATTTCCTCTAAGATTCAGATGTCATTCCTTTATCCTCTTACTGACATTTACCATTTATTCCTTTTAAAGCAAAACACTTTGTTCCTGGCTGTTAAATCATTCCTTCATACCTCCAGCAAACATGTATTAAGCATCTATTATATGGATGATACTCTAAAAAGTTCATAGGAAGCAAAAAATAATAAGCAATGCCAGGGACTGACTGAAGTAAGATAGCTATATGCATTTATTATTAATAATATATCATGTTTAAACCAAATGTTGGCAACCAACAGCACTTACCCTACAAAAATGGCTTTCCCTAGTACTATATAAACATTTATAGTAAGCATGTTGAAATTATGGATATGGAATAATTCTTTCAACCTTCCATTTTTTTTTCAGTAAATCATCTTCAATGTCTCATAGAAATCATCTGGAAAATGGGGCTTTAGTACCCAGGTCATGGGATGGTTGTGAGGCTCAAATGAAATAATGGATATAAAAGTGATTTGCAAAATGTAAATCACTACATGAATGCAATATATTATTATTATTTATGAGCCACTACCATTAAAATAACTGAACTCAAATCATATGAATAAATATCTCTTGAAAACTTTTTTATATTTGAGGCCCTATGCAAAATGCTTATCTTAAATCCCAAATCCAATCATGATCATTGAAATTTTTTTTAAGTCTAGGACAATGTTTTATTTTTGTATTTCCATCAATATCTAGCATATAGTAAGCTTTTAATCAGTCATAAATGAATGAATTGCTAATAAATGCTTTAAGCATAATGAATATATATATGTGTGTATGTAGTACATATGGCTAACATGTATTACTATTTGCCAATTTATTCCTTCATGCTTCGGTATTGAAAAACAAAATTCCATTATCAAGAAAGAGCTGATTACCTAATTATTAAAAGGAATACTATAATCATAGGCATTAAGAGTGTTAAGAGATTGGACTGTCTCTTGAATAATCCTTGAAGCCTCTTCTAGGCTGATCCTAACCAAGCACTTTCTCACAGTCACAGAAGCAGTAAATGGCAGAGCTGGTATTCAAACTTGGATCCTTACCCCAAATTCACTATTTAGTCAGTTTTAGTGTCCAGTTTCTGGATAACGGATGATAGTCCTACACTCCCCCAATCTTCAGTGAAGTGAAGCAGAACTATGGGCTTGCTCCCATGCTTTTTTAGCATGATGTTGTCTGCGATGTTGTGGGATGCCTTTAACATTCAATGGCATTAATGTCAGCTTCCAAGTCGATGATAAATTATTTAACTTGAAAAGACTACAAGCCAAGACTAAAGTGAAGGGAGAGTTGGTACACGGCTTTTTGTTCACAGATGATTGTGTGCTCAACAAAACCTCTAAGGATGAGATGCAACAGATTATGCATTAATTCTCTGGTGCTTGTGCTAATTTTGACCTGACAATTAACACAAGAAAACAGAGGTTCTCCAGCAGCCAGCGCGCACCATCCATATGTGAAATCATTGATTACAGCAAATGGAGAGATTTTAAATGTTGTGGATAAGTTCACTTACATTGGCAGTTTACTTTCTAGGGACGTACACCTAGATGATGAGGTTGATGCATGCATTTGCCAGATCTAGTTATGTTGGGAATCTCCCAAGGGAAGTGTGGGAAAGAAGAGTAACAAGCTGTCTACCAAAGATCTACAGAGATATTGCACTGACCTCATTGTTGTATGTCTATGAAATATCGACAGTCTACTAGCACCATGCCAGAAAACTGAATTGCTTCCATTTGAATTGTCTTAGGAAGATTCAGAAGATTCACCTGCAGGACAAGGTACCATATACTGAGTTTCTCTATCAAGCTGAACTGACAAGCATTCAAACTCTACTGAAGAGAGTCCAGCTCTGCTGAGATGGCCACACTGTCCAAATGCCAAATGTATATTTGCTTAAAAGATTATTTTTCAGAGAACTCACATTGCAAGAGTTCACTCAGAAGTCAGATGAAGTGATAAAAGAACACTCTCTATGAAGGTCTCTATGAAGAACTTTAGAATTGATTGTGAGCCATGGGAGACACTGGCCCAAGACTGCCCAAAATGTTCTGCTTGCATCAAAAAAGGCACTATGCTCTAGGAGCAAAGCAGAATTGCAGAAGCTCAAAAGAAACATGAAATGCATGAATTTAGAGACATCTCTAAATGTTCATTCTAAATGCTCAGATGAACATGAAATGTTCCTATGAAGTATTTGTGCCTGACCTGTTGTAGACTTCTAAGCTAGTCTTGATCAGCCATAACCGGATATACTATACGTTGACCCCAGCATCTCATTTTAGTCCTCTTTGAACATGAAGGATGATAACTATCAGTTCTATTATTAAGGGTCATATGTGTTTCTCAATATTACTGCATTATAAAAAAATCACACAAAAACTATGGGGCATATAAGGAAAATGGGGTTTGGGACATAACACTCAAAAATTTCATCAGTAATGTAAAAAAGATAGAAACAAGAAAAACTAAGTACAGTTTTATATATGTTAAATGGTTAAGAAATACATAAATACTATAATAAATAATAGCTGTTTCTGGACCTAGGAGCTGCTCCGCCTGTGCTAGGTTCACCAAGGGTCTGGTCTAGACTTCTAGAGTTTAGAGAGAAGAGAGACATAACTCTAAAGAAGTGGAGTAAGTCACATACTTGGCCATGGTTGAAGGTGGGATAGAATGTGTGCATGTGGATCAACCTTCCCTCCAAGGTTCCTGCTGTTCCTGAAGTTAAGTAATAAATAATGTATTTTATCTTGAAAAAAGATCTGGTTTGCTTGTGACAGAAGGGTTGCAAGTTGTGAGTTTTTGTGAAGCCCAGCAGTTCTCTGTGTACTGTTTTTTATGGATAAAATCATCACAAACAAATTGAAAATTTGTATCATGCTCAAATTGTTGCCTAATGTATCAATCACACTAGAACAAATTCACATTTCAAATTAAGCATTATAGCAGCACTGATTGTATTTTCTACTATCTCTCACAGTTTAGTATATTCAATGGTAAACGTAACATTATTACCTGACTATTTCATGAATATTTTTGTTGCCCCTAACCTGATTGTTAATTCCATGTATAGTATATTGAAAGGATTTATTGGATTGGGAATCAAAGTGGGTTGGCATCTCAGCTCCTAACTATTTTTGTGACCATAAGCAAGTCACTTAACATCTATGCTACCAATTTTCTCATCAGTCAAATGAAAAGATTAGAATGGATAGTAACTAATATTCTTCCCACCTCCAAGTCTATAACTGAAATCTTTTAGATTGAGTGCTGGATATTTCTTCTACATCTCTAACTGTGACCAAAAGAAAAAGAATTAAACAAGGAATGAAAAAAATATGATGGTGTAAAAAATGCTGCTGAACAACTCATATTTAAATAGCATCCTAATATTTGCAAAGCATTTCAATATTTTCTGTCATTTATATTTAGAACTTTCTGACGTGATTATCATCCCTATTTTACAGATGAGAAATAAAAGTGATTTGCTCAGGGACAAACTAGCATCTGAAGGAAGATCTGAACCCATCTTTCTAAATTAATAACTCTTCATTATATCTTGCTTGAGAACTAGCATCTTGTCTTGAGTCTGCCACATAATAGTTTTATTTCTTTTGGAGGTCACTTAAAATTTCCAAGTCTTTATTTCCTCTATTATACTAATTGGATTAAGTGATCTATAAAATTCCTTTCAGCTCTAAATTCTTTGGCAAAATGATACTTTCTTTGCTGGCCAATCCTCTGCTGATCTAGAATGAAAGAACAAGTTTGAGGCTTTAAATTAGTTGCCCATTTTTAAAAATCAATTCCTTTAGCTACACCAGAAAATTTTTCAACTGAAATTATTAAAAAGATAACTCCTCTGAATATATGATCATAACTTTTTAAAAAGCATGTCACAACATCTATTTAGTTATTTGATGTGAGGCAGATAATGCTAACTATCAACAGTCCTATTCATCAAAAGGGAAAAGGCTATGGAAAGTCTTGCATTAATAGTGGTGGTTTTACATTCTACCTTGTTCCACAGGGAGAGCTAGGGAAGTGCCCAGCTTTTTGTAGTCTTTAGTAAATTGTTCATCCTCTATTCCCCACTTCTAGTGTGTTCTGTTCTGTCACTGTTCCTTCCAGCTCTGAATCTATCATCTAAATAAATGCTTGTTGAATTGAGTATAGACCTGACCAAGGAATCTTTTACCACCATCATCAGCACCGGTGTATCAGACTTTACTTACAACCCCTATTGATGGGGAGCCTGCTCTACTTTGGGAAAATTCCCTTTTCCCTGACATTTGAAGTTTTCTTGGCAGATATACTGGAGG
Source organism: Sarcophilus harrisii (assembly GCF_902635505.1). Lineage (NCBI taxonomy): Eukaryota > Metazoa > Chordata > Mammalia > Dasyuromorphia > Dasyuridae > Sarcophilus > Sarcophilus harrisii. The sequence goes on from NC_045429.1 coordinate 130,776,966, forward strand.
GGTTTGGCATTTCCTTCTCCAGCTCATTTGCCATATGAAGAAACTGAAGCAATCAGAATGGACTGATTTCCCTAGGATCACAGTTTGTAAGTGTCTGAAACTGGATTTGCATTCGGGAAGATGAATCTTCTTCCTACACTCTATCCACTGTACCATCTAGCAATGAAGTGGAAGTGTCACAGATATTTCAAGCTCAAAACTTAGAGGGTTCAGGATGGCAGATCCTTCTTGTCCAGACTTGCCTTTGAGTTCATCTTTCCTTGCTCCATTAGCAATAAGCTAGTCCCAGAGAGAAGCAGACAGAGGAACAGAGGGCCCTACCAGAAAAAGGACAGTGATCATAAAAACATTGTCACAGTAAATCCTGTCTACATCAGAGGTTCCTTTGAGCCTGTGCTAAAATTTTCTTTCAGAGGGAACCATATCTCAAATACATAATTTTAACAACTAGCTCAACTATACACCAATGAGCAGTCATCATTTGAGAACTATATTATATTCCTTATACTTTGTTGCTCTGTGGAAGGAGTTCTCATTATAACAGCTCATTTTACTGATGAGGAAATTGAGGCAAATAGAGTTAAATAACTTACCCAGGGTCACACAGCTAGTGTCTGAGGCTAGATTTGAGCTCAGATTTTCCTGGTTTCAGGCCCAGCACTCTATTTACTATACCAGCTACAGAGTATGAGGGATACAAATTCACATGATCCAAAATCTTGGAAGTAACTTAAATTCCTCATAGCTAACAACAGGGAAATAGCCAGGGTCCAGAAGGATCTCACACATGTTTAGGTGGAATCCACGTGGTTACCCAAAGCGTGGCTGACTGAGCTTTGAAGTTGGGAGTGGGGGTAGGATTTAAATAAAAAAGGCACATGACAAACTCAAAACAGTCTTCCAGCTGGCACAGTTCAAACGATACTCCTGACTGAACTGCAACACTCAACAGAACTAGTTTAAGCTAACGGCAAAATCAATCAGCAGTTGGAATATCATTAAATTGGTAGTCTGATAGCCATCATTGAATTGGCCATTCCACCGCTATTGCCCAACTACCCTCAAATTTTCTAGGGGATTGTTGAATACTCTACAATTCTATACAGAGAGGAAGCCTGTGCACAGTCGGAAACACTATGGACCTCCCCCTTTACAGTATATAGTGCTCAGTCTCCATTGGCTCTTGTAGAAGTTCATGGGCTTTCTTTTAGAGCAGGAGCAAAGGTACTGGTTCAAAGGAGCTGCATCTTAACTTTATTATTTCAGGAGAATGGAGACTTCCAAGAGAACTCTTCTCTTCTGTCTGCCTTTTAAATAATGAAGAGAGGTAGGAGAAATAATCTAGAGTAGTATGATTGCCTGGGTTCTGAGGTGCTGCCAAGAACTCTCCCCATAATAGTTTGATTAGACTTATATTTGAACATATAAGTAGGAAATGATATCCTAGTCCACAGGTCTCTGTTTTTAAAGAATACCCAAGAGAGAGATGATAGTACTTATAACAAAGTTTAAAAATTCTTGTAAGAAGGGTAAATATTGAAAATTTTCTTTGCATGTATTTTAAAAATAAAAAGCTATTTTTAAAAAGGAAAATTCTTGTAAGAGTCACAGTTGAAAAAGCAAAAAAGAGGGGTTTTTTTCTATTCATTGTTTCTTCTAAAACATTTATATATCTATGAGCTTAGTTTGTGGAATCATACCTCTCTCTTCAAACACTACAACAGTCCCTTAGCTGTCCCTGTCTCAAGTCTCTTACACTACAATCCATTCTTTACTCAAATTCTGAAGGGAATATCTTTAAACACAGATGTAACTCTCCTACTCAGTGAATTCTAGCAGCATCCTGTTGCCTATAAGATTAAGTAGAATCTTCTCTGTTTGAAATTTATAGTCACTCATAACTTGGTCCCATCCCACCTTTTCCGTTTTGTTACACTTTGATCCTTTCCACAGATTCTACATTTCAAATTATCCTTTTCTCTGTTTCTCATATATCTTCTGTGCCTTTGCATCAGATGTCCATGATATATTCCATCCTTACCTGTATCTCAAAGAATCCCTCACTTCCTTCCAGATTCAGCTAAAGTCCTGCCTTCTACATGAAGCTTTCTCTGGTATTTCCAGTTGCTATGGTCAGGTTTCCCTAAAAACCTTATATATTTAACTATTTTTTTCATATTCACATGTATTTATTTCATTTGTTAATACTATGTTTTTTCAATATCTAAGCCACACATTGTGTCTCTCAATGGAAAGTAAGTTCCTTGAGACCAAGTACTTTTTAATGATTTACATTTAATTGATTTTCAAACAACCCTAGGCAGTTTTGTGTGTGTGTGTATGTGTGTGTGTGTGTGTGCTGTGTTTGTGTGTTCATTCCATCTTAACTGATGTAATGAATTCTGAGGCAACACTGTACATCAATAGGAGGGTTGGAGTTAGTGTTTTTAGAGGCAAGTATGGGTCTAGAGACTATTCTGGAGAAACACACATAAAGTGTCTCTGGAGAGACACTTTGGAAGCTGCAGGTACACAGGAGAAGCAATCTCCTTAATATGTCCCTGATTTTCAGCTTGCCTTACTAGAGACTTTGGACTCTTTCTCTTGAGTGAGAGCAGTACCTTTTCAGTTAAAGAGCTCTTTCACTTTTATGTATTTTCTTACACATTCTAATCCATATAACTTCTCTGAAGTTTGTAGAAATGAATTTATTCACTATTTGCTCTTTGTGATGATCTTTTATTTAACCAGTGCTTGGTGGGAAGAGGCTAAATTAGTGAGTATAAGCTAAAGATTACCCCACTCTCAAGAGTGACCAGATACAGTTGTTTTTTTTCTGAAACCCTTATACTGCTAGACCAGAGAGAACAGATGAGAGGGAAAAAAGGAAAAATCATTTATTAAGTGACCACTATATTATATTATTTGGGTAGACAAATGTGAATCTATCCTGATGCCCTCTTAGAGATCCACTCAAGGTGGAAATTGCAGTCTCCCGTTGGAAAAGAGTGGTCAAAATTCTGGAGCCAGCTATGCAATCACCACAAGCCACATATTTATACATTTAGACCAACCATGTGGACATGAGTTACATATATTACATTTATCTTTGTATTCACAATGTCTGACATAAGAGCACTTAATAAATAAATGCCTGTTTCATTCATTCATAAAAACATAATAATAATTATTATTGTGAAAATAAGAAAGGTTGAATGTTATAATGGAAAGGACACTTGATTAAGAATTAGGAAATCTGATCTTGGGTCCCAACTTCACTGATTACTAGAGCAAATCACATGGAGCTAGTCATTTCTCCAGGATTTCATTTTCTCATTTGTAAAACAATGGATTGAGTGATAATTATTTTTAATGACCTTAGCAAACATATAGAATACTTTATATGTATGATCAATTATATAGTTAGAGTGACTAAAGAATGAAAGGACTGAGAGAGAGAGAGAGAGAGAGAGAGAGAGAGAGAGAGAGAGAGAGAGAAAGAGAAGAAACACGTACAAAACAGAGTTAGAAAAAGACTGAAACAGTCAAAGATAGAGTAGAGAGCAAAAGAAAAGCCTTTCTGGCCATCTGTCACTGAGTCCAGTCTGAGAACAACAAAGAGTCTTTAGAATACTTCTTTCAATACATACATAGCAAGTCAAATTGAATAAAATTAATTCCACTGCAGCTGCTCTCACTTAATCTTCATGAATTTCTTGTCTGTGCTTTAGTTTTTAAGTAGCTAAAAATTAAATGCTTCATTTACCATGAATCAGGATTAGATTTGGAGATTTGAATATCTTCTGGTAGCAGAATGTCCCTTAAAATTTAACTGGTTGTGCTATATATTATTTGGGTTCTATGATTTTATTCCTTTTGGAAAATTAGTAGAGATTTTTATAGTGTCACACTTACTTAATACTTGAAATAGTTTTTCCATTCAAGATTATTCTTCTAAATTGAACTTATTCAATCACAAGATAGTGGTTTGCTTAATCTGAAAAATTCTTCACTAAATTGTATCCTTAAGCTTCTATTCCAATGAAAAAGCACTCAATAGTCCAAGGAAAGGTTCGTTTCCTAACTAAAAAACAAATAACTAATTGATCTCTTAGATGATCCTCCTGCCTCTAGCCTTTCTCCATGTTATTCCATTCTTTCCATGCTACTATTAAACTAATCTTACTAGAACATGACTTACATCAGTTACCCTAGAAACTAAAATTATTCTTTATTGATTAGGAGATAAAGTTTCAAATTTCTCAATCTGATGTAGCAATTACAATCTTGTTTACTCCATACTTGACTAATTATTAACTCATATTAAGGCTGCAATCCATGAGGCAATAGCCTCTATTATGTAATTATAATTAAACAACTAAATATAAAATTCTGAAACTAATTACAGAAAAGCCATGAATATTTTACCTGGGATATTCTATGTGCCTTATTCTCTATTAGACAATAAGTTTAAAAAGGGCAGGAACTAATCTTCTATCTTTCCTAGTATCTGGTACAATGATTTCTACATAATAAGTGCATTTTAAAAAAATAATGTTGAATTGAATAGGACCCCATTTACTTATATAACCTTATGTATTCCAAGCCTCAACATAATAGCCCCCATGCTCCAGCCAACACATTCTTTTCACTGTCCCATTACATACAGTATGCTCACTTCTATTTAGACATTACTAATACTTGAGATGCCTTCCACCTTCTCCATTTAATCAAATTTCAACCATCATGCAAGCCTCATCACTGTAACATTTCTTGTCTGCATGACAAAATGTTACATGTCAACTATAATTTCTTATTTTTCTAAATTACATTGTTTTATGTTATTGTTTTATTCCATAAATCAAAAATAAATATTTTTTAAAATTACATCTAAGTATATTAAGAAAATATGAAGATGTGATTAGTCAACTGCCATCAGTGATCTTTGAGGAATTGAAACAAATGAGAAGTACTGAGGCATCATATTTATGTGACTCAAGTTTTTAAAGTATGGATTCCTGCAATTAAGGACATAAAAACTTGATTTCAATTCCCAAGAAAATTCTAGCTTTCATTAAAAAATTCTAGCGCTTTCTCTTGCTTAATTATTTCCTATTTCTCCTTAACATAGCTTGTTTGTACATATTCATTTGCTTACTGTTTCCTTCATTAGACTATGAACTCCTTAAAGGCAGGCACTGTCTTTTGCCTTTTTTGTGTCACCAGCATTTAGCATGATGCCTGGGACATAGCTAATAAAAGTTTATTAACTGACTGTGAAATAACCTTTGCCTGAAGATGTCTCATGAGAGAAAGCCAAACCCCTCCAAACGCTGCCCCATTTCACTTGTATTTAATTCTAATTTTTTGGAAATTTATCCTTATATTTAGCTTAAACTGGCACACCTTCTATTCATCATTCTTAGTTGTACTCTAGGTCTACCATGTTTATAATGTCTATATAGGTCTGTAAAGAACATGTTTATTTTTTTCTGTGACAATCCTTCAAGTATTTAAAAATAACTTTTATGTCCTCACAAGACTATTCAAAGACAATTAGATAGCACTACTGATAAAATGCTGGACTATTGGAAAGATCCGACACTATGTGTGTGACTCTGGGCAAATCATTTAACCCTTGCCTCAATTTTCTAATTTGTAAAATGAGAGATAATAACATCTAACTCCCAGAAATATTGTGAGGATTAAATGAAATAATATTTGTAAATCACTTTCAAGCCTTAAAGTGATATGTATATATAAACATATATATGTGCATATATAATTAGCATTATTCCTTGATAGAAAAAAATCATGATAACCATTGATTAATTCTTTGATTGATATTTAACAATGCATGAAGATAGATGGTGTCATTTCAATAAAAGTATTTGCCACTATCAAGGAGGATAACCAACCCTCTCTAAATAGAAGACAGTTTATTTTATACATGGTAAGATAATCTAAATGTTTCTGTTTTCAGGTGACAGGCCTAGAACACTGCAGCCTCCTTAATGAAATATTATAACTCCAAGGAGTTTGACCACTATTCAAATAAAGAAACTTAGATGGATGAAGATTGTTGTTAAAATCAATGGTTCCTATTTAGTGATTCCTGAATCTCTTGGGTGTTCACAACAACAGTTTAAGGATTTGAGGCTTAAAAAGTCCTTAATGGAACCTTAAGCTATAAGTAATTGTAGATAATAGTAAGCATATCAGGTCTTGCTGAATTATTTATTTTACTTCACCCAGAATGTCCCAGGTAAAATATTCATGGTTATTCTGTAATTAGTTCCATAATTTTACATTTAGTTGTTTAGCTATAAAGTAAAATATTGTAGTTTATAATTAAATAATATAAAGTTCTAATTTGGAGAGTTTGGAGGGATAAAAGTTGTCATTTTGTTTTTTGTAAGCATTTGACAAATGTAAAAGAATATTATTAGTAATATATAAATGCTCTTTGCAGTTCTCAATATCTTTTTGTTGTTATTGAAACAGATTATTGTTATTGAATACAGTTATTGAAACAAAATGTATTGGGAACCACTGGCCTAGATTATGATATGACATTGGATGTACTGCCATAGATGTTTTGCTGCTGTACATATCAGGACATATCTTGGATGATTAAGGAATATCAATAATGAATTAGGCACAGAATTTGTTATAAAGAAAACTACTGAATGGATTACACTTAGGAGCCCTGAGAAACTTATATTCTGTTGGATAGTGAAGTATATAATATATCAATTATTTTTTTAAATGCTTAGATATAAATTTCAGCAAGATTTTTGACTAAATCTATTAGAATTTTCTTAGGTATGAAACTGAAAACCTGTAAACTGGCTAATCAGTTAAAAATTCATAAGAAACTGAATGATCATACCAAAGACTACTGATTTCTTTTTATTGTTCACCCTTTGTTTTGGAAAAGACCCAAAGACATCAAGATGGGTGATGTTTTGACTTGAAATCAAAATTTGTCTAATAACATACCCCAAGGTTCTATCCTTTGACCTATTCTGTTTGATAGTTACCGAATTTTGGATTTGAACCAAGTAACTTTTTTAGAAAGAAGAAATGGAGGACAAAGGAGTCTTCACATGAGAATAATTACTTCATGTAGAACTGAAATTTGGAATAAACTCTTGAAGTGAAACCTATGAGTCATAATTTTTTTATCAAAATCTTTTATTTAATTGGCATTCCAAAGCAGATATGAAAAAGTTATGCAAAATAACCTAGAACACTGAAGATATATGGCATGCTCAAGATCACACTTAATTATTATAGATTGGGGGAGGAGGGTTGGTGGCTTGAATTCAAGTTTTCCTTACTTCAAGGCTCACACTTTAACTCCTAGGCCATAATGTCACCCAAATCCTAGAAATTAGAATTAAAATATATTACTGACATTCCACTACAGAATTCAGCAAATGTCCATTTAGTGTTGACTACATGCAAGCAGTTGAGTTAGCAAAGGTAGGCAGCTTGGTACCAGTGGAAAAAATAAAGGTACTAGAATCAGAGGGAAATATCAATATGTTTCTACAGGAGACAAAATAGGAAGGGATAGATGAAAGGATGGGATAGAGGAGTCATTTTTCATGTTGTGACTGATTTCAATCTCACCGCTTTCTCAAAGCAAAATGACAAACCTTAGGGAAAAAACGAGGGAGGAAGAAGATACTTGAATGTATTGGGGAAGGAAGCAGGAAAGAAGAAATCAACAAGCATTTATTAAACACCTTCTATGTTTCAGGCACTGTTAGGTGATAGTAATACCAATGGAGGGAAAAAAATGTGCCCTCAAGGAGCTTACAGTCTACTGGAGAGGATATAGCACGTTCAAAGATAAGGGGGAAATTACATCTATGTCATATATCTCTATATAGTGTTATTGCTGTTGAGTCATTTCAGTCATGTTCAGTTCTCCATGAGCCCATTTGGGGTTTTCTTTGCAAAGATACTAAAATGGTTTGCTATTTGCTTCTCCAGCTTATTTTACAAATGAGGAAACTGAGTGAAACAGGGTTAAGTGACTTCCCCCGGGTCATATTAAGTATATGAGGCTGTATTTGAACTCAGATCCTTCTGACTTTAGTCTTAGCACCCTATCCACTATGCCATCCATCCATCCATTTATCTATCAATCTTGTTTCTTTTTTCCTTTCTATCTAATTATACATGTATGTATACACAGACATAGACATACACATATGATGCAAAGTGATTTCAGGTTAATTTTTTGGGGGGGAATAACAACCAAGGAAATTGGGTGAGGTCTCCTAAAAGAGGTAGCACTTGAACTGAGATCTAAAGAAAGCTAGAGATTCCAGGAAGTAGAAATGAGAAAGGAAAGCAGTTCAAGGAAGGGAAAATACATGTAAAGGTGTGGAGGGAAAAAATGGAAAGGTCATAAATAAGAAATCTCAAGTTTGTTGGTCATGTAGAGTGTAAAAAGGAAAATAATGTGTAAACAGCCTAGACAGATACACTGATGGCATGAAAGACTTTAATTATTAAAAGTAGTTTATCCTTTATCTTATGAGGCAATCCTATATTCACAGAAGCATCTTGTGCTGGAGAGTGTCCTGCTCAGAACTATACTTTAAAAATGCAAATTTGGTCGCTAAATTAAACATGGATTGTAAAGGGCAGAAAGTGAATATAGGGAGCCTAGTTAGGAAAGCATTCTAATATTCCAGGTGTGAGAAGTAAGAGAGATCTCATTTATCATGGCTATGGTGTGAGTGGCTTTTATTAAGCACTATGCACCAGGCACTATGCTAAACACTAGGAATACAAGCGCTAGAAATACAAATACAGATGCAAAAAGAAGAGACAGTCCTGGCCTTCAAGGAGTTTATTAATGGGGGAAGGAAGAAAACACATAAAAGGATACCAAAGAGGTGAAAGGAGAGAGCTGAAGATACCTGGTATAAAGAAAATCCAGAAAGTCAGGTGGGCATCGAAGAGAGAAGTGAAATTATGGCTGGCCTGGGCATCCTGCCTTAATTGAAGGCCATGGGAGGAACCAACCAATCAGAAGAAGAGGCTACAAAGGTGAAAGTATCCTTCCTTCCAATGGGAGAAATTCAGGAATAGAATGAGCTTTCAAGGTGAAGACAGTCCTGTAGCATTCTCGAAAAAATCCAGGAAGTCAGGAGGACATCCTAAAGAGGAGTAAAATTAAGCATCCTCCTTAAAAATGGAAGTCCTGGGATCTGATGTGAGAGATATTGTGAAGACATAATTCATACAAATTGTAGCAATTGACTGGAGTAGTCCAAGGGAGGGGTTAACTAACAGTTAAAAAGATTTGAAATAAAGAACTTGGAAATGTGCACCCTGGATAACATGCTCAGGACTCGTGGGAGTCACCTTTACAAATTCTTGACTGTTCTCATATGGGGATTCTTTGTGCAAGCTTTCTATTACCCTATATCTCACCCACAAAGCCATTGCTGAAAGAAAGAAAAAAAAAAACACCAAACCAGACTTCTTTGGCAGCTACAATCTCTTCAACTGCACTTCTAATCATTGGTTGAAGTGCTCTGATTCTGGGATCCTGTGGGATGATCTACGTGAGTGACATTTTCGGAAAAAGTGGGGCAGTCAAATATGCCACTTGAGGATGGCAATTTAGAAGGTTTTAGAATATAGGAATCCTTTGAGGGTTGATAATTTAAGAAGAGAGGTTAGTAAAGTGGAAAAGGAAGGGCTTTTAAAGTTTTTGGAGAAATGACAACCTATACTTACATATACATTTAATCTTGACATGTATGTTTTATAAAAAATCTCAAGAAATGGCTTCTAAGCTAAGAGGAAAGTCTCAAAAAATTCAATTGAGCACAATAATATCATAAATTATGCTGTTTTCCATGAATACATTGACAACTAGTTATTTGAAATAACTAAAAAAGGATATTGTAGTTGTAATTGTCTCTAAAAATCACATTAATATATTTTGATATCTTTCTCCTGATGGCAAAAAGACACGCAAATACTGAATTTTTATTTCATTAAATTAAACTAGCATCACTAATCATTGCTGGACTCATTTTATAAAAACCAATTATAATTCTTGCCATGAAATGTTTTTATATAACAAAGTATCTTAGTTCAAAACTCTTGCTTTTTAAATACATATTATGAAAGGTTGAGTTTCAATCCTGTGATGGATTTTGTGATATTTGTATTTATCTTGTAATTCATCAAAATCACAAGTCTGGCTTCCATTTCAGTTCACATAATTGGCATTTACTTGGTTCTGACAATAAGAGCTTTTCTTCCAGCCAAAAAATCCAGATGTTAAAAATGATCATTTAGCCCCATTTCCTTCTTGCCTAACAATTTTAACTATATAACTACATTACAAATTCAAATTTATGAGTATCAATAATTAGCTAAGTTATGATTGTGTCTAGCAATTAAATTTTCATTCAGAAAATTTTAAGAAAAAAATTTTTAAATGAGTAGCAGTTAGAAACTGGAAAATGAATGGATGCCCATCAATTGGAGAATGGTTGGGTAAATTGTGGTATATGAATGTTCTGTAAGAAATGACCATCAGGATGACTACAGAGAGGCTTGGAGAGACTTACATGAACTGATGCTAAGTGAAATGAGCAGAACCAAGAGATCATTATATACTTCAACAATGATACTGTATGAGGATGTATTCTGATGGAAATGGATATCTTCAACAAAGAGAAAATCTGACTCAGTTTCAGTTGATCAATGATGGACAGAAGCAGCTACACCCAGCTACTGGGAAATTAATGTAAACTGTTTGCATTTTTGTTTTTCTTCCCGGGTTATTTTTATCTTCTGAATCCAATTCTTCCTGTGCAACAAGAGAACTGTTTGGTTCTGCACACATATATTGTATCTAGGATATACTGCGACATATTTAACATATATAGGATTGCTTGCCATCTGGGGGAGGGGGGTGGAAGGAGGCAGAGGAAAAATCAGAACAGAAGTGAGTGCAAGGGATAATGATAAAAATTACCCTGGCATGGGTTCTGTCAATAAAAAGTTATAATTATAATTATTAAATAAAAAAACAAATGTGTAGCAGTACTAAATATGATCCTTTTTTCATCTTTAGAGAAAAAGCTGTCTAAGCGAAACAAAGAGTATTTCACGAAGAACCATCTTCTCTAGTCCGTTTCAATTCTATATATAGTATATTCTCAAATGAATCACTTAAGCACATGAATACATGGAAAAAACTGTTTTATTAGTTTGTTGACATTGACTTGCTCTGCTATGTACCCTTTGGTCATTACATTGAGTATTATCTTTTGTAGCCCACAGCTATGCAAAAGTATGTAGAGTATATGGGAAAGCAAGGATAAGAAAACTTTAAGAAAAATCTTCAGATCCTTCCAAAATTCATAGTTTGAGGGGGTAGAGGTGGACATAAAGAGGATGACCTTGATCCAGAGGTTATGTTTGTTTCTCTGAACAATCTGCAGACTGAATCTGTACTTAGTTACATACAGTCCTTAGCTAGTTGACAGCTGGCAAAAAGGCAAGTTGGCTCTGATTCTAACTGGCTAGAGAAGTAGTACATACAAAAGTGGGGGTCTGACATGCTTCAGTAGACTATCTTGGCTATCTTCCTTACACACCAAAGAGTCTCTTTGGCTGGAAACCTTCCTTTAATACAACCAAGACCAATTTCAACTGTGTATTCTGCTGAAAATCTCACTCATGCTCTCTGGTTAAGAAATAAACTACCCAAACTTAAACAAATCAAATTCATTTATTCATTCATATATTCATATTTCATCAGTTCAACAAATATTTGCTGTGTAATTACTATAAAAGAAGCAATGATGCTAAAGAACACGGAGGATAAAAAGATTTATAAGGTACAGTTATTGTCCTCAAAGAATTTAAATCCATCAGAGAAAATAGCTTATAATTAGATAGTACTAAATGATTTAAAAAACCATCCTAATCAACAATATTAGGAGACAAGAACAAATAGTACTGCAGCCATTCTATAGATGAGGAAACTGCTTCTCAGATAGATGTAGTCACTTGCACCTATAGGTTCCTGACTCCAAATCTAGCATTGATCTTAAGTCTATATGTCCAACTAATTAACATTATGAGGCATTATGTGATAAATGTACAGTCCCGAGGGGGCCCAAGGAGATCAAGGTGTGAATTTACATTGATTAGAGTTATCCAAGAAGGCTTTATGTTAGATGTAGCATCAAGCTGGTCTTGGAAAGATGGATAGAATTTTATTAGGTAAATTATGCCTTTGTAAGGAGGGTGGGGGATAGGAGGCAAGAAGGAAAGACATCTCAGTTGGAGGGCATGGTTTGGGCGAAGGCATCAAGGGAGGCAAAAATAAGTTGTGTCGGAATAAGAAGTTATCCAGTTTGATTAGAGCATAGGAGAATGGCAAAAACAAAAAAAAACAAAAAAAAAACAAAAAAAAAAAAAAAAACATGGCAGGGAAACAGTTTGGGGATGGATAATGGAGGACTTTGGATAGCAAATAAAGAATTGGTATTTTATTCTGCAGGCAACAAAGAGTCTTTGAAGATTTTTTAGTACTTGTTTTGTTTTCATCAATATTTTTGGAAGATTAATCTAATAGTGGTAGTATATAAGAGAGATTGCATAAGCAAAAGAATAGAATGAAAGGGAACCAGGAAAATGAGTTAAGAAGCTATTGAAATAATGCAGGTGACATATGAAGTTCTGAAATCAGGTGGAGGAAGAAGAATAGAAATAAAAAGAATGAGATGAAAAGTCCAGGGAATAAGAAAGCAATGTGTCATAAGTGGGAAAAGTACTAACTACAGCGATAAAAAAATGATTTGGTGGAAGCCTTGCCTCTAACGAGTGATGTAACCTTAAGGAAGTCAACACACTTACATTATGAACTCCTAGAAAACATGGACTATCACATTTCCTTCCTAATCTTTAGCACAGGACCTTGTCTTCTATAGGTGATTAATAAATGTTTATTAAATTGAATTTGTTGAAAAAGGTTTTTTCATCCGCAAAAGATAGGGACTGGATTAGATCAAAGTTTCTTAAATTATGGGTTGTAAACTAAATGCAGGAGATTGTGAAATCATGTTTTGCATACTTATTTTATATACTGATATACCCGGGGTTACATAAAAATTATTTGGGAAACAAAGGATTTACAAGTAGAAAAAGTTTAAGAAGCTCTGGATAGATGACTTCTGACAGTTCTAAAATCCTAGGACAAATTAATTGACTGTTCTTCTTTGCAACAGTGTGATAAATTTTGTTGTGTTTGATAGTTAGGTAATTTAAATGTCACAACTTCAGAATATATTATTTTCCTTTCTGTAACAGAGCAGCCTTCTGGGTTGTTAATTTTTTAGCTTAGACAAATATTAAAATGAATCTTTATTATCAAGTAACACTAGACAGATTGGGTATTATAGGCATTTCTGATAGAGAAAAGTTCAAAGGGCATTAGATAGCAGAGGAAGGAAGACTTAGAATTATAACTTTGCTACACAAAAGTCCTACAATTTTAAAAAATGTTAGAATGTCACTCATTTTTTAAAAATTCGTTGAACCACCGAATTTAAAATTTTTTAAAACCATTGAATAATATTTAAAACTAAAAAACCATAACTCAATAATATGATTTAAAATATCTTATTCTTTTGATTTGGTTGTTTCCCCCTAATTTCTGATTACTTAATATTTTTTATCACCATCTATTGAAATTTCCATCTCATTATTTTTGTTCAATCACGGGTATCACAATTTAGACAGACATTGGGAAGCTAGAGAATGTTCAGAAGAGGAGTAGCCAAGATAGTGAAGGCCTTTGAGTCCATTTAATATGAAGAAGAAGAACCTGAAGACATTTACTGGGAAATAGGAAAGATTTGCCTGATCTTCAAGTTTAGGAATGGCCAATCTGTGGGAAAGGGATTGCACTTGTTTCTGGTTGCCCTCAGCGAAAGCAAAACCAGGAATGATGGGAGGAAATAGTAAAGAAAGTAATTTAATTACAATTGGAAGAAATGTCTTAATCAGCAATATCCAAAGGTGAATTGGGCTGCCTCAAGAGATGGACTTCTCTATTTTTCCTCCCTTTCCCACGGTCTTCAGGGAGAGGTTGGATGATCTCTTCTCAAGATTGTCCTTTCATATATCAATTATACTAGATGGTTACTAATATTTCTCTCATCTCTCTCTAGATTTCTGCATCTCTTATTTATCTGATGAAAAGTAGCATCAAAGGGATTCATCTTTCAACAGCTTGTCCAACATTAATTATGAAAATTTAAAAATGAAGTTTATGAACTGTTTCCCTTGAAATCTTCTAATGTCCACAAATCTACACTCAAGCTTTAGAATAGGAAGTTTTGGTCCTTACTCTATTTATTTTTTCAGGGCAACAATTTATGGCATCAAAATCCCCTGAAGACATTACCAGCTCAGACCACACATGTTTTCTTTCATCTTGTGCTGTCGCTTAACCTTTCCAGTTGGCAATAACTCTATGAAATCAGAGATCTCCTGTGCGTATGATGGACATAAGCAACAACAAAAATTGGCCATCAGGACGTGGGATACTATCAAATGGAGGTGGGGGAGGAAGACGGCAAAAGAGTGCACATTTGGCGAGAAGCCTGGATTACTCACTCTAAAAGGGATACATTCTGGTTTATGTGAGTGTGGCTCTCATAAAGGACATTTTTAATCATCTTTTTAGGGAGGCTGAAGTGAATACTAAGTTCCATTAAATAAATTATTATTAATTACAAGGATATAAACTATTGTCCCAGAAACCTGATACCACCCTACTGCTAAAATTGGCAAAAACCAAAGGATCATAAACACCAAATGTTATACTGTGTGCTTGACTTTGATGGAGAGCCAATGCTCTCTACCCAGTTCCCTCTATTTACTCCCAATAGACCCTCTAAGACTTAGGGATCCTCAAAGCTAGATTAAATCTCTGCTGATACACATACTCCTTCCATTTCCACTCTTCCCTGTGGGGGGGAAATTAACCAGTCTTCTCATTTTGGATATTACCAGGAAGATAGTATTTCAAAAATATCTTCCCCATATAGGATTTTAAAAAAATTAACTCTTCCTTTATAAGGCAATAATGAAAAAAAAAAAAAACCTCCCCGAACTGGTAAAAAGTGTTTCAGGGAAAGAAAATTCACAAACTGCAATATATTAATGTAATGGAACTGTGTTGCTTCTTTTCCTTCTTCATGACATACAAGTTTTTTTGTTGTTTTAATAATAAAACATACAATTGATGACAAGCATATTTGCTTAGCCACAAAGAATAAAATCTTTGTGAAACTAAGGGAAATTGAGAGAGCAAGAATGATTTTTGTAGGCAAAAGCAGGAAAACAATATATACAATGACTGAATGTTGTAAATATATAAGACTAACAACAAAACCAAAATGCTCTGTAATTATAATGCTCAAGAGTGACCCTGGAGAAGATGAGGCTTCCCACCCCCATCTCTTTTCAGAGATATGTTGGGAAAGATCCAGAGGAATACAGCATAAGCTGTCAGACCCAACTAGTGTTTGTTTGTTTGTTTGTTTGAATTATTCTTTCCTACCCCCACCTCCAACTCCAACATTTTTGTTGCTATCCAATCTTTTTAGTCATGTCTACTCTTTGTGACCCATTTGGGGTTTTCTTGGCAAAGATACTAAAGTGGTTTGTCATTTCTTCTCTTGCTCATTTTTAACAGATGAGGAAACTGAGGCAAACAGAATTAAGTGACTTGCTCAGGTGTCACACAACTAGTAAGTATCTGAGGTTAGATTTGAATTCAACTCTCTCTGACTTCAGGTCTGACACTCTATCCACTGGGCTACCTAGCTGCCCTAACACCAACATCCTGTTTTACCAGGGAAGACTTATTTTTGGAGGAAAGGGGAAGGGAGGTAGTCACAAATCAAAATAATGTCAAAACACAACAGATGAATAAAATCAACATTAATTTTTTTTAAAGAACCAAACTATAATCATCATTCTATATAATAATAGTGAACATATATAGAGCTTTAAGGTCTTCAAAATGTTGTTTATAATTTATTTCATTTGACCCTCACAACCACACAATAGATTATAAAACAGGCTGAGTGACTTGCCCAAGTGTTTCAGGAGAATTTAAACTCAGGTCTTCCTGACCCAAAGCTCAGGTATCTTGTATATCAAATGTAAATAAAAGAAAGCTACTGGTTTTACAGTGGAATCTGGTACTAAAGGTATAGGGAGCTAATGAGAAGCAATGAAAATAGCACCAATGCACGACTGGAATAAAATGGCACTCTTTTCCCTATTTCCTTCAACTTTTAACTGTTCATTCTCTTTAACCTACTTTAACCCTTTTAACCTGTCCATCATTCAGATCCGATTCATCGCCAATAATAACAATAGTATTAAGGGACACAAGGAATTGGATCAAGGAGTAGGAATGAAGATAAAAGTTACCAGGTCTCCTTCCTCCTTCCAGTGTTTCCAAATGCTTTATTATGGCTTAAGAAAACTTCAAGGAAATTTGTATGGTTCTAGTGCTAGCTGGTAGAGATATAAAAGGAAGTGAGAGGACTCCTCTCACAACAACCTAAATATCAAAAGAGACCCCAGCATGCAGGGCTGGAAAACAAAAAGTAGAGGTTGAACTAAAGGAACTTTTGTATATATTTATTGTAATCACTCTCTACCCTTCTCATGTGGAGGTGAAGCCTTAAATGTTTCCATTTAAAGAGAGAAACAGGACTGAATTGTTTTCTAAGATATTTCCTCATTTCCTATCCAGTTGCACTCATCTTGGACTACTATGGTTTTTCAACCATGTCCCTCACTCCATCCCTTTTCAGCTATCTTTTCTATATTATCTTTGCTCATTAGATTGTAAGCTTCTTGAGGGCAAGAATTATCTTTTTATATATTTGTATTCTCAGTACTAAACAATTAGTAGATGCTTAATAAATAGTTATTGACCATTACTGATTGTGTGAAGCTGAAGTTCAGACTAATAAAAGTTCTACATATGTGTTGATTAATCCTAGAGAAGTTGTTGAACAGTATTATAAAACTGTCTCTTTGAGCACAAAGAAACCCCAGCAAAAGAAATAACTCAACACAAGGTAGTAGGAACGTGGCAAAAAAAAAAAAAAACCCACAGCAGATAATAACAACAGGTCAAGCAGCAAAGAGCAACTTCATAGCAAGGCTGTTTAGTCTAAAGCCTATATGTACTCCTTTTTGTCTGCCAGGAAAAGCAACTCTAAGAAGTATTGCAGCTGGGATACAACTCTACACATGTGAACTGTCTCAGAATAATTTCCTCTCTTACCAAAAGCATGGGAAACTTTTTCATTTGTAAAATAGAGATAACAGTACTTCCAGAAGGGGCAAAGGTAAAGATAAAATAAAATATTTGTAAAGTGTTTTGTTGGTGCAAATCTTAAAGTGCTATATAAATGCTAGCTATTATTCCATTTTTATATATAGCCTGAATCAAAGGATAGAGGTAATTGTTGAGGCTATAAACGTCTTTCCCCATAGAACACCATTTTGATTGGTTCTATTATCAATCTTTGAAATGTTTTTGACTTGGGTATTGGGTCAAGTTTCAAACAGAAAGATTTTTTAAAATATATTGAAGCTATAATGGTCTGAATATTAGGCTTTGCCAATGGAATATTGACAAAATCTTGTTATCTTTAGCAAATAGTTTTCTTATTCAAATGTTTTCAGTAAATTTCTTATCTGATGTTTCCCTTTATGAGAGTATGGACTCAGCAGCAAATATGAATTGTGAATTTTTCTCTAGAACTAGCTAACACTAAGCCTGAAGAGACTCATTACTAAAAAACTGGTCATTGGATGATGGTCATTGGCTTCCACAATTCATGAAACACAGCTAAGGTATACACAGGCAAGCATCCATACATGTCAGAAGAAAAACAGTGCCCTTCAAATCAGCTTCTTAAATATGAAAGTAATTTTTGAATGATAAAAATAGAAATGAAAAAACTCATTTAACATATGGAATTCTTTGTTTTAAGATTGCTTGAAGTAAGTTGGTGACTAAAAGGTTGTTCTTCAGTGGTTGCTAGAGAATATTCTATTACAAAGCTTCTTAAACCATGGGTTGTGACCCCAGATGGGATCTCATAACCGAATGTAGGGGTTACACAATTGTGATTTATTATCAGTAAATGTTTGATTTGTACACCTAAATGTCACATAAAATGTCTTAGGTAAAAAGGGATTATGAGTGGAAAAACTTTAAAAAGCCCTACTCTAGTGGCAGCTAGATTGTACAGTGGATAGAATACCAGTCCTGAAGTCAAGAAGATCTGAGTTCAAACCCGGCCTCAGACATTTAAGACTGCCTAGCTGTGTGACCTTGGGCAAGTCACTTAACCCCAATTGCCTCAGCAAAAATAAATAAATAAAAAAGAAGCCCTTCTCCATAACACTCAGATCTAGGAAACTACATTTTTACACATATTCTGTTGTGGAGATAGTTAACATAGAAAGTATATGGATAGTAGTGATGGCAGCAAAATTATATGTATTCATTAACAAGCATTGAAGAACAATATTTGAGTCACTAACACTTCAATCTTCAGAGAATTCCATATGTGAAATGAACTTTTTGATCTCCATTTTTATCATACAAAAATTTTACTTTTATATTTAATAAGCTAGTTTCAAGGGTACGGTTTTTCCTCTGATAGATATAGATTCTAACCTCTCCATACCTTAGTTGTAGTTTATGAATAACCAAAAAGTTCATCACCCAAGGACCAATATTTTTAGTGATGAGCCTCTTCAGGCATAATTTCAGTTGATCCTAGAGAAAAATTCAGTTTGCTACTGAGACCGACCATACCTGAAGCCCTTCCTACCTGAACTGGGGGTCCCACTGACATAACTTAAGCCTTCAAGAAACCGGAGGGGTCACTTCTTCAAACCGGAAATGAGGAGGTACTGGAAGAAGACTTTGATAGGAGGAAGGATCAGATAAGGAATTTAATGAAACATTTAAATAAGAAAACTATTTGCTAAAGATAAGATTCTGTCAATATTCCTTTGGCAAAGCCTAGTATTCAGACCTTTGTAGCTTACACATAATTTTTAAAAATCCTTCCATTTGAAACTTGGCCTGAACACCCAAATCAAAAAGGTTTTGAAGCTTGATGATAGACAATCAAAATAGTGTACTTAGACCAGGGCTTCTTAAACATTTTTCTGCTCGTGATCCCCTTTTTGCCTGAGAAATATGCCCAGGCATACAGATATATAAAATAGGTATAAAAATTAAACATTTAATATGCTTTAACATACTTAACATGTATTGGTCAACCTGCCATCAGAGGGAAGGGATGGAGGGAAGGAGGGAAAAAAATGGAATAAAAGGTTTGGCAGTTGTCAATGCTGTAAAATTACCTATGCATACATCTTATAAATAAAAAGCTATAATAAAAAAAATTTAAACATTTACTGATAATAAATTATAATTTCATGACCTCCACATTCCGTTATGAGATCTCATATGGAGTCACAAGCCACAGTTTAAGAAGCTAGGCTAGAAGGAAAGATATTTATACCCTCAACCCCTACCCCCATCCTTTAGGCTGTGTATAAAATGAAATAATGGTTAGAATTTATATTACGCTTTAATATACATATACATATACAAAAAAACTTTACAAATATTTTATTTTATCTTTACTCCTTTCTCCATCCCCAAAAGTACCATTATCTCCATTTTACAAATGAAGAAACTAAGACAAAGAGATTAAGTGATTTGCCTAAATGTCTGAGGCCAGCTTTGAACTGAGGACTTTCTGACTCCAAACTCATGGCTCTAAATTGTCTTCTTTGCTGTTGATGCAAAACTCTCCAATTGGTTGACTTAGAATAGTGATAATGAATATTATAAAGGAAGCTCTTTAACCATCAACAGCCTGCACAAGCATTTTCTCATTGTACCATTCTTCAGCCAGACCCGCTTGATATCTTTTTGTCTTGTTTATTAGGAGACAGAGACTAAAGTGGATATTAAATTATGAAGCAAGGTTTGAAGTAACCAGGATGTTTATTGAAAACCAAAATATCTCTGCAACTCAAGTTTGCTGTTCCTCCCCCCGCCAAAAAAATCACCCCATTTAATAAGGTAAGTCTACCAGATATTCCATTCCAAACTTATAAAATTCACATTTATTTTTTTAAAAAAATACACATGAAGAGATTCTTTCATTTGTCGAACACCTATTCAATTGTCATTAATAGAGACAACCAGATGGCACAATAGATTAAAAGCTGGGCCTGAATGAAGTTAGAAAGATTTGAGTTCAAATGCAAGCTCAGACACTTACTTGTCACATCCACTGTATGACTGAGTTTCCTCAACTGTGACATGGGGATTATAATAACATATACACACACCCAAGGTTGTGAGCATCAAATGAGATGATTATTTTATAAAGTACTTAACATAGTATCT
Organism: Sarcophilus harrisii; assembly: GCF_902635505.1. NCBI lineage: Eukaryota > Metazoa > Chordata > Mammalia > Dasyuromorphia > Dasyuridae > Sarcophilus > Sarcophilus harrisii. Next base: position 130,797,508 of record NC_045429.1, read on the forward strand.
CGTACCTTAGAGGTGCTAAATAAATACACGTTTCTTGAACAGATCCCTACTTCAGTAGTCTGTCAAAAGTAAAATCCAACTTTTAGAAGGCAACAAAAATTCTTAATCCTTTGAAAAGTTTTAGAATATTTACTTTAAATGTTAACTAGGCTGAAAAAATTAGTCCTATCACTTAAAATATCATCATTGTATGGAAATGAAACTCACAATCATAGACTTTGTGAAGTTAAAAGGGACTTCAGAGACCATCTAGTCCTTCTTCTTTGTTTTTCAGATGGGGAAACTGATACTCAGAAAGAGTAAGTTACTTTCACAAGCTCACAGAGTTGGTTAGTGGCGGAAGGAAGGCTAGAACCCCGGTCTCCTGAGTCCTATCCTATGTTCTTTCCACTACCCTATGTTGCCTAATCGGGCCCCAAGTTGTTCTATGATTAATAAAAGGACTGACATTTAACGTCAGAGAAGTTTCCAAAAATAATCCCCATTCCCATTGCTTTTCCCTTTCTGCTTTTTATTTTTCAAAACAGGATTCTAAAAATTAATTAGGTTAGGCTAACTCAATTCCTCAAATATTTATTATGCACCTACTATATACTAACCAGGAAGTACATGTCATTTTTTTAAAAAGTATCTTTTTTTGGTAGTAGTTTAATGGGAGATACAAAGTATCCTAAGAAAATATGAAATAGAGTATACAAAAAATAAAAGGTTTAGAGTTAGTTCTTCTTTTACTGGCATGGGTAACAATGATTTCAAATCACCTGTGTTATTTGTATGCAGATTTTTATTATATTATCTGCTTGACTTTCTAGCCTCCAGCTTGCACCTCTGACACGTGTCAGCCACACAAAAAAGAAATACTTTTTTTAAAAAATCTATGTTTAGATTCTATTATAGTCAACTCCAAGTAACAATATCATTAAGCAATAAATGTTAGAAATTTATCCTTAGGGCTTATGAACAAACGCTTAATAATATTTCTTTTTAAAAGATGTCACCAGAAATTTTGTAGAAGTGGTCTTATCCCTTCAAAATAAATATGTAGATAGGAAGAGGATTGTATATGGTGGGGGGAGGGGAGAGGGAGAGAGAAGAGAGGAAGAAATAGAAGGAGAGATGTTAGAATTAATTTTTAAATATTTTTATTTTTCTATTCTGGTTTGGATAATGTTATGTAATGTAATCTGAATTTCTGAAAGACAAACTTTCCTTCTTGCCTCTCACTGATCTCCTAAGAGGACTGAGTATATGTCCAGCTGCCCCTGGAGGATCCCTAATCTGACATCACAAATGTATTCATGAGCTGTGGAGCAGCTGGGAAAAGCCTTCTCTGTGCTTTGAATGTCAGTACATAAAAAGGATTGCTCCAAACAAACAGGTTTTCTGTCCTCCCTTTTGCTCCTTTTCCTGTTCCACATCACACCTGCAAATAAGGATATCCAGTATGTAAAAAACACAGTCCAGGCTAGAGAGTGTTCACTTGTCACAGTGGTGGGAAGGAGGAGTGAGGGAGCTGGGATGATGCATTCTCATTCTTCTGGTTCCATAGCCATGGAAAGATCCTTTCTCCTAGGGGTATGACAACTAATCAACTCAATTTTGTCTCTTGGGGGATAATCAGCTAAGCAGAGACAATCAGAGCCTCTATTTCTGAAGAGTTGCAGGTGTTTGGTTTTGGGAGTAGGAGGGAATCTTACCATTGAAAAAAAGGCTAAGGCTGACCCTATAGGAAACTAAAAAACAGGTGAACTTTGTCTTAGGCATAGACTCTCTGACCTTTACTTTTTGTTTTTCTCTTTTCAATGCTCCTCCCCCTCTTCAGGCACCTGATGCCCTCAGCCTCATCTTTCCCCACAATCCTTTCACTCTCAGATCACAGACTCCTAGAGTCTTTTCATTTGAACAGGAATCAGAACCTTAAATCAATAGTTTGGAAGACAAATTTCACAGAGGACTTCATAGACTTCCTAATCTTCACTATTCCTTGAAAATCCATTGCTGCTTTCCTGAAGAACTAAGAACCTAGGTCTCTTAGTAAACTCAAATTTAAGGGGAAGCTAATCAAGCATAGTCCATTCAGTTTGAATGAAAGTAAAATGTAAAACCTGAGTTTCTCAATGGTCACCTGAACACACAAAAGGGCCTCACTTCAAAGGTAAATGTAAAAATCATAATAAAAGAATCTCTGCATTTACCTTCATTAATCGCAGGTGTCCTCATAGAAAAAAAACATTAAAAAAAGGTGTAGAAAATAATGATGTCAGTATACTGCCTAAAATCTTTAATAGTTCAAAATACTATAAGCAATAATGTATAAACAATAATAATAATTTTCTTACTTAATAATAATATACTTCTCACATGGAATATATATGGACACTAAGTTTTTTAAATGAAAATGTGAAAATCACTTGAATTACAACTGTTTTCTCGATCTATCATTGTTACATGAATTAGCTGAGTCAAAAGTTGAACAAATATATAGCTAGTGGGTAAAGTGATTAGCAAACTTTAAAGCATCATATAAACATCAGTTATTATTACAGAGAAAGGACATCAAGGAAAGAAATAATATATAGTTCTGTTGATGTACTCCTGGTAGTATATTATCATAATTAGTTTGGTGCTTAGTCAGTACTTTATGATCATCTATTTGCCCTTCCTTATTTTGTCTTCTCCTGACAAATACTTCATATATTTCATTATAGGTGCCAACAAATACTGCATATGCTATCTGGTGTCTTTTTGTCAGGGAATATTTCAAAGGTTATAGATTTTTAACAGCAGTATATCCTTTTTTTGTAAATGACCTCCTTATCACTAATTGTCCCAAGGATGAGAACTACCATGTTACTAAAGGCACAGGAAAGGGTAGTCCTAGCTCTGCCATGGATTACTATAGGCAATGTAAACTATCAAATCCTCCGGAAAATCATCCACAAAACAGGGTTATTACTTTCCTAAAACAGGATGTCCCTGTCAGCTAGAAACATTGTAGAAAGTCAATAGCAGACAATATCCTGTAGTGAAAAGAACATGGGCTAGGAGAACAGCAACCTATGGAGAAGCCTCCTGGCTTTACCAGGTGTGTGCATTTGAACAAATGACTCCATTTCTTTTGGTCTGTTTCCTTTTGAATTATTTATCTTTCAAGGTTTCGGGGAAAGTGTTTTATGAACTCTGAACTATCACATACTAGTAAGATAAATTTCTCAGCCCAGGATTAACTAATATTCTAAGTTCTCTTCCACTATTCAAGAAGTCAAGCACACAAACACATACATAAAAAGTAGACAATATACCATTTATATAGTATCCATCTGAATTAGATACACACATACATGCATATATGTACTATGTATAATAATTTACAATATATTATAAACAGAAAGTTATACAGCATATCGTAACCCAAGCTGGACCTGGGCTCAAGTTCCCACTGTCATTACTTAGCTGTGTGAATTAGGACAAATTATTCATTTCTTTAACCCTCATTTTTCTCATACATGAAATGCTCTAATGCCTATCCTATGTACTTTGCAGGATTGGATTGTTGTAAAAAGCAAAGGAAGTAAAGTAGGTGGGGTGAAAGCTTTCTAGCAAGTACATTTCCTAAAATGTGTGATGGAAAAGGAGGTAAGGACAAGTAACTAAAGTCACTATGATATAATAGATGGATTAACACTGGTACTCAACCCAATTAAAAGTCTGAGAAGATTGAGGATTGATCCTCTGCAAAGAACTCATGGGAACACTAATAAAAACTGCCAAGGCATGGAAGTATGGTGACAGATGAAACTCTTGGATGAGACCCACTGAAGTGTACAATCACATAAATACCATCACAACCACAAATAAACTTGTACAGAATAAGTGTGGTTGTAATGGGGTCGGCTCCTTCCAAATTTATGGGTTAATAGCAGTATACCTACTGAAGCATCTAAATTAACTAAGCATGGCAAGACTTCATCAGATCTTTGGTCTTAACACTTCAGACTCAAGATTCATCTCCATGCATCTTAGGGATCAAGTCATCTTTCCCACTGACATCCAAATGGGAAAACCACAGAGAGGAAAATGAGTAGTTTCACATGTACTTCAGTTTCATCACCTTCACTTCTGACAGTTTTGGAGCACCTTCAAAGTTCAGTTACCTCACATATCCCTCAGTAATCTTTGCTCTTTTGCCCTCAATATTCGGAAGACTCTCCTTTCAATCGCCCTATAGAAATCCAGGAGGAAAGGGAGTCTGGACTCATTTCTCTTAATAATAATAGCTAGCACTGATCTATTGAGGGGAAGCTTGCAAAAGCTTTAGACATAATTTCATTTGATTCCACAGCAGGTGCTATGATAATTCCCATTATACAGAGGAGGCAATTCGGGCTCAGAGAGAGAGGCTAACGAGTTTGCCCAAGGCCACAGAGCTTGCACCCGTCTGGGGCTCATCTAGAGTAACAGGTTCTCCCGACCCAAGTCAATGCATTTCAGCTCTGCGCACTCGGGTGCACTTGTTCTCTTAGGGGAGCGACCATAAAGGGTACGGAAGGTCCCTGACCGCGATGCTTCGCCCTGACGCCAGGACAGCGTCCAGAGCCCCTTACCTCGCTGACAATGGTAGTGTGCGCCTGGCTGTACTTCCAGTTGCCCTGGCAGGGGACCACGGGCGCCGTGCGGTTGGGGAAGGAGGCGAGCGGGTCGCTGCAGCTCAGCGCCTCCGCCGCGGCGTCCGCGGCTCCCGCAGCGCTGCTCCCGTTGGCCGCTTCCAGCTCGTAGCGCTCGCAGCGCCCGTCGGAGCGGGCTCCGGACTCCCGAGCGTCCTGGGCGGGCGCAGTGCGGTTCCATTCCTCCTCGGGGCTCCAGCCGCAGCGCTCCGCCAGTGCCGCGGCGCTGGGACCCCGGCACCAGTAGTGATCGGGACTGACGCCCAGGAAGACCACGCTGACGAAGAGGAAGGCAAAAGTGATGCCCGTCAGGCACATCAGCAGGAACACTCGCCGCTGGAAGCGCCCAAACTCGCCAGCCTTCTGCAGCACTTCGTCGAAGGAGGGCATCGTGCAAAAGAATCCAGCCTCCACTTCGCCCTCCTTCTTCTCTTTCTCTTCCTCCTATTCCTCCTCCCTCTCTTCCTCCTCCTCTTTCTCCTCCTCCTCCTCCTTTTGCTCCAAAGCCTCTTCTTCTTTCCTCTCCTCGCTTCCCCGGGAGCCGCGTGGCTACTGTGCACTCTGCCGCCGCCGCTTCTCCTCCAACTTTGGTATAATTCCCCGTGTCCCCTCCCCCACCCTTTGGGTTCAACTCTGCTGCCCTGAAGCAGTTTTCTACTAACGATCCCCCACGCACCCAAGCCTCTTCTTTCCCACTCCCCTCACCGCCCCCCCCCCTTCCTACCTCACAACTCTGGCATGGTGCCAAGAACCAAAGTCTCTCTCCCTTTCCCACCCTAGCAGCCCACACGCTTACTTACCTTCAGGGGTAGGCACAGAAATCGGGCGGAGGCAGCGTCAGGTGGCGGCCAGCTTAAAGGCACAGCTGCTGCCCTGGACACGGAATGTCAGGGGAGGTGGAGGCGGGTACCGGGGAGCGGCCCTCTCTGGCCAGTGGCTTCCTGGGCTAGTGCCCGTGCGGCCCTTTGCGATAGGCTCCGATTTCAGGAACAATCTGGGTCCCCACTTTCTTTCAGAGTCATTAACTAAACTGACTTTTTCTTTAACTTCTGGAAGTCTCAACAGCGGAAGTCCAATCCTTAAATCTAAACCAGTGATAGATTACCTTTTCCTAACCATTTCTTCTTACTTTTTTCTGTTTCTCTTCATCAAATCTAGATACAGATGAGACACAAGTCTATGATCTCTGTCCACTTATATGCGTGTACATATATGCAACCACAAGTGTTCCCTGGAAAACTATTAAATTTTAAAATTGCACTAAGACTTTTGAAACACCTTGTATATCTCTATCTGTACCTACAACTACACCCATAGATATGGGAGTGTATGTGCCCGCGCATGCCCGAGCCTAGTAAAACATTAGGAATACAGCTTGGAAAAGAGAAAGTTTAAAGAAAGCCGGTTTCCCTGGCCTCGTGGAGCTAACAATCTAAAAAGTTAGAAAAAATCACCAGTTCTTGTGAGTCAGATCAGGTGATAAGCTATTGGAAAAGTGCAAAACTAAGTGCTTTGTGACAAAGGGAAGGAATATCATTGCCAAATTAAGATAAGGGAAGACTTCATGGAGGAAGTGACTTTAAAATTTTGTTTCAAAGTATGGGAAGGAATTTAACCATCAAATAGGAAGATGGAAGTCATGCTATTCTTTGGAGACGATTTGTTTAGATATAGAATAGGGATTAACCTGTTTAGCAAGAGCTCAGAGTCCTTCAGAGGAATAATGCCAGAAATCTGGGCAGATGAGTTAGCACTAGGTAGTGGAAAGCCTTGAATATCTAGTAGAGGAGTTTATGTAAGTGATCTTCCTAAAGCACAGATCTGACCATGTCACACTCTTATTCAACAAACTTCAGTGTCCTTGGTTACCTTTAGGATCAAATATAAAATCTGTTTGGGATTTTTAATGTCATTCATAATCTGTCGATTAGCTGATTCAGTCATATCTGTCTTTTTATGACCCCTTTTGAGGTTTTCTTGGCAAAGACATTGGAATGGTTTGCCATTTCCTTCTCCAGCTCATTTTATAGATGAGGAAACTGAGATAAACAGGGTTAAATGACTTACCCACACAACTATTAAGTATCTAAGGCCAGATTTGAACTTGGAAAGATGAGTCTTCTTGACTCCAGGCCTGGCACTTTATCCTCTGCACACAAGCTACCTTTATAACCTGGCCCTCCCTCCCCTCAATACAAGGATCCAGTAGCTCTACCCTCATTGCTATCCTCCCACAAGACAGATCAGCTCCAGACTGCATTTTCATGGGCAGTTCCCTATGCATAGACTTCTCTCTTACCTCACCTCTACTTTCTGGCTTCCCTGGCTTTCTTCAAGCTTCCAGAATCTTAATGCTATCCATCTTAGATTATCTCCAATTTATCTTTTATGGAACTTGTTTATACATAGTTATTTGGGTATTGTCTTGCCTCATTAGATTGTGAGCTCTTTGAAGGGAGGGACTATTTTTGCCTTTCTTTTTATTTCTGGTGCTTATCTGGAATGTAATTAGCAATTAATGAATACTTGTTGACTTGCCTTGATTTAACAACTTATAAGTAAAAAGAAGCCCATAGAAAACATGTTTGTACATGTGCATGCAAACCTAATCAATACAAACCTAATTATGTGACCCTAAAGTGATTGTTCAACTTTCTGTTGACATATTTATGACTATACATTAAGTTTACAGAACTTGTCTAAACAGTGCACTACTTGTCAGTACAATTTGTCTCTCATTAAGAATTAACTATAATTCTCCCTATCTCCTAAACCAGGAGCATTCATCAAGCTGATACTTTGTTTTCTAGCCTTTTTTCATCATAGATATCTAAGACTATGACAATGGCACAAGAGAAATCACGTATAGTTAGGCTGTTGCATCTGACAGACAAAGTTCATATCCAACAGAGATTAAGTAGCAGTAAAAAATTAAATTGTGGGACTCAGTGAAAAAGTTATACTCTTGGGGTCTCATTCAATACTGTTTCTTAGTTATTCCTGTTTCATGTTCTATCAACTGACTCCTACATTTCATTTCAAAGAATCCTTTTTCTTCATGTCTCAGAAACAAGAGCTACCTTCCCCTGGAAGTCTTCTCTGATTCTCTCTCAATTGAAAATATTTCCTCACTTTTAAATTTTCTTAGAACACATTATCTATATCTATTTCTTTACCCATGGCTCCTTATTTTGTATTATGTTCATATGTATATTTAAGACACATATGACATGAGAATATAAAGTGTAGAGGGTGGAACTTTGGAGAAGTATACTTGAAACAAGATGTTAACTCAATGACAATGGTTATCTAGTTTACATATATTTAGTACTTAGCATGGTGATAGAATAGTTCTACAACTGATGTAATTGTAATAGGATATTTAAACTGAGGACAAAGTCAGCCACAGACTGACTATCCTCAGTGGTGGCTCTCCTGCCTCCTGCACTATGAGTGATACTGGCAGACCCGGGGGGGAGGGGGGGGGGGGGAAGGGAGGGAGAAAGAGATTGAGTCAGACTATGATAGACACAGACTGTGAAGGGGACAATAAAGACTTTGGACTTTATTCCTGACTATTCTCGTGGTGATTATTCTGCTGAGACCATGGCTGGTCCCGAGACCTCCAGAAAGTTAACTCGAACATGTTTCTTAATCAGTAAGCATTTATTAAGCATTAACTGTGACTCAGAGCTATATGCTAAATGCTGGTAATAGGAATGGGTACTATATCTGTGATTTCATTAGTATAGGGAACTCCTGGTTTAATTTTAATGTAGATTGGGACCTTCTTTTCAATTTATAGGCTTAGAGAGGTGCCCAGAGTAATGAAAAGTTAATTTGCTCAGGATTATATTGTGAAAGACAGAATTTGAATCCAGGTCTTCTTGATTTCAAAGATGAGTCTATTCACTACTTCCCTGCCTTCTGTCAAAGAGTTTACACTTGACTGAGGGAATAAAACATGTTAAAGAAAATAAAAACAAATGTTTTTCAGCTGAACCTTTAAGGTTCAGATAAAGGAAAGTAGAAGATCATTCCAGGCACAAGACAAGAGTCTGTACAAAGACAATGAGTTGAGAGATAGAATGTTATGTACTGGGAGCAGCATATACAGCAATTCAGCGAGAATGTCCAGTGACTGAGTATATTCTTGGTGACTTAAACAAGCTTTGCACTTGGCAGATGATTAATAAATTCTGTCGATTATTGAATAGAACTCTGAGCTGTTCATACATAGAGAATTCCAAAGCCAACCATAACATTTTCATTTTATCTTCTGTTTAGAAATGGATTTTCACAGAATTGAAACTACATCAGGGTGATAAAGGTTAAGATCCAAGGAGCCAATATTTAGAGGGACCTGGCAGCACTTTAACATAGTATAAACAATGGGCTCTCTTTCTTTTCTGATCACAACTCAGGTGAGCTCTTCCCCACCCAAGGAGAACAACCCCTCCCCTCATCCCTCATTGTTTCTGCTGGCTACCTGGGAAGTGTTTGATTTGTTCCAGGAACATTTTGTGCTGCTTTCCCTCGATGTAAAAATTTCTAGTTATCACACTGGATCTCAGGTTAAGGTTGCATTTTTTATTAGGAAATTGCCAGCATGAATAATTGCAATGTGCATTTAACAGTTTTAAGATGATGGAACATAAGGAAAAGTTCTATTTTAAACAAGAAAGATTTAAATAAAAGTCTATCATAAAAATGCTGAAAGGGGGCATAGACAAGTGATTGAGGTAACATAAAATTTTCTCTAGATTTAGAACATAGTTTTTGTTTATTTTCTTTTTTAAAGACCAGAATGTCTTAAATACTCTTATCAGGCTTTTTATTTCTTATTAGTCATTGGGAAAGTTATTTTTATCTAACTGTAATAAGAACAACAAAATGATTTTTAGTGTTATTTGGGCTCAATTACAATGCCTCCTCCTTAATAAGTAAAATACATTTTCTTAAACATGATATTGAAGTTATTATCTCCTCAGATCTGAGTCCCAGTCATGAAATTGCATTTTACTAGTTATGTGACCCTGGGAAAAATCACTTAATCTCTCCGAGACTATTTCCTCCTTTATAAAATGGAGACAATTATATTTGGATTACTTATCTCGCAGGGTTGTTGAGAGGATCAAGTTTGGCAGGTTTTGGAACTGCAAAGTGATATATAATTTTTGGGAACCCTATTAAAAGACTGTCCTCAGGTCTGCCTTCATGGGACAAGACTGCCTTAAAGAGGAAAGCACTGCTTTTGGTGTAGTAAGTAAACCCCTTTGGGACAACAAGACAAACCTAGATGATGCAGAACTTTATGGTAAAACACTAACCTTGCCCTTTCTGCTAATTAATTTATATTTCAAATGGGAGTAAAGATTATTTCAAGAAAAGTTACAGGAAGTGGAGCCAATATAGTGGAGAAGACACATGCATCACTCTAAGCTCCCCTTCTACACTCACTACTAATTGTCAAATTCAGCTTCGGAAATAGTGCTTGACTGGTAAAATCTACAGAATATTGAGATATAACAAATTACCAGCCAAAGATAATCTGGAAGATCAGCAGAAAAGGTTTGTCCTGATTGGTGGGAACAGGCCAGCGCAGGCAGGGAGGAAGAACATGGAGGCTAGCACACTGAACAGACCAGACTGGGGTGGTCTCTGCAGGTGGAGAATTTGCAAGGAGAACTCTACCAAAGGCTGCCTGCTCTTCTTTGGTTGCAAAGCAGTAGATCAGCAGAAAAGTTACACAAACGCCAAAGGTAGAGTGTACTCCAAAAAATGCCAGAATTTAACAGAACCTGGCTACACCCACCCATCATGGAAAGTTACTCAACATGGACCACAGCACAGCTATGCAGCCACACTCTACAGTGTGGGGCTTTTGCCTGGAGCAGCCACAATTCTGCACAGCAGGGGTGGGGGCAAGAGGGAGAGTGTCTGCCTGGGGCAGTAGAACTTCTGCAGCTCAGCTGTGCTTCCCAGTTCAGAGATACTTCCTCTGTGGAGCTCTTCCCAGGGCACTTCCACAGCTTGGCCACTCTTTGCAGCCCATTTGCAGGACAGCTACTGTCCATATATCTAATTCTGTTCTATAGAGGAAATTGGTAACCTCCTTGCCCTGAAGGTAGACTCTTAAGGGCTTTTTCAAAAATGAGTAAAAAAGCCAAGCAAACTCTAATCATTGATAGCTTCTATACAGAAAGAGAAATCCCCAAAGGGGAATGTAACCTGGTCCCCATCACACAAGGCTCTCCTAGAAAAAATTATAAAAGATCTTAAAAGAGAGCTAGAAGAAAAATGGGGAAAGGAAAGAGAAGCACTGCAAGAGAAAGAAAAAGGCATATAAATCACTAAAAGAAAAACTTGATAAAGTGGAAAAAGAAAACAACTTCCTGAAATGTGAATTGGAAAAGGTAAAGAAGTCCCAGGAAAGTAGTATTTGTGAATTGGAAAAAGAAAATATCTCAGTAAAAAAAAATTAGTGAAATGAAAAAAAAAATTCCATAGAGCAAAACAATTATTTAAAAACTCAATTGGACATATACAAAAAGAAGAAAAAAAGCTAACAAAGAAAATAACTCATTAAAAATCAGAACTGAACAAATAGAAATTAATGATTTGTTGAGACATCAAGAATCAGTCAAGCAAAACCAAAAAATAGAAAAAAATGTTAAATATCTACTTGGAAAAACAACAGACCTGGAAAATAGATCTAGGAGAGATAATCTGAGGATTATTGGATATCCTGAAAATTATGATGAAAAAAGGAGCCTAAACACTATTTTACAGGAAATCATCAAAGAGAACTGCCCAGATGTAATAGAATCAGAAAGTAAAATAGGCACTGAAAGAATTCATTGAACACCTTCTGAAAGAGACTCTAAAATAAGAACTCCAAGGAATATTGTATCTAAATTTCAGAACTATTAGACTAAGGATAAAAATATTACAAGCAGCCAGAAAAAAACAATTCACATACAGAGCTGCCACAATAAGGATCACTCAGGATCTAGCTGCTTCCACATTAAAGGATTGAAGGGCCTGGAATCAGATATTCCAAAAGACAAAAGAACTTGGAATGCAGCCAAGACTAAACCACCCAGCTTAGCTGAGCATATTCTTCCAGGAAGAAGATGGACATTTAATGAGACAGGTGGGTTCCATTTGTTTCTAAGGAAAAAACAGAGCTAAACAAAAAAATTGGCCTCCAACTAGAGGAATCAAGAGAAGCAAAAAAAAGTAAAAAAGAGCTCTTGAGAACTATATTTCTGTTGTGGACATACATGAAGAGTACATGTATAATTTAATTTTACTGATATAATATAAAAAAGGGGAAGTAGAAGTGGAAAAGGGGATAGTATCAGAAAAAGGAAAAAGGGGAGATAAAAAGAGGGAAACTACATCCCACGAAGAGGCAAAGGAAACCTATAATATCTGAGGGAATTTAGGGAGGGGAGGAACATTTTGTGAATCTTACTCTCATCAGATTTGGCTCAAAGAGAAAATATTTAGTTTACAGAGAAACTTCTCTCATCTCATTAAAAAAGTGGGAGAGGAAAGGGAAAAAGGAAAAGAGTGATAAGGGAAAGGTATAAGAAAGGGGAAGGGACTCAAAGGGGGTGGGAGGGATTCTAAAGAAGGAGATCTGCATAAGGCAAGTGGTCCCCATAAGTTTAATACTGGGGAGGGGGATAAGGGGGAAAGAAAAAGAAAAGCATAATCTGGTGATAATGGAATGGCAGGAAATACAGAATTAATCATTGTAACCATAAATGTGAATGGGATGAATTCTCCCATAAAATGGAGGTGGATAGGAGACTGGATAAAAAGCCAGACCCCAACAATATGTTGTTTACAGGAAACACATTTAAAGCAGGGAGAGATATACAGAGTAAAGGTAAAAGGCTGGAGGAGAATCTATTATGCTTCAGGTGAAGTCAAAAAAGCAGGGGTAGCCATCCTGATCTCAAATCAAGCAAAAGCAAAAATTGATCTAATTAAAAAAGATAAGGAAGGAAACTATATCTTGCTAAAGGGTAGCATAGACAATTAAGCAATATCAATATTAAATATGCACCAAGTGGTATAGCATCTAACTTCCTAAAGGAGAAGTTAAAAGAGTTGCAAGAAGAAATAGACAGCAAAACTATAATAGTGAGAGATCTCAACCTTGAACTCTCTCAGAATTAGATAAATCAAACCACAAAACAAATAAGAAAGAAATTAAAGAGGTAAATAGAATATTAGAAAAGTTAGGTATGATAGATCTTTAGAGAAAACTGAATAGAGACAGAAAGGAATCCACTTTCTTCTCAGCAGTTCATGGAACTTATACAAAAATTGATCATATATTAGGACATAAAGACCTCAAAATTAAATGCAGGAAGGCAGAAATAGTAAACGCATTTTTTTCAGATCACAATGCTATAAAAACTACATTCAACAAAAAGCTAGGGATAAATAGACCAAAAAGTAATTGGAAACTAAATAATCTCATCCTAAAGAATGAATGGGTGAAACAGCAAATCATAGACACAATTAATAATTTCACCCAAAGGAATGACAACAATGAGACAACATACCAAAATTTGTAGGATGCAGCCAAAGTGGTAATAAGGGGAAATTTTATATCTTTAGAGGCTTACTTGAATAAAATAAAGTAACAACTTTACTTTACAACTAAAAAAGCTAGAAAAAACAACAAATTAAAAACCCTCAATCAAATACTAAACTTGAAATTCTAAAATTAAAAGGAGAAATTGATAAAATTGAAAGTAAAAAAATCTATTGAATTAATAAATAAAACTAAGAGTTAGTTTTATGAAAAAACCATTAAAATAAATAGATTAGAAAAAGGAAAGAGGAAAATCAAATTGTTAATCTTAAAAATGAAAAGGGAGAACTTTCCACCATGAAGAGGAAATAATAATATTTAGGAGTTACTTTGCTTAACTTTATCCCAATAAATTTGATAACCTAAGTGAAATGGATGACTACCTTCAAAAATATAGGCTTCCCAGATTAACAGAGGAGAAAGTAAATTGCTTAAATAATCCCATTTTAGAAAAAGAAATAGAACAAGCTATTAATCAATTCCATAAGAAAAAATCCCCAGGACCAGATGGATTTATATGTGAATTCTACCAAGCATTTAAAGAACAATTAACTCCAATGTTATATAAACTATTTGAAAAAATAGGGAATGAAGGACTCCTACCAAACACCTTTTATGACACAGACAAGGTACTGATACCTAAACCAGATAGGTTGAAAACAGAGAAAGAAAATTATAGACCAATCTCCCTAATGAATATTGATGCTAACATCTTAAATAAAATATTAGCAAAAAGATTGCAGAAAATCATCCCCAGGATAATACACCATAACCAACTAGGATTTATACCAGGAATGCAGGGCTAGTTCAATATTAGGAAAATTATTAGCATAATTGACTATATCAATAACCAAATTAACAAAAACCATAAGATCATGTCAATAAATGCAGAAAAAGCATTTGATAAAATCCAACATCCATTCCTATTAAAAACACTTGAGAGTATACAAATGGACTTTTCCTTAAATTAATTAATAGCATCTATTTAAAACCATCAGTAAGCATCATATGTAATGGGGATAAATTGGAACTATTCCCAATAAGATCAGGAGTAAAACAAGTTGCCCACTATCACCATTACTATTCAATATGGTATCAGAAATGCTAACTTTGGAAATAAGAGTTGAGGAAGAGATTAACGGAATTAGAGTAGGTAATGAGGAAACCAAATTATCACTCTTTTCAGATGATATGATGGTATCATATCATCTTTTCAGATGATATGATGGTATACTTAGAGAATCCCAGAGATTCTATTAAAAAGCTATTAGAAATAATCCACAACTTTAACAGGTTCAGACTAGTGGGAGCATAACCTAGAAAGGAATTCTTTTGTTCATTACTCACTCTGGAAAAAATTTACTGAAAGTTTTGACTTTATCTCATACCTAGTGTTTCTCCACCTAGGGGAAAAAGTAGAAAAATACTTTTTTAAATAATATTTAACAAGTATAAGACAGCTATTCATTTTCTCCACACAAAAGACTATAAGTGAAAAGACTATAATTAGACTTATTTTATCCCAATCAGTATTAATCAGTTATCAATTTCATAGGGATAGTGACTGTTAGTAATTATTAACATTATACTTATCAATATGCCAATATATGTTTATCAATATACATTTAGTTAATCAACTAATACAAAAACATTAAAGAATAATTAAATAAGTTATTTCCTTTTAAATACCCCAAGCTACAAATTACAAAATCATAAGTTCACTTGCTTCATTATAGGAATATGACCTCCATGACTTCCACCCTTTCTTTCTGCTGAATAGGGAACCAAGCTCAGCATGATGGAAGTGATTCAATGATATGAAATATTCCCCAGCTATTTCATTGCCCCTCTACTCTTAGTCATCTCTCTATTACTCAACATGGAGAGATAGATAACTGTGAGCATTTAGCCAATAAATGACCCTGTTTGTTGCCCTGTAGCCTACCTTTCTACTGTCTCATTGGACCATATAAATGTTTTGTCATCTGTTCATCAGCCCACTCCATAGGTCTGCTTATCAGTTCAGTAAGACCTCCTGAAAGGTCAATATAGATCTGTCAAGTTTTGCTCATCAATTTCTTTCTCAACCAATGAGATTTACAATTCACCATTTCTTCCAAAGTAAGAGGAAGAAAACCAATCTTTTTCTTCCTACTGCTCTAGAAATAGATTTAAATAGTTCTGACATGATCTGCAGTCAAGAAGTTTTAAAAAAAAGGGGATCCATAGAATCATTATTTCTTTCTGTTCCCTAGTCAATGTGAGGACTTCTTTACCATTCCCAAAATAATCAAATGCCAAGGTAATACATGTAGTTCATTAGAGACAAGCAGGTCAACTTTTTAGTTGTACTGTTATATACATATTATTTTAGTCAAGTTATTTCTTGACAGATCATAGGGCTAATGATTTAGACATAGAAAGGAGTTAAGAGACCTCTTAAGTACATTATAGAAAAAGAGTTAAATTTATCTAGTTTTATTTTCTCCAAAAGATGAAAATCTCTTGAAATATTTCTATTTTAAGAAATTGTATCTCATTGATAATAAATCAAACTGTATGAGAGTACAGATACCTTATTTGCGATAAATGAGATAAAATGTTGAAATAACAG
This sequence comes from Sarcophilus harrisii, assembly GCF_902635505.1. Classification (NCBI taxonomy): domain Eukaryota; kingdom Metazoa; phylum Chordata; class Mammalia; order Dasyuromorphia; family Dasyuridae; genus Sarcophilus; species Sarcophilus harrisii. Next base: position 130,813,403 of record NC_045429.1, read on the forward strand.
GCATAAACTAGAACAATTCTTAATATACAGAGTTTCTTAAAATGATTGAAAATTTTATTTTTGAAATAAGTTTTAGGAATCATCTTGAGAAACCTGACTACAATATAGGGATATCTTTTTTTCTTTTTCTTTTTTCCAGCAATTGCTTCATCTTTTTTCCTCCACAGAGAGGGTGCTCCAGATCCCTTCTTTTATTTTAATAGTACTTTATTTTTCCAAATACATGTAAAGATGGATTTCAACATTCATTTTTGTAAGATTTTGTAAGATCGCTCTCTTACCTTCAACTCTTCCCAAGACAGCAAACAATCTTACATAGGTTATATAGTACAGTGATTTTTAACATATTTCCATATTAGTCATGTTGGAGAAAAATCAGAACAAAAAGGAAAAATCACACACAAAAAAAAGAAAACAAAATCAAACCAAAGAAAGGGGAAAACGTATCAATATTCAGTCTCCATAGTTTTCTCTTTGAATACAAATGACATTTCCTATCCCAAGTCTGTTGGAATTATCTTGGATCACTATATTGCTGAAAAGAGCTAAGTCTGTCATAGGTGACCAAAAGATATTTTTAAAAACCACTTTTGAAGTAGTTTGTGGCTAAGAAATGGACATTAACAGAGGCAATAAAAATATAAATAGAAATTAATAAATCATTTTTAAATTTTCATACTAATGTGTTCTAGGAAAATCCCAATCAACAAACTTTGATCTTAAATTTGCCATTAAGAGAGAAGATGTATAAAATGCTCAACTTTCTTCACTCTTTCATGATTCCTTCCAGCTTGAACATTATAAATGAGTCAATAAGTGTCAAATGGGAAATGAAAAAGTGAACCTTTTATTTATCTTCTATATCATCTTTGAAGAATTTCAGAATTGGAAAGGATCCCACATATCATCTTCTCTCTCTGTGCTAAAGCACTGAGCCAAGTCCTTATCATTCTTTTCAGTCAATCAACAAGTACTTATTAATAAAGTGTAGGTTGGCTACAAAGCACTGGGTTTGAGTATCACTGGGTGTTCTTCTCCAGTTTCCTTTTATGACACATTTCAGTGACTTAATTTATCAACTTGACACCATCATCAAAGTTATGTTAGCAGAAGATATTCCCTGGATTTCTTTCATATCACATCTTAAGTTCAGGTTTTGATTCCAGAATTCTTTCCAACATTTCTAATAATAGACAGTCAGGGGTTAACTAGATAGAATGCTGAATTTGAGGGAGAAAGACCTGAGTTCCAATTCTACTAATTACTTCTTAGCTATGTGATTCTAAGCAGATCACTTAACTTCTCCTAGCTTCTATTTTGATATGTAAAATGAAAGTGCTGGCCTGGACCATCATTCAGGTCTCTAATTCTGGAATGTTAGGTGTATCTACAGGTATTAACTGTCAGAGTACTGGACCTGGGGTCAGGGAGATATTTTCCTGAGTGCAAATCCGGCCTCAGACACATCCTAGTTGTGTGACACTAAGCAGGTTACTTAACCCTATTTGCCTCAGTTTCCTCGTCAATAAAATGAGCTGGAGAAGAAAATGACAAAGAACTCCATTATCTTTACCAAGAAAAATCCTAGTGGAGTCACAAAGAGTCAGACATGACTAAAATGAGTGAACAACACACATACATGTATCTACAGAGACCATGGTGCATGTGTGATTTCCGCCTACTTCCAGTTAGTGTTGAAGAATTCTGCCACTTTGGGAATGATGAAGAAATACTTTTATTAGTAGAAAGACAGACAGACATACAGACAGAGACAGAGAGAGAAATGGAAAAAGAAAGAGTGAGAAAAAAGAGAGAGATTGTATTATATGGTATATATAAATATATACATATGAATGCATACACACACAAATATGTATCTCTCTCTATGTGTATACACTTAAAACTGCACAAAAACTTTTGTGATACCCTATATAGTTCATAAAAGCTAATTCTAGTTTACTGGATTCTAACCTTTTAACTTATCTCTGAACATTTTCATTCTTTTGAAATATCTTTCCTATTTCAAAGATCTTAAAAATAAATTCCTTAAAATTGTCACCACCAGCATACTTTTTTCCTATGTATTTATTTAGTCAAGAATTCAGAAAAAAATATAATTCAGATAAATTGATAAAAAGTAAAAAGCCTTATTAAAGCAATTACATTTTGAAAGGTTTTCCATGAAGTCAAGTAAAAAGAACTAAGAGATACAAAAGTAATCAAAATGTCTAAAATTTTTGGTTAAAATGGCAATGTACTTGCAAATATATATAATTCATTCCAGAAGTCTAAACTCTAACCTCTGTTTTTTTAATAATAGATTTAGCAAGTTATGTTTGAATAAAAGCAGTTTTCTGTAACAAAAAAATGTTTTAAGCTGTCAACATAATTTCTTTTCTTTGACTAATGAAGTGTTAGTTGCTAAAACAAATATTTTTAAACCCATCACACTGGAATAATAAACTGTCTTAATATTGCTAACGTATTAAAATAGCGTGTGAAAAATAGTACAAATATCACACTGCCTGCCACCCTCAAAAACACAACTTCTGCCACAAATGACCATAAATCTCCTGAATCTAGTTCACATCTAGATCTCTGTAGAATTACAGGACTGAGAATTTTAAGTGACCTCCATAGACCTAAACCCTATCTGGAAGGATTCTTCACTATAACCTATATACCAAGAGGTCATCTAGCTTCTGCTAGAAACCCCCCCCCCACCTCTGAAGATAACCCATTGTACCCTTGTACACTCTAAATATTAGGAAGATTTTCTGACATTAAGCTTAAATTTGCTTCTTTACAAACTTCAATCCATTGTTCCTTCTGGAGGCAAGTAGAAAAAAATCTAATTTCTTTTCTGAGCAATTAGGTGGTGTAGTGATGGGTTTGAAGTCAGGAAGATTTATCTTAACCCTGTTTGCCTCCATTTACTCATCTATAAAATGACTGGAGAAGGAAATGGCAAACCCTTCCAATATTTATCAAGAAAACTCCAAAAGAGGTCATAAAGAGTCAAACATGACTGAACAACAATTTCTTTTCCACATGACAGCTCTTTATACATTTGAGCAAGGCTATCATATTACCCTGAGTCTTTTCTTCTCCACAATAAAGATTCTCAGTTTCTTCTACTGATTCTAAACCAGCATAGATTCAAAGCTCTTTATTACTTTTATTGTTTCCACAATGGATGCTGGTGAGCTAACAATGTCTTGCTTAAAATGATGCCAAAAACTGAACACAATACAAATTTTCTGATACTTCCTTTCCCATTGAGTCCTACCATCCTTCCCAAATCCCTGTAAAGGCTCCAGATTCTTTTGTACTTCATGTGGATTGGATTCCCCACAGAGGAGAAATAGACTCGAGATTATTGAATAGGCAATCCCATGATATTCTAATGAGTGCCCCATTTAGTTTAGATATGTTTCCAGCACATATTTTGAGGGTTTTGACTTCCCTGGCAAGGAAATGCAATTGGTATTACTAGACAGACAACTCCCATCTTTCCAGTGAGTCCCACTTTCATACCCCAAAAAAATCTAGACTCATAACGAGCTCAGAACAGCTTGCTTGCTGGACCTTATCTCTGGAAAACAAATTGTGTCCTAATGTCTTGACATGACAAGTTTCTACAGAGACTATTTCATTTCCATTGTACCTACATGGGCCTCAAACCCCATCATCAGTGAATTAGGAATATGTCTACCCCAAGCATGAGAAGCCTTCCCCTAGGGAAATGGGCAGAATTAAATCCAAATTAAATCCAATTTGTGTGCAAATCAAAATCACTCCATGATGTGGCTGATTCTCTTCCAAAAAACCCCCCAAATAACACCTATATCATCTGAAGAATTTCTAGTCAAAGGCTAGGTTCCTTCATATCAAGGGAGACTTAGTCTATTTACAAACTTCTAGTTTTTCTAATGTCATATCTATATGTATATCTATCTATCTATCTATCTATCTAATAAACACTTCTCCTATAAGAAGTTAACTAGCCAGGGACTCTCCAACTCTTTGTCTCCTAGAAGGCTAGGTCATGGAACTCTCAAATTTGGAGTTGCTAAAGAGGCAATCCTGAGGGCTATAACTTCACAGGATTACCTTCTTTTTTTTCTAGAAGGTGGGACTATCAGACTTTCCAACCTGGAGTTTTAGAGATTGCTAAAATCCCATGGAACTCTCACCTTGATTCAGGAATCTAATCTGGATCTCTTGGTCTTCTATAATTCCTTGACTATTGCTCCCCCATGGACTGGGAAACTGCCATCTCTATGACTAAAATAGGGTATAGTCAGTCATTGTGGTGGAAAGGAAGTAGGGCTCTGTCAATGTACAGGTGTTTTATAAGGAAAAAAATCTGATTTTTAATTTTTCCATTTTTTTCTCTTATTTAGAAAAGAGATAAAGGACAAAAAGGTTTGACTCTGCAACTAACCTTAATGCAAGCTCAGCACAAATGGATGGCTCTAACCTACAATAATATAGGCCAATCAATTCATCCTCAAATTTATCCGCAGATCAAAAGTATGATGAAAATATCAAAAATAGGCTTTATCAAATAACCCATTAAATTGCTCAGGCAAGTCTTTTGATTGATCTCCTACAAAGAAAGTCACAGAGAGGAAGCATGAGTTAGTGGAAAGAATGAGGACCTTCGGTTCAGAAGACTTGGTTCTAATACTTAATTCAAGTCCTAACTCTTAAATTTATTACTTTTGTCATTCTGGGCAAGTATCTAACTTTCCCATCTTCATGAAAGCCCTCTCAGATGATCTTCATCATCACTGGACAGTTTCTTCTTGAAACTCCTGTAATCTTCAAATCTTACATTGTACTTACTACCTAGTACTTTCTTGTAGAGTAATAACAGCTCATTATCCTTTTTTCACCTGTTTATAGTCTAGCCTACTCTTGTCTTTGTGTCCCCATTGCTTAGAACACTAGTTGGTATATAGTAGTTGCTAAAGAAATTTTTGATGATTGACGAATTGAAAATAGAGATTGTGGCTTAAACTTCTCTCATGTCCCCCACAATGCCCAACATAATAATGAATACACAGGATGGTAGATAGCCAATAAAAAGCAGAACTTAATCATTTTACCCATAAATAATTAAGGGATTAACTAGAGATATTCACATTTCCTGATTAACAGAGAAGCCTTTTCTGGCTTGTAAATTCTAACCCATTGCTAGCTAGCTTAATAAATGCTTGTTGCCCTGATCAACTGTGAAAAATTGAGTTGTGATTTAGCCAGAAATTAATTCCTTGTTTAGTAGATCACTGGTACCAACTTTGGATTCAAGAAGTTTTTACCCTCTATTCAAAGAAAAAAGTCAGGGTCTTATGTTATCAGAACTGACACAAATGTTTGATATAATTGCTAATTTTTGCCCTTCTGACTTTTCCCAATGTACTTCTGAGCAGCCTAGAAAAATTGCCAGCACAACAGGTTTACAAGGGCAACATGACAATTGAGCGACTGGTTTATGTCTTCATGTTTTTCCAGGTATTGTGTGCCCATTGACAGAAAGAAAAAGGCACATGTTCATTGGCATACAACACTGGCAAAATTATGTTCATGGAGAACATTCTGCCTCAACATATTAATAAACAAAATTGTTTAAAATTGTATATTTTCATTGTAAATCATCAAAGGCTATGTAGATGGCTCTCTCTTAAGGCACAAAACTGTGTACAAATTTTGCTAACAGAACTGATGCCTGTAGCTGTTAGCATAATCTCCACTAAAATCACAAAATTATACATTGAAAGACACTTCAGTGCCAAATCCAGTACTTTCTTACCTGGAGCCTATATCTACCTCTCTGCTGCTTCTGTCCATTGCTCCTAGAGACATCAAAAGACATACATTAACTAATGCAGAATTAAGTGAGTAGAAACAGAAGAACAATTTATTGTTATTGCATCAATATCATAAAATGATTTATTTTGAACATTCCCTGGGAATAAGTAGAACAAACCCAAATATTCTTTCATATGGGAATCTTTCCTGTCCTTGAAGACAGCCATTAATTACATCTCCCTTAAATTTTCTGTCTTTCCAGCTAAACATCTTATTCTTTCAATAGTTTTCATATATAGCATGATCCCTAGACCCTTTATCACCTTGACTGCCCTTCTTTTAACAATCTGCAACTTATTAATGTCATTCCCCCCAAAAAATATGATTTGTAAAACTCAACAGGAAACTTTAGATGTGATCTGAACAGATTATAGTGCAATGGGAGTATCACAAGATTCCCAATACCATCAAAAAAATGAAATTTTTAGCTTGACATGATTTGTCCTTAATAAAGTCATGTTAGCTCTTTGTGATCACTGGTTACTTTGAACAATTCTTTAAATAACATTTCCTATAATTTTGTCAAGAATAAATGTTCAAGATTATATGATGATCAATTCTGATGGACATGGCTCTTTTCTACAATGAGATGTTTCAGACCAGTTTCGATGATGTTGTGATTGATGAGAGCCATCTACACCCACAGAGAGGACTATGGGAACTGAGGGTGAATCACAACATAGCATTTTCACTTTTTGTTGTGGTTTGCTTAAATTTTATTTTCTTTCTCATTTTTTCTCTTTTTTGATCTGATTTTTCTTATGCAACAATATAATTATACAAATATGTATGCCTACATTGGATTTAACACATGTTTTGCCATGTTTAACATAGATTACTTGCCATTTAGGGGAGGGGGTAGGGAGATGGGGGATAATTGGAACACAAGGTTTTTCAAGGGTCAATGTTGAAAAATTATCCTTGCATATGTTTTGAAAATTTTAAAAAAACTTCAATAAAAAAGAATAAATGTTGCTCCCTCACCTACCTTATTTTTTAATAAAAAGGTAAAATATTCACTTTTCTTCATACTTGAAGGATCATTCTCCATAATCTTTCAGTTATCATTAACTGTGATTCAGCAATGATTTCTGCCAGTTCCCTAAGTACCTAAAGATGAATCCACTTTGATTTAGTGACCTAAACTTATCCAGAGCAGTCAAATTCTCTTTTACTCTTTCCCTTTTTATTTTGGATTTTGACTCATTCTTTGTCAGTTTTGTTCTGCTCTTTTCAAACCAAACATCATTCTTCTTGGTGTTGAAAACAAATAACATAAGAAATGAGCAACTTTGCCTTTTCTCCATCATCTGCTGTCATTGTTCCATTCACTTTGAGCAGCTGTTTTATTTCTTCTTTATCCTTTTCCTTTTTTTGCCAAATTGAATTGAAGATTGAATGTTCACATCTTCCCTAAGTCTTTCATTCCTTCTGCTTCAGCAACCAGTTCCTCTTTACAGATGAGAATTGGGTCTAAAATGGAAATTCCCTTCATTTGTTCCAGTCATTTGAAGGGTGATATTATTAAAGGGGGTCAAGAAGTTATCAGTTGTTTTGCCTTTATCAAAGAAATAATTTCAGTAAATTTCCAGATAATTGGCATTCCCATCACTGCTTTATTAAATCTCCAAGACAGATTTGTGATCCATTTCCCAGTTTTCTTATCTGGTTTTTCTTCCTATCCCAGTGGTCTGCAATGTACTTTAATGATAATATTGCTTTTTCTCTTAACTCATTTATGCTGCCCTCCCCCATTCAGTAAAAGTGGTTATTAAGTTTGATAAGCTTTGGGAGAATTTCTGTGATATTTTGCATACAAGCCCTGGAAAAAACTTTATTAGACCAATAAATACTATAAAGGTGCCTCAGTATTTCTCAGCAAGAACTCATCAAAAGTCAACATGCATTTTTTTCTCTAGTAATTTATCACCTGATAGCACCTGGGAATACACATAACTAGAAGATAAGAAACTGCTTTCTCCTTCCTCATCAGCCTCAAGTCTCTCTTTTTTCTGTAGAAACACATTATCTTCTACTTACTTGAATTATTCAGTGATCCTTCTTCTCTGTATCACATTCTCATGCTCCCTAATTTCCTGACATTTTTATTTTCCTCTTCAGATTTTTTTCCTCTTTGTTTGGCATATTACTTTGATTTAAAAAAAGGGGAGGGACATCGTCCTTCCTGATAACTTAGAGAATAAAGAAGCATTCCATCTTCTCCTTTTCCTATTCATGTAGAAAAGTTACTAGCCTTTAGTTTTAGCATAGGGAACAATTGTTTGTCCATAATACAGTAAACACTATATGCCATCTGTAAGTTACTGAAAAATTATCCGTGTTCTCTGTGTTTTCTGGAAACAAGATCTACAGTATTAGCTACTCTTGTTAGTAACTTTTATGAAATGATGCAAAATAACTTGATAGCTACAATAGTAAGATTTTCTTAGGATAGAGAAATGTAAGGGATCCTAAAAATAAATAAATCTTACCCACTCATTTTCCACATAAAGAAACTGAGGCCCAGAGACACAAAATAACTTGGTAAGATAATACAAATAGATTTGGACCTAAATCCACTGATGCAAATTCAATTGTCCTTTTCATTAAATCATGTTGCTTCAAAAAAAATGAAGTATCTCTTGTATCTATGAGAAAATTTTGCTCATTGGAGAAATATGTGCAGACATTGTTCTCCATTAACTTTACTATTTATTTCTGTCCTAGTTAAATAAAGCCTTTTATCATGGCTAGCAGCTGAATACTAGACATAAATTAACTTTAGAAGTTCTCAACTTTTCAACTGGTAAATTAGACAGGTAAATTATGACTGAAAATTTCATCATTCAAAATTGAGTCCATATGGGTTCAGAGCTGATTGCATATTTGTTTTACATTTTTTTTGCTAATTACATTTGCTTTTACATTATCAAGTATCTATTTGTCTATCTACGCACACACACGCACGCACACACACACACAAAACAACAACGTTTGTGTGCATGTGTGTTATATTGGTAGAGAGGGATGTAGTTTCTTCATAGAATTTCCCTTTTGTTACTCCTTTGTAACAGATGCCAGATCATAAGCTACAATTATCTTTCTGATGATCTTTTTTCTTGTGTTCATCTTAAGTACTGCATAATGACGTGACCAAACAGCCTAAGAAATTACATTATTATTGCTTTTGAGTGCACAGTATGAATTATAATGTTTTTGCCATTTATAGATAAAATGTCTAAATGGAAAAATAATAATAAAATTGGGTGAATTCAAAGCTAGTTGAAATTGTTGATTAGTAGTTTAATGTCACTGTGGAATTGTCTCTATTATAACCATTAGAATATGTATTTGGTCCTGTATCTGATCTTACTCAATGTCTTTATAAACTCATGAAGGAGCCCATTAAAAAGGATCATCAAATTTGTAATGGAAGCAAATGTCAGATTATCAAATTTGAAAATGATTCAAAGTTGGAAAAGATGGTTATTATAGTAAATAAATAAGACAATCAAGATTTAGAATAAGTTCAAATAATTAGAAATCTGGTCCACATAAACAAGGTGAAATTTAATATTAATATATGTGAAGTTTGGCATTTACATTCAAAAGTTTGATTTTGATTTGTTTGTGTGAGTGCAGGATGAAAAAGATCTGGTCAAATAGTTTGCATGAAAAACACCTGGGGATTTAGCTAACTGCAAATGGCATAAGCCAACAGTGAGATGCAGTTGCTAAAATAGCTAATGCAATGTTGGACTATATTAATAGAAATATAGTATGAGGTCATGGAAAATTATAGTCCTGTAGTTAGATACATACACTGCCCTTGGTGGACCACATTTGGAATATTTCACTCAGTTTGGGAAAATCACATTTTGAAATATAGTATAGAGTGAATCCAGAGAAGAATACTATAGATAACCATTTGGGCTAGGGGGAGGAGCTCTGGAAGTTAGCTCATATGAAAGAATTGGTGATATTTAGCCTCGAGTAGTAAAGACTCCTTCCTCAAATTCTATAAGGATCTTAGCCAAATTGTCTGAATTCCTGTTACAGTAAAGCAATCAGTCTGGGTTTTTTAAGAATAACTTTAAAAAATAAATATAGATAAGCTCTATTGGTGCTGGGTATCAGTATTCTAGAGAGGCAAAATCCATATTCCTTACTCATAGTGGGTACAGGATTACAACACATATAAGTACATAAATTGACTGGGTCTACTAAAATTTATGTTGTCTAATCTCTATTTGGTTTTCCCTTTTACCAGAAAATAATTTATTCTATCTAAAATGGATTCTCTCATGTTCCTTCAAGTGGTTGTTCAAAATCTTAATCTTCCTATCTTTTTTTCTTGATTTATGGTGGGTGAGCTTCACTACAATTATGGTAATCTAAATTTAAGCTTACTCCTCCCATTGAAGCTGTATATGTGGAAGGAGTAAACCAGGTTCTTAGCAGAACATTTTGTACTACTTGTCTTTGCCAGATTATCTGAAAGTAATAGTCACTGTCTTCTAAAGACCAGATTGCCAATGTGAACAGAAATTGGAAAGTTCTTTTATTTCTTCCTTCTCCTCTTCCTTCTTTCTCTTCTTTCATCTTCTGTTATTTATTTATTTATTTTCTCAAGAAGCTAGGACAATTTACTTTTTGTCTTAAATGGCTTCCATTTTTTATTTCTTGAAATATAGATCTGAAAATATTTAATTTTTTTAAATTAAAAAAACCCTACTGTGTTTTAAATGGATCTATTTAATTCTACATTAATATGCAAATCACTCTGACTTCAGATTTTGATGGAAAAGAATGAGGGTAAATAGCAATAATTTTCTGTTCTGGTCAGAAACTCTGAAGGTCTTCCCATTCCAGAATGGTATCTTAGTGAGGGTAAATTGAACCATATTTTGACTCAAGCCTGGCTTAGCTCTTAGACAACTGAGACCTGGGAAAGACCTTAATTTAGAAAGGGCAAGGTTTTCCACAACATTCCGAGCTATCATCAGCAACCTTGAGCTTTGTTTTCTTAACTAGTCTTGGTGATTTAAGGAAGAGAGAATAAGGCTGAACACTTTGTACCCCTCTTCCCCATATCCAACTTACAAGTAAGCCACAAAATCACACCTAGTGATATCATTACTCCTCTTTAGGAACCTGAAAGATAAAGAAAAGCAAAAATTTCTGGGGAAAAAAAACCCTGGCCTTTTGCTTTACCAAGGCTCATCCCTTCACTTATGCCCTCATTCCCATCCACACTTGTCTCCTTTAGTTTCTCACTAATCTAGTCAAAGAATATGTAATAACTTCTTGTAAAATTTAGTGGCTCCTTCCCAGAAGCCCAGGCTCTTCCTTTCTTTAAAAAAAAAAAAAAAAAAAAAAAAAAAAAAAAAAGCAAAAAAACACTCTTTACTTCACTCTCCCATCTTCTCAAGCTATTATTCTGCATTTCTTCTTTTTACAGTCAAACTCCTAGAGAAAAGTCACAAATAACCTCAGCTTCTTTCTTCCCTCTCAAGTCTCAGTCCCTTACTTCAATATGGTGATTATTCAATATCTTGAATTTGCTCTTCAAGATTTCCAATGACCTCAATCTGATAACTTTTTCTTCCTTCCTCTTCTTGATTTTTCAGCAGTATGTGACCCCACTTCCTCCTTTTCTCTCTATCCTTTGCTTTCCCTAGGGTTATTGTCATTGTTTTGATCATCTTCTCTCCCGCTTTTATTATTATCTGACCTGCTTCCTGGATATCTTTTCTGCTTCATCAACCATTTCCCATTCTCTCCACCCCTTCTCTTCTTTTCCTATACCTATTTTCTTAGATCTTTTCTGATCAGTTCCCAGGGATTCAATTATCCTTTTCATGTAGATTATTTCCAGGTATTTATCTCTAATCCTAATGTCTTCCCCAAGATCCAGTCCTACATGCATCTGGAATATATGTTCAAAATAGAATTAACTATCTTTCTCTTTGAATTCTCCCCTTCCAAATTTGTCTTTTCTTTTGAAGGAATGTCTATTATTCTAGTCACTCGGGTTTGAAACCTATGTCATCTTCCACTCTTCCTTCTCCTTTACATCTTACTTCTCTCCAGCCAATCAGTTGCTAATTCTCATCCATTTGACTTGCACAATAAGAGATACATTCCCTTCTTTTTACTCACATAGTCACTAGCTAACTTAATGCTCCAATCATGAATCACTTCTTACAAGAATAATAGCTAAAACCTTTTAACTGTAGTAATGGCTTCCAGTCTCACTTCTATAATACAACATAGCTATCAAAAATTAACTTCTTAAAGGTCAATTCTGTTTAAGGATAAATCCCCTGTTCAAGAAACTTCAATGGCTCTGTACTAACTACTAAGATAAAAATATCTTAGTTTGGCATTTCATAATGTTTGCCTAAGTGGATGCTCATCAGTGGGAGAATGGCTGAATGAGTTATGGTATATGAATGTTATGGAATATTATTGTTCTACAAGAAATGATCAGGAGAATGAGTTTAGAGAGGCCGGAGAGAGTTACATGAACTGATGCTAAGGGAAATGAGCAGAACCAGGAGATCATTGTACATGGCAACATCAATATTATATGATGATCAATTCTGATGAATGTTTCTCTTTCCAAAAATGACATGATTTGAGGCCAGTTCCAATGGTCTTGTGATGAATAGAGACATCTACACCCAGAGAGAGGACTGTGGGAACTGAGTGTGAATCCCAACATAACATTCTCACTCTTTTTATTGTTGTTCGCTTGCATTTTGTTTTCTTACTCATGTACTTTCTTTTTTTTGAACTGATTTTTCTTGTACAATAAGAGAATTGTATAAATGTTATATTAATATTAAATATTATAACATATTAAATATGACAACATATTGGATTTAACATATATTTTAACATGTTTAACATATATTGGATTGCTTATTCTCTAGGGAAGGGGATGGGGAGAAGGAGGAGAAAATCTGAAACACGAGGCTATGCAAGGGTCAATGTTGTCAAATTATCCATTCATATGTTTCGAAAATAAAAAGCTTTTTAAAATAATAATAATAATATATTTCTAAATCACTTCTCCACACATAATGCACATTTTCCCACTTCATGTACTTTATATTCCATTTAAACTAGACTATACAACGTTCCTTAAACTTGTCACTCAATTCCCCACCTCTTTGCCTTTGCAAAGGATGTCCCCATGTTCCTTCTTAACTTCTTTAGTTTCCTCCATATCTGAGCTAAAGTGCCAAATTACAGGAATCCTTTCCTGATCTCCATAATTGTTACTGCTTTGGACAGAAGGTTGTCTGTCTCCTGCCCTCCTTAAATTAACTTATACTTAGACAACTATTTATATGTTTTATTTTTCCAATAGAAGTTTAGTTCCTTGAGAGAAGGAGCTCTGGTTTGTGTTTGTTTTGTATCTTAATACATAGGATAGTGCCCTGTGCATAGTAGGTAACCAATAAAAGCTTGTTGAAATGAACTGAGCTATGTTCAGAATAGAGGAGCAAGTTGAATTTGGGTGAGTATAATACTTTCAATTATCCCCAAGCTTATCACTGTCATAAAAGCCCATCCTTTCATGATCAGTATTTTCCTAATGATGTATGATTGCAAGAATTGAAGAATCAAAATTATAATGGAATAAATGAAGAGAAACTCTCTCAGGGTCCTTGACCCCTTCATACTCTCAGAATAGCAGTATGGGTCTCATTCATACCTCTTTTCATTAGATGCTCAAGAGTTCTTTCTTATAAAAGAGCATCACAAATGGCCCGGCTGACTCTAGCAGATGGCTCATCGCCATCATTCTGGAGCCAACAAACATCAAATAAATGGAAAATATTCCTATTTTAAAAAGAAAGCACTTATTTCAGGGCAGATTAACATGCAGTGACTTGCAGTTTTGAGTGCCAACTTGCCAAGTGACAAATAAAGTAGGACATGAACTGTGTCATTGAGAGTCAAAAAGATTTGAAATTGCTTTCCCATACCCTTAATTTACAATCCATACAAAAAAAAAAAAGGATAAAAATTGTTTGACTATTCCTTTTCTCTTTCAAAAGTTCATCTCTCTACTTCCACCACCACCACCCCAATAAAAGAGCCTAAGTTACTTTTCCTTTGATTGCCTTGCTAAAACTCATCCAGAAATGAAAGCTGGCAGTGTATCATTCATTAGAGATATTAGTGTCAGGAGTGGTACCTGTGCATGTAATATTGGTAGCAGCTATGCGTCTTCAGTACATCTACCAGCTGGATGAAGAATAGTCCAAATGATTTATGATCTGCTTTCTTCCATCTTGAAACCCAGACTTTATAACTAGTCTTCATAGATTTATGATCCTAGCCCAAGCTTGGCACTGATAAATGATGGCACTGCCAGAGACAGCTTTATGAATTGTGGGCTGGAAGACAAAAGTACAAACTAGAGCCCTTTAACACAGAAAAACGGCCAAGTATTCTTGATCCCATTACCAATTTTTTTCTTATTAAAAAAAAGTTTTATTTATGCTTTGTTTTTACATTAAAATCATTTCCAGATATATCCCTTTATCCCCAAATCAATGATTCCATAAAACAAAGAAAAACAAGCATAACTAACTGATAGATGATTATAATTGTATTTGCACATTTTGTATCTATAGACCCACACACACACTCCTATGCCTTTTCTTTTTCTATCACCATTATCTTTAAATCTATTTTCCCAAAACCAGCTGTGTAAAATCAATCAATAAAATGTCCATTTCTGATAGTATATGTTATATTCTGTACCTGAATTCTCCTACTTCTCTACTGAAAGAAGGAAGGTGATTCCACATCTTTTTGAACCAAGTTTGGTCATTACAATTACTCAGTGGTCAGCTTACTTTTAATTTTCTTTTTGTTTATGTTGTTGTAGTTATTGTACAAATTGTACTTACTTCACTCTGTTCATATGAGAATTCCCATGTTTCTCGAAAACTTTATATCCGTCATTTCTTGTGGCACAATAACCATCCATTACATTTGAACAGTATAATTTTGAAAAGTATCATTTCCTTAATTATTCCTCAATTGATGGACACCCATCTTGTTTTCAATTCTTTGCTACCATAGAAAGTGCTGCTATGAATGTTTGGCATATATGGAATCTTTCTTTCTTTGATTTTCTTAAGAAAACTTAAGTTTAGTACTGGGACCTCCTGATAAAAAGAAACAATGTTAATCCCATAATCCTGAATAATTTTCCAGAAGGGACCAATGTATAGCTCCACTGCCAAAATATTGTTGGGTCTCTTTTCCTTTAGTCTCTCAAATTCATGGCCTTAAAATCATTCTTGGTTGTTTTCTACATTTCATTACTCATATTCAGTTATTTACAGTCTTACTAAATCTACTCTCCTGTTCAAGAGCCTTCTATACTTTTTTATTTACTCTATGATAAAATAAAAAAACTCCATACCTTGGGGTTTAACAACATTAGACTGGTTCCAATGAAATTTTCAAAATTAAATCTTCTTCAAGAACTCTATGTTCTATTTGACAAAAACTGTTGGAAAAAATTGGAAACTAATATGGCAGAAAATAGGCATTGACCTACACATAACACCATATATCAAGATAATGTCAAAATGGGTTCATGATTTAGACATAAAGAGTGATATTATAAGCAAATTAGAAGAGCATATGATAGTTTACCTCTCCTCTATGGAGAAGGAAGAAATTTGTGACAAAAGAACTGGAATTCATAAATGAATACCAAATAGATAATTTTAATTATATCAAATTAAAATTTTTTTGCACAAACAAAACTAATGCAAACAAGATTAGAAGGGAAGCAATAAATTGGGAAAACATTTTTACATTTAAGAGTTCTGATAAAGGCCTCATTTCTAAAATATATAGAGAATTGATTCAAATTTAAAAGAATTCAAGCCTTTCTCCAAATGAAAAATGGTCAAAGGACATGAACAGATAATTTTCAATTGAAGAAAGTAAAGCCATTTCTAATCGTATGAAAAAATGTTCTAAATCACTATTAATCGGAGAAATGCAAATTGAGACAATGCTGAAGTACCACTACATACCTCTCAAATTAGCTAAGATGACAGGAAAAGATAATGATGAATGTTGGAGAGGATGTGGGAAAACTGAAACACTAATACATTGTTGGTGGAACTGTGAACGGATCTAGCCTTTCTGAAGAGGAATTTGGAACTATGCTCAAAAAGTTATCAAATTGTGCATACCCTTTGATCCCACAATGTTTCTCTTGACCTATATCTCAAAGAGATTACAAAAGAGGAAAAGGGACTCACATGTGCAAAATGTTTGTGGCAGCCCTCTTTGTAGTGGCCAGAAACTGGAAACTGAATGGATGCTCATCATTGGAGAATGGCTGAATAAATTGTGGTATATGAATGTTATGGAATATTGTTGTTCTATAAGAAATAATTAGCAGGATTATTTTAGAATGGCCTGGAGAGACTTACATGAACTGATGCTGAGTGAAGTGAGTATAACCAGGAGATCATTGTATATGGTAACAGCAAGATTATACAACAATCACTTCTGATGGACATGACTCTTTCCAACAATGAGATGTTTGAGGCCAGTTCCAATGATTTTGTGATGAAGAGAGCCATCTACTCCCAGAAAGAGGTCTGTGGGAACTGAGTATGGAATACAACATAGCATTCTCACTCTTTTTGTTCAATTTCATTTTGTTTTCTTACTAATTTTCTTTCCTTTTTTATCTGATTTGTCTTATACATCAAGAGAATTGTATAGATGTTTACATATGTTGGATTTAATATGTATATTTAACATGTATAATATATATTGGATTGCTTACTATCTAGGGAAGGTAGTAGAGGGAAGGAGGGGAAATTTTGGAATACAAGACTATGCAAGAGTCAATGTTGAAAGATCATCCATTCATATGTTTTGAAAATAAAAAGCTTTAATAAAATTTTTCTAAAGAGCTCTAGATTCCATATACTCAAAGGGCTATAAAACTATGCATACATTTTGATCCAGAAGTACCACTATTGGGTCTGTATCCCAGAGAAATCATAAAAGAGGGGAAAGGACCTATATATGCAAAAATATTTGTAGCAGCTCTTTGTATTGTAGCAAAGAACTGGAAAACTAATGGATACCTGTCAATTGGGGGGGGTGCTGAATATAAATTATGATATATGGAAGTAATGGAATATTTTTGTTCTATAGAAAATGATGAGCAGATTGATTTTAGAAAAGTCTATAAAGACTTACATGAACTGATACTAAGTAAAGTGAGCAGAACCAGAAAAACATTATACATAGCAACAACAAGATTGTGTGATGATCAACTATCATAGAATTAGTTCCTCTTAGCAATTCAGTGATCCAACGCCATCCCAATAAACTTTGGATGGAAAATGCCATCCACATCCAGAGAGAGAACTATGGAAACTGAATGTGAATCAAAACATACTAGTCTCAACATTTTTTCTCTTCTTTTTTTTTCTATTGTGATTTTTTTTTCTTTTGCTCTGATTTTTCTCTCCCAACATGACTCATAGAAATATATAAAAAATGAATGTGCATTATATACTTCAACAACAATACTATATGATGATCAATTCTGATGGACGTGGCCATCTTCAGCAAGGAGATGAACCAAATCAGTTCCAATAGAGCAGTAATGAACTGAACCAGCTATACCCAGTGAAAGAACTCTGGGAGATGACTAAGAACCATTACATTGAATTCCCAATCCCTATATTTTTGCCTGCCGGCATTTTGGATTTCCTTCACAGGCTAATTGTACAACATTTCAGAGTCCGATTCTTTTTGTACAGCAAAATAACGGTTTGGTCATGTATACTTGTTATACTTAAGTATCATGTATACTTATTCTAATTTATACTTTAATATATTTAACATCTACTGGTCATCCTGCCATCTAGGGGAGGGGGTAGGGGAAGGAGGGGAAAAATTGGAACAAAAGATTTGGCAATTGTCAATGCTGTAAAATTACCTATACATATAACTTGTAAATAAAAAGCTATTTTAAAAAATGAATGTTCATGTATAACCTAAAAGTAAATAGATAAATAATTCTACATTTCAGGAAAACTGACTTATTATCTGATCTCAAATTTGACCTTCCAACTTTTGCCTCCCTCCATGTGAATTATTGCCCTTCCCCCAATTCTGGGAATGCACTTCCTCTTCCTCTCTACCTCAGAATCCTTATCTTTCTTCAAGATTCAGTTTATATACTCTCATTAATATGAATCCTCTCCTGATACTACCTCCTCCCCCAAATTGCTAAAGCTCTTACCCTTCACAAATTATCCTAGATTTACTTTAACCTGTAAAATCCAATCCCAATGAAATGACTGACTGCTTCATTTTGTCTTTGTATTATCTGTTCATACAACAATGCATTATACAGAGAGGACAGCTAATCAGTATTTGTTGCATTGACTTAAACTAAAAATCAATTTAATATGCCCAAATAAAAAGAAAGAAATGTGAAATTAGAATTTTTACTCTTATTCCTTTACTATTTCTCGTATCTCTTCAGTCAATTTAAGATGTGATATGCTAATTCTATTCATTCATTTATTTTCAACAAACATTTGTTATATTTCTATTATAAACAAAGTCCTATGCTACATACTGAGGGGTAAATAGAGATTAGATTAAGATATAGTCCCAGTTCTCATGCATCTAACAGCCTAATTGGTAAAAAAAAAAAAAAAAAATGCATAAATAATTCTTGCACCCACAACTTCTTCTCTGATACCTTATCACAGCATTATTGTGCCACTGAAGTTTTGAAATATATTTCAGTAGGATATAAACTCTTGGAGGGCATACAAAGCTGGACAAGCAGCAACTACAGTAAATGCTGGGGTTATAAAAACAAAAGCAACTATGATTTGTATATAAAAGACATTTTCTAGAAAATGAATGATGGGAAAAGAATACATAATTGTTCACGTATGTAGAAAAAATGAAAGACAACAGATTACTACCAGAGTGGTGTATTGGTAAGCTTGAAATATGAAAAATAAACAAACAAAAGATCCTTAGTATATTAGATAGATAGTCTGTGGAAGATTTTTGTAAATATATGAGCAAGAATCAGATAAAAAAATATTCAGAGATTGTAAGATACACTATAGTTGGAGGATTCACAAAAATGACTTCAAACCTCCCCGTATCAAGAAAGTTTGATGTCTTAAAGGAGGGAGGACAAAAGCAGATTCTAGAAAGGATTAGAATGGAGTTTGCATCCTCAATAATTGTGTAAGTAGTAAGCAAAGAAATGTTCCTATATGTTTCTATACTTCTCCTGTCCATAATCAACAGTCTCATCTCCCTTTAAAGCCATTACTTTATTATTTGTTCTGACCATAAGACTCCTCATGGGATGATTTTCTAAACATAAATTTATACTTTATGAGGTTTTCTCTCTCCCTTCTGAATCCCCAACTCCTCAAAATTTAGTGAAGCATTCTTTGTTGATCTCTTTTCCAACTTTACATAACTCTGCATTTCTCATTTCTCCCTGGGACTGCAAGTTCTAAAATACCCTGAGAAAGGTTGTTCTTGTGGTATTGCCAACCTGGGCAGGAAAAAGAATTATTAGACACTCCATGAGAAAGTCCTTCTTCAAGAGATTCCCAAGGCCACTGCTGTTTACTTGCAAGAGGTAGGGTAATCTAGGCCAATGGTGTCACAAGCTTAAATAGAAAAGGGAGTGGGGAAGAGGTCACTAATCAGTTATAAGGTTTCTTGATATGCACATTAATTTCCAAAATGTAATGTTATCTATGCTTTGTTCTATTTTTATTTCATTAAATATTTGTTAAATATTAATGAAATATTAAATAAAATAATTTATGAAATATTTAATATTTTAATTAGGCTCAATGTGCACTCAGGAGAGTTGTGGCAGTGTTCTATCCCTCCGATCTAGTCTTTCATATAGGATATCACTAAATAAATGGAACCAATTCATTTGTCATAATAACTAGTCACAATATTAACATACTCTTTAAGTCATATATGCACAAATAAAATAAGTTAAAGAACTTATAGAAGTACGTTGTCTCAAATTTTGTTGTTTTTCTCTTTGATTCTATTTCCCTGTTTATAGAATCACAGGTTTTGAGAAGTATAGAGGACCCCAGCAGCCATCTAATCTAATCTATCCCTGAAAAGATCCCCACTATATTATATTACTAAGGGATCATCTAATCTTTCTTTGAAGACCTCCAAATTG
Source organism: Sarcophilus harrisii (assembly GCF_902635505.1). NCBI lineage: Eukaryota > Metazoa > Chordata > Mammalia > Dasyuromorphia > Dasyuridae > Sarcophilus > Sarcophilus harrisii. The sequence continues at coordinate 130,833,555 of NC_045429.1, forward strand.
GGGAAAGTCACAATTCCTTGAGGCAGCCCATCTAATTGTAAGAAAGATTGTGTTTTTATTGACGGTAAATTTTTTTTTCTGCAACTTCTACTCCAATTCAAGCCCTTGTCAGCTCTTGCCTAGACTACTACAATAATTTTATAATTGATCTCCAATTCTCAAGTCTTTCTCCATCTAATCCATCCTTCACATAGCTGCCAAAGTGATTTCCCTAAATTTGATGTCTGACCATTCAATCCCTACTCAATAAATTCCATTGGCTTCTTAAATCCTTTGAGTTCAAATATAAATTATTTTCTTTGGAAGTTAAAACTTTTCATGACCTGCTCCCCTTCCTCTCTTTTCAATTTTTTTACACATTACTCCCTTCCACAAACCATATGGTATGGCATACTGGTCTACTTGCTGTTCTTCCATCGCCATGCATTTCTCTTGGCTCTCTTACATCCGTGAAATCCGTGAAATGTTCTCCCTTCTCACCTCTGCCTTAAAGAATTTTTTATTTTCATCAAGATTCAAGATCAAGATCCTTCAAGAATCACCACCATCTCCAAGAAGTCTTTCTTGATCCCTGAAACTGTTAGTGTCCTTTCCTCTAAGGTTACTTTGTGACCTATCTTGTATGTTTCTCAAATATACTTGTGTGTGTGTGTGTGTATGTTATCACTCACATTAGAACAATTAAGTTCCTTGAGAGCAGGAACTGTTTTTGCTTTGACTTTATATTCTGGGAACTATTTTTTTAGTTGACACATAGCTGAAAATTAATAAATGATTTTTATGTCTTCAAATCCTTGAAAATAACTATAATGCCCTCCTTGAATCTTCTCCTCTCCAAACTAAACATCCCAATTTCTTTCAATTACTATTTATATGACACAAATTCAAAGCTTTTTATTGTCCCTGAAGTCTTTCTTTGGATGATCTCAGCTTATCAATGTCTTTTTCAAGGCATGATGGCCATAGGGAAGTAATAGACATCCTGTCATCCCTTGAATGAATAGCTCATTTTTCCTCCTTTTCATCTAATTCCTTAATAATGACATTTATTCCTATTTTTCAATTTCACATCAGTTGAAGTCTTACAGTCTTACAGATTGATAACAGCCACTATATATTTCTCCATTGCTCTCTGTGTGAATGTTCATCTTTAATTCTTTACAGGTAGCGATGTTCCATGTTTTGTTGCTATTTCTACCAGTTTTTATTCAAGTCACTGATAAAAATGTTAAATAGTGCAAGGTCAAGCACAGATCCCCAGGAGACTAAATGGGAAACCTCTGTACATACTGGAATTGACCGATCTCAAACCTATAGGTAAATTATGGGGATGTCTACTCCAGATGAAGACTTCACTTGGCAGAATGAACACTTGGGAACATTTTGTTCCAGTGGCCATGAAGACAGCTGAATCAGGTGCTTTAGAGTGATTACAGTTTGGTAAGTCATCAAAGATGTCAGGATCATCCACTGCAACTCAGGCCATCACCAGTGATCCTGATTTTTGTTCTTGCCTCTGTACCCCGATGATTCTGGAAGAAGTCAGACTAATGATTTTGTACTCTTCAGCCTCACTTAAATACAATTCATGCTCAAGTCAAGATATCAACCACGATCTCATTGGTTCTCTTTGAAAATGAAGGATGACAATTCTCCCTGTGCAACAAGAGAACTGTTTGATTCTGCACACATATATTGTAACTAGGATATGTTGTAACATATTTAACATGTATAAGACTGCTTGCCATCTAGGGGAGAGGGTGGAGGGAGGGAAGGAAAAAGTCAGAACAGAAGTGAGTGCAAGGGATAATGTTATAAAAAATTACCCAGGCATATGTTCTGTCAATAAAAAAGTTATAATAAAAATTTTTTTAAAAAGAAAATGAAGGATGAACAACAATAACCATTAATGGCTATTATTTGAGCCTGGAATCCACCCCGTTCTAAATCCATCTAATTGTATTATTTTCTAGATGAGCGGTGTCAAATTTGCTACCTAGCAAATGCTATGAATCAGATTAAAATCTAATTGGGAAACATTTAATAAAATTGATAAAATATACTATGACATAGGTAGAGCTAATTTGTGGTTTTCTAAATCAATTAGGATCCAGTTCAATTTGAGTTTGATGCCATTCATCTAATTCACATTTGTCTAACTTCTCCATAAGAATTATATAAGATACTTTATCAAATGCTTTGCTAAAAATCTAAGTGATCTATATCTATAGCTTTTCTTTCATCTATCAAGTTAGTAATTCTTAATGAAAAAGAAAATAATAGTGTAGTCTGACCTTATCTTAAGGAAACCATACTGAGCTCTTTGTAATGACTATAATATTCCTTTCTAGATGTTCATTATCCATTTCTTTAATTATCTGTTCTAGAATTTTCCAAAAAATCAAGGTAAACCTTACTGGCCTTTAGTTGGAAAATTCTATTCCTTTCCCTTTTTTATAAGCTAAGATAACACCTGCCTTTTCCCATCTTGTGGAACCTTTTCAGTTTTCTACTGTCTTTCAAGTATTGTTGACATTGGTATAGACAATTAGATCAGCCAATTATTTCTTGTGCCTGAGGATGAAGTAAGATTTGACTTTGACAAAAACAAAAAGGTTTCTCTTCCTGTCTCCTGGCTGATCTTAATCATCAGTTCCCTGCCAGATATTTTTGTTCTGCCATTTATATATTTATGCTTATATTTGTATTTATACTGGAGTATAATTATGAGTTATTCTCCTAGCAGAGAAAACAGAAGCTCCATTTGAACATGTCTTTTCCCTGTTTTCAGTTATCATTCTCTCATCCACCTCAAATATAAGTTTCATCCTTTAATTGATCCTTCCCTTGAAAATGTAACTAAAACAACTAACTTTCATTGTTATCCTTAGCTTCTCTCATTAGTCTCAGCTAATTCTAAGTTTGAGTAGAATTTTACCAGACTCTGTCACACTCATAGTTTTCTTATAGTTATCGTCTAATACCTACCATTAAATATCAAAGTTGGCTAAATTCCCAGTGTACATCCAAAAACTCCCATTTTTCTGTTTCAATGAAGTTGTTTCCTTTAGTATTTTCAAATCTTTATCATCTCTTAACCCTCTTGGCTTGACTTTTGCTATGGAATGTTAATATATGAAATCCTGCCTATTCCTTTCCCTGACTTCTTTGAAATTCACTTTCCCACAATCAATATTTGCCAAGGGCATGTCAAACAATAGCTGAATTTCCTCTTCCTAGTCACAAATGGAGTAGTTATTTCCTTTAAGTTTTCTCATCATTTCTATTCTAGCAGCCAGTTGGGGAGAATAAGAGACATGATAGAATCTTCTTGTTTCTGATACCTTTTCAAAAATGAATTATCACTAAGGCAAATTAGGAAGGAAATAAACTTTCAGAAGTCTACTAAGTGCTAGGTACTTTGTTAAGTGCTCTACCAATATTATCTCAGTTTGAAAGTTATGAGCTCTTCTGTTTTTCCCAGAGAGAAAGTCTCCAGGAAATGTCTAGAAAATCGAAGTCCCTCATCACTACTATAGCATGCCAGGCTTATCTTGTGTTTCTCAAATTCCTCATCTATTTCCTCTTTTTTTCTAGACTGAAGGAAACTCCAAGTGAAGTCAACAAGTATGCAAGACACTATGTGAAATCCTGGGAATACAAACAGAAACAGCCAAACAATCTCTTCCTTAAGGAATTTATGTTATAAGGGAGAAGACAACACTTAAAAAGGAGATCAAAAGTAGAAGGAGGGAGGGAGATAAAGTACCCTTATATAAGAATGGTAGAGAGTATACAGAGTCATGATGCATATGTTACTGGAGTGAACATTTTACTAAAAATGGAGGTTTTACAAGGAACCAGCCAATCGGAGGAGAGGGTCTTGGGGCAAAGAATACTTAACAGTGTGAGAAGTCCAAGGGTAGAATAAACTTCCAAGTTCCATGGCATGGTAGAGAAATTCTAGAGAGTCAGGAATTGAGCCAGGAAAGGAATGAATGAATGAATGAATGAATGATTTGGGAGAAAGATAGAAGTTCCATTTGGAAATGATGAATTTAATATGTCTATGGTGCATCCAGTTGGAGACATCTAATAGATAACTAGACATACAAGACTGAAGTTCAGGAGAGAGTTTAGGGATGAATAAGTAGAACTGAGAGTCATCTGAAAACCATCTGAGTAGATGATAATTAAAACCATGGGAGTTCCTGATCTTATCAAGTGAATTAGTATTGAGTTGGAGAAGAGATGTTCCAGCACAGAGTCTTTGGGGACACCTATGGTTACAGAGGTGAACTGGATGAAGGAGACAGAGGAGGAGTGGTTAGACAACTAGGAGAAGAATTCAGAAAAGAGGTCATACCTTGGATAGCTCTAACAAAAGATTTCCAAACATGAGGAATGTTAGGGAGAAAAGGCTAAAGCAGTAGCAGGAAAAGAGGGGCAGAAAATCGTATAAAGGGAATATCAAGAAAAGTTCTTAAAAGTTATTCAGTGAACAGCATTTATTTATTATATCAATACATCAAGTCTGATAGCAGATTCCATAAGTCTCTTCTTTTACCTTTCCTATTTCTCACTGTCTTCAAGTCTTTCTGGAACCACTTTTTAAAGCTAATTCTTTTTTAAGTTGACTACTTGTTCTGCCATTGCAAAACTGGAAATGGAAAAAAATGCCACTATTTCTTACAATTTGTATCTAAACCAAACATTGCAAAATCATCTTGCGTTCATCAAATGCTGAATGTAGATAATCAGTGCCCCAAAGATATCATAAGACTGTGTGCTAACATTTATTTATATGTGAGAAATTATCTAAATTCAGCCAGTAATAATTTTGGTAAAGAAAACACAAAATAGTTGATGAAACATTATGGTACACAAAGGGATGGAATCAACTCTCAAATCAAATTTGTTTTTCTTTCCCATAAAATACAGTAAAAATCCAGATTTTTTTCTTCATCTAATGAAAGAAGAGAGCAACTTAATTTTTTTTCTTCCATTGGAAGGAAAAGAGGCATGGAAGAAAAAGATGAGAAGGGGAAAAGAAAAGGAAAGGGAATGGAAAGAACATTTGTAAGAAAAGTTTGGGCCCTCTGCCATGAACTCCTAATTAGGAATGGAAAATATTTATTTCTGAACATCTTTTCTTTTTTTAAGAGATTATGAGAAGTACCTAATCAAAGATGTAACCCAAGGAAGATGTGCCAGACCTCTTCAGGGATTTCTTTATGATGGATCTGTTTTATTCTATGATATTGGATTAAAAGATTCAAAATATTACTTCTTGAGATATTTCTTGCCCTTTCTCCTTTGTTGGAAAGGTCCCATGTTTTAACCTGTTTCTAAAAGAACTGTGGGTTATAGCAGGAGAAAAATACCAATTTTCTTCCAAATTAGAAAATAATTTCAATTGGTTAGTGGTTTAAAAAATATTGGCCTTTTGCCTAACTTTCCCCAAATGGATCCACAAGAGTGTCAGAATGTTCCTCTACTTGCAAAGTCCCTTTCACACAAGTGTTCCTTAGCATTTTACAAAAATGCATCAAAATTTATGATGCTTTTATGATTTCAGTCTAGTTCTCACTCTTTGGCAAATGTGGTTACCTAATCTTGAAGTAGGATGAATAAAGCCATACTCATCCTCTTAGGAAACTGGTGACAGAGCCAGAAACTTAAACCAGAAAATCCTAATTTTGGGCCAGTGAAAGCAAATTGAAAGGAGTATATTCAGTTTGCAATTTACATTTTCTTCTCTTACTATTTTAAGAGTCCCAAGTGTTTATTCTTTGAGGCCAAATGGTTAGATTAGGTTAGCTATCCCAGTACAAAAGCTATGTCTTTTATTCTGTGATGAAATCGTGATCTCATTAATCTGGGTACTCTCTCCATTGATATGGATTCCCAACTTGCCATGTCTTCTCATTTGATGAAGTTTTATCCAGGTTTTCATATGATTCTTCCATAAAGGATTTATTCAATTCATTTTGTTCTCTGAGTATCTTGAGTGTGGAGAAGAAAAAGTGTCCATATATTGCATGAGCTATCAAGCTCTTTCAGTTTGGAAGGTTTTAAATGATTTATCAACATTTTTTACCAAGTATGCTCTAAAACCACTTTTGTAAGTCCATTGAGAAATGAGTGAATAAATGGTGGTATATGGATGTGATGATGTATTATTGTGCTATATGAAATAAGGAAATTGATTATTTTCAAAAGACATGGAAAAACTTATTTGAACTGATGCAAAATGAAGACAGGAAAACCAGAAAAACAATTTATCTCATAGCATCAATAAGATAAAAAAATAAGTAATAATGAAAAATTATAAAACTTATAAAGAATGAAATGAGCAGAAGCAGACAACTAATTTATACAATGACAATACCAAAATAAACAGTTTTGAAAGTTGCAGGAACTATGATCAGGACAATAACTATTCATGAATATAGAAGTCCAATGGTAAATTATGTAATCTAGTCTAGAGAGCTGATGGATTTAGGGTACAGGATAAGACATACATTTCATATGCAGCCATTGAGGGAATTTATTTTATTTTATTATGCCTATTTGATTCAAGAAATTTGTTTTTTTTTTCAATAGGGTAATATTGGGAGAAAGAGAAAATAGATTTCTATTCATTTCTTATATGGTGGGGAGCTGATACAGATATATAAAACACTTTCAGATGAGGTTACAGTATTATTAGTTTTACATAGCTTTTTTTTTCTTGTTATAAGAGACCTTTAATGAAGTTACCAAAAAATGAATAAGACCATTGATGAATCTAGAGTAAGTATAAGGTAAAATAATTGTAAATATAAGGTAAATTGACATTTAATCAAAAATACTCAAATGAATTCAAATCCAAATATCTTCAAATAGTAGTGAGAGCTGTTGGACATCAAGTTACCAATATTTCTTCCTGTAGACTAAACACTAACATCTTAATGTTTGACAATTTTTAAGTCTGGTTTTATAGCCAGCTCTTCTTCCACTTCTCCCTCTCTGTTCTCTCAAGGAATATTGGAAAACCCTTTAAAAATAAAATATCTCTTTAAAAAGTAACAAAAAATTAATTGCAAAATTAATTTTAATGTTAAAAATCATATGTATCACTTTGGCAATGGTAGGGAGGATGATGCTAAATCAAAAAGGATATTTCACAAATCTGTGAGCATTAGCCTGATTTTATTTCCACTTGCTGAAGTAGGTTGCCTCCTACCCTTTCAAGGCCAGTATTTCCCTCCTCCCCACTGTCATTGCCTCCTTCTTTTCCCTCCCTCTTCAGACACCAGTGCCCTGGAATGGAATTCTCCCCTTTTTCCTCCCTCCACCCTCCCCATCACTTATTTAATTCCAATAGGAAACAAGATCTGATGGATCAACCAGGCCACATTCAAGGATGAAAGCAGCAAAGGTTTCTGTTAGATGAGCCTCCACATTCCTCTAGGGAAATAGGGTTAGTCCCTTTGGATTGACTTCTCAAGAATTCTGCTGCTATTCTAATGTCTGGTAAGGCACGATTCATGACTCATTTGATGGAACATGCTGGGCTGTTCAGTTAACCTTTTCCTTTTCACTCTCTCAGCTTAGTTAATAACCTTTTTAAAGTAGGCTGCTAATTGGAAACAGGAACTATCTGAGAAAATGGGCAGCTTTCCACAATCCTATGAGCAACACAGAGCAGAAATTGTAGCCTACTAGGAGGCAAGGATGAAAGGGTGACAAGATAAGTCAGGAAAATTAACTTTATATAGTCCTGATTAGTAGGAAAATTCACCACTGAAATCTGGAAGAGTTAACTATTAATGGAACTGATCAAGTTATTGGATAATCAAATTAGCATTGTTGTTATTTGGCCATTTTTCAGTTGTGTTCCCCCAACTCTCTCTGATCCCTTTTAGGGGTCTCTTGGCAAAAATATTGGAATGGATTACCATTTCCTTCTCCAGCTCATATTACAGATGAGGAAACTGAGGCAAACTAACTTGCCCAAGTCACACAGCTAGTAAACATCTTAGGCTGAATTTGACCTCAGGAAGATGAGTCTTTCTGACTTTGCCTTGTGCCACCTAGCTGCTCCTCAGGTTAACACTAGAAAGAAATCTAAGGGCCATGGAGTTCAGCCTCCTACTTTTATAGATGAGGCACAAATATGCTAAGTTACTTGGCCAGTTTCCAAGTCTGAGGGATGAACTCAGTTTTACTTGACTTTTAAATTCAGGATCTAGAATTTGGGAAAGGGAATTTGAATTAGGGCAGATTAAAATAATAATGTGGAGGGAAATGAAACAAACTGAGAAAAACAAAGTAATAATGCAGTGAGAAGGTGTGTGGTCCAGAATGTCCCACAGGCTGGCATAAGGGATGAATATTAAGGTGGTTCAGAGTTTAAATGGAATAAAACATCACAGTATCATAGAACTGGGAACTAGAATGGTCTTTGGAGATGACTTAGTCCATGATTCTCATTTTAGATGAGGAAACTAAAGTCAAAAGGGGAAGGAATGATGCATTTAAGGCCTCACAGGTGCTAAGGAGCAGAGCCAATAGCTGAATCTAGGTCTTCTGAGTCCTAACCTACAATCTTTCTATTCCAAAGGACTTCTGATCCACAGGCTTTTTTTATTTCTTCTTGCTTCAGTGAATTCCAAGTCTAATAAAAGTGTGTTTGGTTGCAGTAGAGAGAGGAGAGTTTGTATTGTATTTGATTACAAACAATGCCTAAATACTTGAGGATTCATTGAAGCCAATTTTATTTAATATTCTTGTGGAGATATTCTAGTTGTTCTCATTAGGATGGAATATGCTTCTCTTAAACCCCACTCCAGCATTTAGCAAAAAGGATTTTCAGTGTCAGAGTTAGCAATCAGTAAAATGGGATGCCTGTTATCAGTGGTCAGTCATTTTTTAGAATTTGTAAAGGGAAAAAAAAGAGCTGGGATAAGAGAAAATTATTTTAATTTTGCCACATTGCTTTGAGGGTGGGAAAGTAGGGAAATTTTTTCATTTTTCTTAAGTTTAAGGTAATCTGAGTGATGTTGGGTGATATAATTCATAAGAACTGGGTGTGTCATGTGCAAACATGTTTGTGGCAGCCCTTTTTGTAGTGGCAAGAAACTGGAAACTGAGTGGATGCCCATCACTTGGAGAATGGCTGAATAAGTTATGGTATGTGAATGTTATGGAATATTATTGTACTGTAAGAAATGATCATCAGGATGATTTCAGAGAAGCCTGGAGAGACTTGATGCTAAGTAGACGGCAACAAGATTATACAAAGATCAATTCTGATGGATGTGACATTTTTCAACAATGAGATGATCAGGCCAGTTCCAATGATCTTGTGATGAAGAAAGTCATCTACATCCAGAGAGAGGACTGTGGGAACTGAGTGTGGAGCACAACATAGCATTCTCACTCTTTTTTTGTTGGTGGTGTGCATTTTGTTTTCTTTCTCATTTTTTTCCCTTCTTGATCTGATTTTTTTTGTGTGTGTGTAGCACAATAATTGTATAAATATGTATACATATATTCTATTTAACATATATTTTAACATGCTTAACATATATTGGATTACTTGCCATCTTGGGGAGAAGGTAGAGGGAAGGGAGGGAAACATTTTAACACAAGGTTTTGCAAGGATCAATATTGAAAAATTATCCATGCATATGTTTTGAAAATAAAAAACTGCAATTAGAATATACTGACACATTAGAAATAGACACAATGGGGAAAAAATAATAGGGTGTGAGTGTGTGTGTGTGTGTGTGTGTGTGTGTGTGTGTGTTTAAAATGATTGAGTCACTATCATTATCGGGAATGACAGTCAAATTTTTCATACATAAATCAGCTTTAACTGCAAAGTCTATTGAAGCCAATTCATTCAAAATATATGGCCATGATAGGCTTTCAAAACTATTCCTTCAATACCATATTTATATATATAACTAAAATCAAGAGCTAGTTTTATTAACAGTGGAATAAAACTAAATGTATTACAAATAAGGACAAAGCAAAACTTTCCCCTCCCCACTGTTATTTTATGAAGTTCTAGAAATGTCAGCCAGAGTAACAAAAATAAAATTAAAAGTTCAAACAGTAACAAAAATGAGACAAAGTTATCCATATTTTCAAATATTGTTACATGTATTTAGAAAACCCCAGAAAATCAGTGAAAAAACTAAAGTAGAATATATGCACACTTTTCAAAAGAATTGCAGACTATAAATGACCATTTTAAAACATGCTCCAGATAATGAATAGTAAAAGAAATGCAAATGAAAATAAGGCTGAGGTGTTGAGTTTTTTTAAACTCACATCTTGCAAATTAGTAAAGATTGCTACATGGATATAGTCATATTGGAGGGGCTTTGGGTATATAGATACACTAACATCTTGTTGGTAGGTGTGTGAATTGTTCCAACCATTCTGTATATCAATTCATTATTTATGAAGTCACTAAACTATTCTAACCCTTTGAGTTAGAAATTCCAATACTAAGTACATGTTCCAAGGAAGTACAACAGAAGAATAGAAGCAAGGTTGCCACATGTACTAAAATAAACATGACAGAGTACTTTTTTGGTGCAAAAGATCCAGGAATAAATTGGGTGCCCATTGATTTGGACTTGAAAAAAACCTTAAAACATTAATAGGACAAAATATCATTTTGCAATGAGATAACAACTAAAGATTTCAGAGAAATGTGGGCGGATTTGTATGAACTGATAAGGAATGAAATAAGTAGGAAAAGAAAAATATACAGCTACTAACAATGTAAATGAAAAGACCTGTTTAAAAAAAAAAAAGCCAAATTCAGAGTAATTGAAAAACTAATGATGGTCCTTGAGAATAGATGATGAAATGTACCTCCTCATGGCAAAGAAATAGGGAAGGACTAGAACAATATGTTGCATAAATTACTATATAAGTACTTTTAGTCATTATATTAAGTATTTTTGTTTAATTGTTTTTCTTTGTGATAAAAGAGGATTAAATCTAGAAAGGGTGGTGTAAGGTTAGGCAAAAGATATCAAAAACATTTTTTAAGTTGCATAACAATATGACTGGTATGGAAATATGTTTTACATATTTTGTGCACATATACAACCTACATAAAATTGCTTACTGTCTTAGGGATGAAGGAGAGGAAGGAGGAAGAAAATTTGAAAGTTAAAAAGTCATTTTTGTTTAAAAATGAATATTAAAAATTGACTTTACATGTAATAGGAAAAAATAGTATTTAAATTTTAAAATTTGTGTAAAGAAGTTACTACTAATAATAATAATAAAAGAAGCAGTTAGATGTGGAACATGTTTTATCCAAATTATATAGTGTTTAAGAAGAAATGTAGTTTTATTGCTACCAATTTCTAGGGTCAGTTCAGAAATTATTTCATATTTCTTCTTTGATAAGCAGCTAGAAAATTTATAGAAAACATTTTTGTACATAAATGCTATTACTGAAGTTTTAAAGATGAATTATTATCTGTTTGATTTCACTCTTAAAGTAGAAGAAACATCCCTCTTTCAGTTTATTTGTATATGTTCAGCAGACCTCATTTTTAAATAAACCATGCAAAGCTAAAACAATAGCCTAAGGTACAAGGAAATAATGTACTAATGACCAACCATACTCATCTATTTGTGAAAGCACTTATATAATTCTCCAAGATATATAGTTCATCATCATGATGTTCCATATCAATGCCATCTTGGGCTATTCCTCAGGATTGGGACTCAGACCAGACTCTCAAGGGGTAGGATTCTTGGCATTTATGTCCTGAACACTTTGGTATTCTGGTGAAGACTATGGACCTTAATCAGAATAATGTTTTTAGATGCACAATTACTTTCAGGGAATGTATTTTGACTTCAGGAAATATGCTTTGTTCTAGTATTTATTGGGAAGTTTTTGTTCCATTAAAAAAAAATCAATGATTTTTTTAAAAGAAATTTCTTTTTTAAAGTCACAAGTTGCCATAAGCTTCCCATTTTCTCCCAAGGAGTGCTTATTTTATTTTAAATGTTTGGACACTGTTGATATTGCTCCTCAGCCTGGAATGCTTTCTTTGAAAGCTATAATAAGGGTCAGGAGAATTGGATTGTGCTTCAGATACAAAAGATAGTTGTTTTTCTTCCCTATCATTCAGCAGGATCCCATCACCCTATTATTCCTTACCATTACCAGTTTACTCTAGTCTTCAGGATTAGAATGGGGATGAATAAAGAGCAGAAGAGACAGAGTTTCTGGGTAATTAATAATTTATTTATTTTATTTATTAATTAGGCTAGCAAATAATCAATAAATTGATGGTCAATGATTTCTTTTTATAATCAAAGACAAAATCATGGAGATTATTGAATGCTTAAGTACCTTTGGAAAAAGGGGTAGTCCTAACAGGTGAGAATCAACCCTGATTGGTGAATAGTTAATGAGTGGGTGGACATATTAATGAGGAAGTGCTTCTGCTTTCATTGAAAACATGGCTTGATCATGGGACTCAGTTGCCTCCAATAATCTGGACAAATGATGCATCACTATCCAGATCCTTAGCCTTTCCAAGAGAGTAAAGCAGTTTTATGTCTTAGCCCTGGTAAATTTTTGAGAGTCTCTCCTTGCTCAGAGGGTTAAAGGGGCTCAGAGAGACATGGTATCCGAGTTATGCCTTTCTCCAAGTGGATATGTCATACAGGACTATTATGTTAAAGATGAAGCTGATAATAAATGGTATTGGTATTTGCAATCATATTGCAATCAAACAATGCATTTTGGGGTCTCATATATCACTTAGGAAGCCAGAAAGGCTGGGAATTTAGTCATCTCATCTGCATTCAGAAAGAGCAGGACCATATACAAACACAATATCAATGTGACTGATATTTCAGTAAGTCAATAAGCATTTTATTAAGTACCTACTATGTGCCAGTTACTATACTAATGGCTAGAAATACAAAGAAAGAAAATTCATGGTCCCTGGTCTTAAAAACTCATCATCTAATGGGAATGACAATATGTAAACAATTATGTACAAACAAGATATATATAGGATAAATGAGAAATAATCAACAAAGGGAAAGCACTAGAATTAAAGGGGATTGAGAAAGGTTTCCTAGAGAAGGAGTATTTTAGCTGGGATTGGAAGAAAATCATATAAACCAGGAGGTAGAGCTAAGGGGAGAAACTATTCCATGTTTGGGGGACAGCCAATGAAAATTCTCCCAATAAAAGATGATATTATTTGAGGCAAGGAATAGTAAGTGACTGGATCAAAGAAGTGGTGATACACGATGTAAGAAAACTGGAAAAGTAAGGGAGTTTTCTAGCAATAGAGTTGATCCTGGAGGTGAGAAAAAGCCAATGCAGTTTATTAAGTAGAAGGCTGATGTGGTCATAATTGTGTTTAAGGAAGATCACTTTGACAACTGAGTAGAGGATGTCCTTGAGTGAGGAGATTTGTGGCAAAAAGATCAACCAGAGGCTATTGCGATTGGATGGCATGAGTAACTGAGTACATCCACCGAAGTGGTAACAATATCAGAGGAGAGAAGGAGACATATACTAGAAATGTTATAAAGGTAAAAGCAACTGACTTTGGCAGCACAATGGATATAGAGAGTGAGAGTGAGTGATTACCTTTGGATAAAATCATCCTTATAGTTTCCTGCCTTTATTCTACTATCTTGGCTCTGCCGTCCCCTCCTTTTAGTTTCTCTAGCTCAGGACCTCAGTCACCTTGGAGTTTTCCCTTTCCCTCACTCTTTCATACCTAATTAGTTGACAATACTATAGTTTTATAACTTCTCTCAAATTTATCCCATTCTCACCAGTCCTATGACCATTCCCGCCAGCTCACATCCACATGATCTCTTTCCTAACCTGGCATCTGTCCCTTTCTTGGCTAAATTCCTTGAGAAAGTGATCCACAATGTTGATGATCATTGCCTGAACTTCCTCTCCTCTTGTTCTTATCTAAAACCCCCTCACTTTAGCTTCTGACTCATGATTCTACTGAAACTGCCCTCCTCAGTTACCAATGATTTCCAAATTGCCAAATGTAATGGTCTTTTCTCAACCCTTATTTTTCTTGAACTCTTTGCAAGTCTTTGACAATGTTGATCACCCTCTTCTCTTGGATGTTCTCTCTTCTCTGGGCTTTCATGACTGCCATTTTCTGGCTCTCCTCCTACCTGACTAATCTCTCTTTCTATGTCTCCTTTCTGGAATCTTCCTCTTGGATGATGGATGTCTAACAAGGCTTTGTCCTGGGCCCTATTGTCTCCTTCCTCTACATCACTGTTGTTGAATTCAAATAAAACAGGAGACACAAAGTCATATGCAAGTATACTTGAAGATTCATATTAACATTATCTATCTCTTATTGTATTTATTTATTTACTCATTTATTCATTGTTTGTTTATTGTTATATATTTTTATATTTAATTATGTATTATATATCCATTATATTTTACATGCATTTATTGTGAATTTTCTTATTTTATTTATTATAAATCATCTATTTTGTTTATTTATTTTGTCAAATATTTCTCAATTATAATGTAATCTTGTTCTGAGCTCTTGGTGTGTTGAGCCAAAATGGCCACCTGTTTGACATTTCTTGTTTAATTATTTCTGTTCTGTCTGACTTTTCATGAGTCTCTTTAGCGTTTTCTTGATAAAGCTATTAGAGTAGTTTGCCAAATTCCTTCTATAATTCATATTACAGATGAGGAACATAGGGAAAACAGGATTAAATTGTTTGCCCAGGTTCACACAGCTGATCAATGTCTGAGCTCAGACTGTTCCTGAACTCAGGAAGCTTAATTTTCTTGACTCCACAACTGGCACTCTATACCCTGTGGCACCATGTAGGTGCCCTATGTTTGACATCTCTGCTCTACAGTATCAGATTCCATCAGTTTAATTTTCATAACAGTGCAAATGATTCTCAGATCTCTTTATCTAGCCCTAAACTCTCTCCTGAGCTCTAGATTATCATTGCCAATACACTATTTCACAGGTTGAATTGGATATCCCTTAGAATATCTCACACTTCTTCCAAATCCTCCCCTTTTTTGAACTTCTCTATTACCATTCAAAGCACCACTATTAAGTCATCCAGTCTCACAACTTGGTCATCCTCACCCCCTAATATATTCTCTCTTTTTTTTTTTATTTAATAGCCTTTTATTTACAGGATATATACATGGGTAACTTTTCAGCATTAACAATTGCCAAACCTCTTGTTCCAATTTTTCACCTCTTACCCCCACCCCTCCCTAGATGGCAGGATGACCAGTAGATGTTAAATATATTAAAATATAAATTAGATACACAATAAGTATACCTGACCAAAACGTTATTTTGCTGTAGAAAAGAATCAGACTCTGAAATATTGTACAATTAGCTTGTGAAGGAAATCAAAAATGCAGGTGTGCATAAATATAGGGATTAGGAATTCAATGTAATGGTTTTAGTCATCTCCCAGAGTTCTTTTTCTGGGCATAGCTAGTTCAGTTCATTACTGCTCCATTAGAAATGATTTGGTTGATCTCGTTGCTGAGGATGGCCTGATCCATCAGAACTGGTCATCATATAGTATTGTTGTTGAAGTATATAATGATCTCCTGGTCCTGCTCATTTCACTCAGCATCAGTTCATGTAAGTCTCTCAGGCCTTTCTGAAATTATCCTGTTGGTCATTTCTTACAGAACAGTAATATTCCATAATTTTCATATACCACAATTTATTCAACCATTCTCCAACTGATGGACATCCATTCAGTTTCCAGTTTTACCACTACAAAAGGGCTGCCACAAACATTCGTGCACATACAGGTCCCTTTCCCTTCTTTATAATCTCTTTGGGATATAATCCCAGTAGTAACACTGCTGGATCAAAGGGTATGCACAGTTTGATAACTTTTGAGCATAGTTCCAAACTACTCTCAAAATGGTTGGATTGTTCACAACTCCACCAACAATGCATCAATGTCCCAGTTTTCCCACATCCCTCCAACAATCATCATTATTTTCCTGTCATCTTAGCCAATCTGACAGGTGTGTAGTGGTATCTTAGAGTTGTCTTAATTTGCATTTCTCTGATTAATAATGACTTGGAGCATCTTTTCATATGACTAGAAATAGTTTCAATTTCTTCATCTGAGAATTGTCTGTTCATATCCTTTGACCATTTTTCAATTGGAGAATGGCTTGATTTTTATAAATTAGAGTTAATTCTCTATATATTTTGGAAATGAGGCCTTTATCAGAACCTTTGACTGTAAAAATATTTTCCCAGTTTATTGTTTCCTTCTAATCTTGTCTGCATTAGTTTTGTTTGTACAAAACTTTTCAGTTTGGTATAATCGAAATTTTCTATTTTGTGATCAGTAATGATCTCTAGTTCTGCTTTGGTCATAAAGACCTTCCCTTTCCACAGGTCTGAGAGGTAAACTATCCTATATTCCTCTAATTTATTAATAATTTCATTCTTTATGCCTAGGTCCTGAACCCATTTTGACCTTATCTTGGTGTACGGCGTTAAGTATGGATCAATGCCTAGTTTCTGCCATATTAGTTTCCAATTTTCCCAGCAATTTTTATCAAACAGTAAGTTCTTATCCCAAAAGCTGGGATCTTTGGGTTTGTCAAAGACTAGGTTGCTATATTTGTTGACTGTTTTATCCCTTGAACCTAATCTATTCCAGTGATCAACTAATCTATTCCTTAGCCAATACCAAATAGTTTTGGTAACTGCTGCTCTATAATATAATTTTAGATCTGGTACTGCTAAGCCACCTTCATTTGATTTTTTTTCATTAATTCCCTTGAAATTCTTGACCTTTTGTTTTCCATATGAACTTTGTTGTTATTTTTTCTAGGTCATTAAAATAGTTTTTTGGGACTCTGATTGGTATAGCGCTAAATAAATAGATTAGTTTAGGTAATATTGTCATCTTTATTATATTTGCTCCCTAATATATTCTCATTGAGTTTTGGTACTTCTGCCTTTATATCATCTCTTCTACCACCCAGCCATATATATGTATATGTGTGTGTGTACATATATATAATATCTATTTCTGTGTTGTCTCTTCACTCAGACTAAGATTTTCTAGGACAGAGAATATAATTTTGCTTTTTTATGATTCCAGTGCTTAGCACAATTCGTGGCAAATAGTACATGTTTAACAAATACTTGTTGAGGATGGTGATGAACTATTCTAACAACCTTCTAATTGGTCTCCCTGATTTTAACCTCTCCATATTCTACACAGATGTCAAAATAATCTACCTGAAGCACAGGTCCAACCAGATCATATTTCTACTTAAAAAAACAAACCAACAAACAAAAGCAATAACCTTCAGTAGCTCTTCTTTGTCTGTGGAATAAATACAACTCCATAATTTAGCACTAAAGATGCTCCACAATTTGGTTTCCATCTGCTTTTCTGTCTTACTTCATATCACTAACCTTCACAAACTCTATATTCTGTCCATAGTAATTCACAAACAATATCATTAGAGGTCTCCAAGCAAAATCTGCATGATCTCTTGTCAAGAATGTTATAGAAGGGTTTTATGTCCAGATACAGACTGGTCTAAAGCAGCACTTCTCAAATTTTTGGGTCTCAGGACTCCTTCACACACTTAAAAATTACTGAAGATTCCAAAGAGATTTCAGATAAGTTGTATCTGGATAGCACAGTGGATTGGCCAGGAATCAGGAATACTCATCTTCCTGAGTTCAAATCCAGCTTCAGGATTTGACCCTAAGCATGTCACTCAAGCCTTCAGTTGCTTCATCTATAAAATGAGCTGGAGAAGAAAATCACAAGTCATTACAGTATTTTGCAAGAAAACCTCAAATGGGATCACAAAAAGTCAGATGCAAACCAACAAGAATATAGCTACTTGTATTTGCCATATTAGAAATTAAAGATTAGTTTTATCATGAAATCATTTGACCTTGCAGAAGCAGGGATTCCTGGACCACACTTGATGTTGAAGTTCCTTCAAAATCTCTGAAATTCTGTAATCTGATGTTTGCCCTTCAGATGAAAGGTGAAACAAAAAGACACAGGTTTGGCCTGCTTCATTAGGCATAGTTAGGGGGTTGGGAGAGAAGAAGGTTGTATGATATTCCTGTTCTTCCTCTTAATCTACACCTCCTTCTAACATACACAAAACATACATTCTCTCTCTCTCTCCCTCTCCCTCTCTCTCTCTCTCCATCTCCCTCTCTCTCTCTCCATCTCCCTCTCTCTCTCTCTCTCTCTCTCTCTCTACCACTCTCTGTGCCCCCTTTCTCTCTTTTTGTTCTTTTCCCCCACTCTCTGTTGCCCCCTTTCTGTCTCTGTCTATTTTTCTGTCTCTCTCCTCCATTCTCTGTACTCTATTTCTTTCTCTGTCTCTCTGTCTCTTCATCGCTGTCTTTCTCTACTTCTCTCTCTCCCCTCCACTCTCTGTCCCCCCCCCTTCTCTCTCTGTCTCTATCTTCTTACTGACTCTCTGTCTCCATCCTTGTCTCTCTGATTCTCTGTCTCTGTCTCTCTGTCTCTCTCTTTTTCTTTCTCTCTTCTCCCTCAGCCTCCCCACAGAGCAAGAATAACTGAACACTCTAGAACATCCTGCCCCAGTATCACCAACACTTCCTTGTTGGCCTGAACTAGCTCCCAGTTAGAAAGTAAATATGGCATATTGTTATATTAGAAAGTTTGTTTTAGATTTCCACTGAAAATTTCAACATATTATTCAAATAATCTTTATATTATTCTCCATTAAACATGTGCCCACATCAAGGATTCGTATTGAAAAGTTCGAGTCAGATCTGCCCTTTCTGATATATTCCCACAGTCATTGACCTTAAATGCCATAATTTTCTTCCCCCACCATAGTAACAGACTCATTCAGGGCTCAGTACGTGCCTTGCACTATGCCAAGCAGAATGGGACATATGAAGGAAGGACCTAACTCTTTCCTTAGTAGAAATATCTTTTCTTTTCTTGTAGACATTAAAAATTATTTTATAGTAAGGCAGGAATTGCAGGATTTTAAGAGGTGACATAATACGGTGGATAAAGAGCTGGCCTGGAAGTCAGGAAGAACAATGTTCATTCTGCCTCTGGCTCGTACTGACTTTATGATGTGGAGAGGTAACTTAATCTCTTAGTACCCCAGGCAACTCTTCTAAAACAAAACAGTTGCAGAACAATTATTGCTTTGCATGGGCAGTGGGAGTTTTCCACAGCGTTCTCTACAGTGATCCAATTGTAGACTCAGAGAGAGTACAGTTTTAAAATTGGAAGAGACCTTAAGGTTCCAAATGATCAGACCCATACACAAAAAAATAATTCCCAGTTACAATACACCCAACAAGTAGTCCCGTAATAGCTTGTGAAGATCTCCAATGAGAGGGAATCTTCTATCTCCCTAAATAGCATAATCTACTCTTGGATTACTCATGGTTAGGAATTTTTTCTGACATTAAAGCTAAATTTGCCAATTTTACCTCTTCTGCCTGTAATTTCTGATTCTCTCCTGGTCTTTCCTATTGTATATTGTATAATACATTTGTATTAAATATCATATTATTTTTCCTATCTCAGTATATCCCATAATAAATTGTAGGACAGAACAATCTAAATCCTTTTCTATATTAGAGCTCTTCAGATCCAGCAGTCAAGTGCTACCATCTGCTTTGTAGATTTGGAGTCAGTCAAATAGAGTTAATTACTGAACCAATGAAAGTTGCTAAAATCACTAAGTGAAAGAGTCTAAGAAACTAGGACATGTCTTGGTAGTCGAGTGATGGATTATTGTTTGGGAATGACTATAAAAAAGGGCAGAATATAGTTGGTGATCCTACAAGAAAAGAATGAGAAGGATTAATCAGATATGTGAAGAACTACAACAGAACAGTGTTATGAAATTGTGGGGAAAAGAAGGTATCCCAAATAATGGAGGTGGTCAACAGTACCAAATACTGAAGAAAAGTTTGATTTTTTTAAAGCTCTCAGAAATATAAATTTTATGCATACACAAACACATACACACATATGTAAATTTATAAATGCTCATTGTGTGCACTTTCTGATTTTCCAAATCCAGACCTAATTGGATATAATAATCCTTATATGCTCTGGCTATTAGTAATAGTTCATTCCACAAGCTTTTAATTTCACTAACCTGAATTCTCACAATGGTCTAAAGAAAGGATAATTTTAAGATTTCAATTTTCTGTTCCTAGCCTGTGGTACTATTAGAAATCAGATTTCCTTCCAAATCTTAGTTTCTTTTTAAAGGGGAAAATAAATATACACATTTCACATAAATATTTGTAGCTGGTTAAAAGCTTTATTCTGGTTAACCAAAGTTTCCTTACTTCCACATTTCTAATATTGTTTGTCCTGACTTTGTTGAAGGAGACTCAATGGCTGTTCTATTTAAAATATTTTTTATAAGTTATTATGTGTCCTCTGCGTTTTTCTGATTCCAGATATTAAGAAAGTACTTTCTGTGGGGTCATTTTTGGTTACCATGACTTCTATTGGAAGGACAATACTGCATAGTGATTAGTGGGCTGATCTTGAAGTCACAAAGACCTGTGTTCAAATTCTGTTTCCAATATATATTAGTTATATGACTATGATGAAGTCATTGACTCTCTTGGTGTCAAAGACAACTTTCTAAGACTGTAAAATACTAAAGAATTCCTTATCGCAGCAGTGAGGGAAATTCCATGAAAACTTCCCTATTCTGAGGAAATCTGGGCCAAAATTAGTCTTTGCAAAGTTTATAGTTCAATGGGGAACATTTATCAGAAGCCAAGGAATTGATTAGACATTTCAAGGCCCCTTCCATCTCTTAGATATCATTAAAAGAAACTGAATTCTAGCTTTCTAAGATTAAATGCTTAGATTTCTTAAAAGAAATTTCTTTTAAAAGAATTTTTCCTTGATTTATTTATATGTGTGTGCTTCATCTAATTACCTACATATCTGATGACATAAAAGCAATTTTTTTTTCTTTTTCTTCTTTATTAAGAAGAGGGTTTTTCCCCTACCTGTTCTTGACTTTCATTAATATTTCATGTGTTTAATACCCTTTTGTCTCCTATTAAATAAACACACACATACATACCCTGAATGTACCATCATTCTCAGTAAGGACAGTCAACCCTCAACATCTTAAAAAATAAATGCATCTAGTACCCCAAAGGTTCCCAACCTTTGACTTTTCATTTATCTAAAAGAAAATGTTTGTTTTGAAAGTTCTTTAATATATTAAGCACCATGGTGATTGATATGTTCACAGAGATGCAGAAAAATGATTTAAATGTTCTTATAATATTTCAAATGTGATCTCTTCTTTCAGTAGTCTTTCTTACTAACCAAGAGGGGATGTGCAAAACAGAAGTTACCCCACCAAGCACTAGGAAGCAAGGCATTTTGTCACATTATTCCCACTGTTAGAGTAAAAGGAGTGCTAGGCATAGATTCAGAGAATCTTGTTTCAAATCTTAGCTTTGCCACTTGTATTATACAAGCGACCTTCCCTCTGGGCTTCAGTTCCCTCATCTGTAAAATCAGGGATTTGAGCTAGATGGCTTTGGCATTCCACCTCTAAATCCATGACCCCAAAATTCCTCTCCAAAAGTGCTTAGGTGGTTATAAAAACATGGACATTTTGTAAAGTATACAAAAAGTGCCATGATTTTACAGATTCTCAAAGATTGTATAGAAACTCCCTTCCATCAGGGCTACCATAATAATTCTTCTCAAATAATGTCTGGTAAATACTAGGCACTTAACAAATGTTTATTCATTGATTGATAGATTGAAAATACAAGCTGGGGATGGACAAAAGAAGGGACAATAACAGATAAATTAGACCCTACCACACTTAGATATCATTAGAAACATGTCCTAGAGTTAAGGAGTCTTTCTTGAAAGGGCATATTTTTTTAAATTGTTATCTTGCAGAAGTCAACTAGCTTCCCCAGGGAAAAATCAGACACCTGTTCCATGGCCACCAAATGATCTCTACATAGTGTGCTTGTGCTAAAGAATACCAAGAACAGACATGATCTAGCTTCCCTTGAGACTCTGCCTCTTGGGTTTGAAAGGTGGAATTGGATTCATCTGATCTATGGATATTGTCTAACCATGGTCTTCAACTCTTGGCTCTAGCCTTTCCAGTCAACTTTTGGGATTCTTGCTCATCTTGCGAGAAATAAGAAAATGAAAATGTCTGACTGCCACTAAACCCATAATCTGAATTTTGAATGACTAAGCTACTTGACTATTCAGTAAAAAGCCATACCCTTCCATGTTGTATTATTCCCAATAGATTTATCACCGGCTCAGCTCCTACCACAAGGTGGAGTTCATAGCTTAACCTCTTTCAAAAAAAGGAGATTATTTTAGGTAAACATTGCTAGTTTCCTGTTTGATATTTAATAGCTCAGTTGAGCCGTACCACAGATCTAGAGGGAAACTAATTGTAATACAGTGGAAAGTGATTTGGAGTAAGAAGTAAGAAAGCCTGTTCAGTGAGCCAATCATTTTATTTCTTTTCCATGGCCACAGATTGTACCTAGAGTCCGTATTTATAATCACTTTGCGATTCCCTTTGCTAGCTGTTTCATAAATGAATTTCCTACTGACCAACTAGGTTATATATTCTTTGAAAGCATAGATTATATCTTCCACTTCTTTCCTACCCCTCATAGCACTGAGAAAGACTAACTCAGTAAAAGCTTAATAATGAATGTCTGGAAAACATTCCATCTGTATCTCCTCATCAGATCTCTACTTTTCCTTATTGGATTCACCAAATACTATTTCTTATCGAAAATTTAATGTCATCCTCCTGTTTGTTAGTGTTTTTTGTCCTTCCACACCCATACTATTTTGTATTTACTTTGTACATATTTTCTATTTACTTATCTTACTCTTCACCTCTACAAGGAGAATAAAAGCTTCTTGAGGGTAAAGATTTTCATTTACATATAAATATATGCTTGTAAGATCAAGGCTTAAAAATAATAGCCCTGTTCTGTGACCCTCTGATCATAAACATCAGCTGGGGCATAAAATAGAGAGATGAATGCTCACCAAAGATGCTTACTGCTGTCAGTCCAAGTTGAAGAAGGATTCTTTATAGATGGTAGCATTCTTCCAATGCTCTTGTTTGTGAATAGCATTGTACTGATTGCATTACTTCCGAGAGAGCCTTCTAAAAAGAGCTGTAATCACTCAAAAAAGTTTGACTTTGCCATCCAAACAGGAAAGACCAAAAGGATGAAGAATATTTATTGCACAGATTAAAACATCCTTTTAGAAGAATAGCATATATATGTATGTGTGTATGTGTATATGCATATATATGCTATCCTTTCAAAAGCTTGTGTATGTATATGTATGTGCATGTATATGTGAATGCATATACACATTTGTATTATTCTTCCAAAAGCCTATTTTAATTATGTATATATGAATAGACCCCTCAGACAGAAAACTAGTTCAACACTGATTTCGAATAGGAAAGAGAGAACAGGCTGGATTATCTTATAGAAACTGTAGAGCTCCCTTAACAACCCCAAATTTTCTGTGGAAGCAAAGGTCCATATTTTTCTTATCAATATTCTACTGGTGTTTCTGAATGTCAGTAAGATATGAAATCAACAGTGTCTAAGGAATTAAAAATTAATATCCCACAAAAGGCAATAGATAGGCACATTGTAGAATTAAAAAGACTGTAATATATAATCAGAGAGGAACTCCAAAGAGAAGTAGAAAATAACATTAAGGAACTGTTTGATAGGAAGAAAAGATAGGGAGGAACAGGGAAGACAAGAGTTTGGGACATCAGGTGACCAGTTAGAATACTCCACTGGTATTCTTGTGATATTAGGAGAAATGAAAGAAAGCCTCTAGTTGGTTGGATGTACTTATTGTGGTAAATATATGAGAGGACACGGACAAGTACACAGGATGAACAGCCATGTATTGGTTGCAAACAGTATTATCAGAAGGAACTTCCAAGTTGATGATTATAGATCCTTTTGAGTTTTTGAGTGTCCTTAGCAAGTAACATAGTAACTAGCACGTATGGAAATTTAAAGATCCTTCTTGAATGAATAAATAAATGAATACTTGCTCCATGGAAAGTTGGAGCAACAATATTCCAATCAATAGCCCATTTCCCAATAATACTTTAATCTCAAAGACTATAGTCAGCTAGAGGAACTTCTGCTCTAGAGATGGCATTTGATGCTCAATGTGCAAGTCAGCAGACATTTGATCTTTTATATGAAGCAGCTTGGTGACTCAGCTGGACTTGAAGATAAGAAGACCTGAGCCTGATTCTGATTGACATGGTTAGTACTTGTGTGATTTTGGGCAGCAATACAGTTTCTTATCTATAAAATGGAGATAATAATAGCACTTACGTCACAAGTTTGTTGTGAGAATCAAATGTTTACAAAGTGCTTTGTAAACCTTAAAAAAAAATTACATGAATCATAGGTATAATTATTATATTCTAGTATCACAGACTTAGAACTGAAAGATTTTAGAAGTGTCCCAGCCTCTTTCATTCTTCATGTGAAGAAACAAAAGCTTGGAGAAGTTGTTATTTGCCCAGGATCACGTAGGTTTTAAGCAGCAGAACCGAGATTCATCTTCAGACTCTCCAATCCCAAATTAAGGATACTTTCCATAGACCCATTCTACCTCTCCATTTGGGACTAAAGTGGAGTATCATCTCCCACATGACAAAGTCAAGGCCATTTTAATTTGGTGGTAGTCACCAAAAAGCTTCTGGGTGGCTGAACAGGTCCCTTTCATCAACCTAACCATTTCAAAAAGCTGGTCCCTCCAGGGAAAATAAAAAAAAGAATCCTATCCAGCCAGAACTTGGTTCAAGTCCCTGTCATTCCAAGGAAAGCGCTAATATTTATGTAGCTCTCTTGAGTGTTTTGAGGGTGAACAGAGCATGTTCCCATCAAGGCCTTACTTCCTGCAGATATCCCCTGGGTACCAGTCCTACTTTGATGATGCCCTGAAATGGCATGTTTCCATTCTGAGTTTTCATTCCTCTCACTATGTTTATGTTGGCCCCTTAAGGGTACTCCCTGGGTTATAGACAAGGCAGCAATATGTTTTCCCAATTACTTTGTATATGAAAAAAAAACTTTTACAAAACTGATAGAACTTTTCCTCCATTGGAATAATGGAGCAGGTTACTCTGAGGCAGAAATGGGCTGTAAGAATCGAGCCATAACTAGAATTTTGGGATCAGGGATAACTGAGAAAAACTTAGGAAAATGAAACTGTGAGAAAGTAACAAGAAGAAAGTTCTCAAATCGGTGTTTTAAGATGAATTCAATTGTGAGGAAAAGCTAAAAATGTTGGAAATCAGTCTTGTAGGAACACAGTACAATTTTAGTTGAAAGCAGGAAGATAAAGCTCTTGAATTATTCCTAATAGATGTAAACTAAGCTAATTGTTTATGTGATTATTCTAGTAGGGTACTAACATTAATCTTTAAATTTTGCCTCTCAAGGGCAAAGCTCTCCTTGCAGTGCCCTGGATAAAGCTCTGCTATGAGGTAACCATTGTATTAGTTGGGTAGGGTCAAGGAAAAATAAGGTATATTAGGCTGATATTAGCATTTTAAAACATTATAGCATGGATTCTATTATAATTTCAATTATATTTCTTGTTTTCTCTCTCCAAAAGTTTATATACAGTTCAAGTTTAATATAATGTTAATATTTTATGAAGCCACTTATATTTTCCCAAACTGGGGGTTCTATTATTTTTATTAAACATCCTCAGCCTTTTTTAGTAAACCTTTTTTAGCATTTGAAATATTAGACTAATACTTTTTGAGCTAAAAAAGAGTCTAGAGAGTCAGCTAGGTGGCACAGTGGATAGAGTACCAGCCTTGAAGTCAGGAGGACCTGAGTTCAAATCTTGTCTTAGACACTTAACACTTCCTAGCTGTGTGACCCTGGGCAAGTCACTTAACCCCAATTGCCTCAGGGGGAAAAAAGATTCTAGATATCATCTAGGGTAGTATCCCCATTTTATTACTTAGGTTGAATGATTTACCCAATGTCAAAAAACAAATCTATTAGTCCATCAAGAGAATGATAAAAGTGGAAATCTTTATTTTCCCCTCAATAACATTTTATTTTTCTAATTACATGCAAAGATAGTTTTCTTTTTTTAAGCTTTTTATTTTCAAAACATATGCACAGATAGTTTTCAACATTCACCCTTGCAAAACCTTGTGTTCTAAACACTTTTTTCCTTCCATTCCCCCCATGCTCACCCCTAGATGACAAGTAATCCAATATATGTTAAACACATACAATTCTTCTACATATATTTCCACAATTATAAAGATAGTTTTCAGCATTCAATTTTATAAGACCTTGTTTCAATTTTCAGAAATTTTCAGAAATAGTTTTCAACATTCATTTTCGTACAATTTTGAGTTCTAATTTTTTTTACTTCTACCCTCCTTTACCTTCTTTCTTCCTAAGACAGGAAGCAACCCGATATCAATTTTATATATATACAATCACAAAACTGAAAATTTTAATGGACATGCAAATTTAGAATATAAAGTCCACACACTCTAAAGTAATGTCAAGGGAATAGAGCCTATTGGTTCTATAAGGTAGAGTTAAAGTGAATAATAAAGCAAGCTGCTAAAACACCAGCGAGAATTCTGATAAATAAATTTTCACTTAGCAACACAAAAAACCATTAGCTGAGCCAGAATTAGAACACCAATCTCCTAGCTTCAAGCTTATTGCTACTACCTAGCATACCAGCATAGAAAAATCACAATTGATTGGTAAGGAAATATGGCATAGCAGTCAAGTGATTTGAGTTCTAGTTGTGCTTTTTTCCTAACTAGCCTTGAAATCTTGGGCAATTTTTTTTAGAATTTTTGAGCCTTAGTTTGCTTAGTTATGAAGTAAGACAGTTGGTCCTAACACTATGGTTCCTAACACTCTGTTCAACTGTAAAATTTTATGAATGTGCTTTTTAATAGAATGTCTTGCTAATCAAGACCACAAATCCTTGACTCAGTCACTGTTCTGTGTCTGGTAGTGTTTTATTCTGAATGAATATCATGTGTCTAGAAGAAAATAAATAGCCATATAAATGGTAGCAGGATCTAAAAAATAATAACAAATGTCATAGTCTACTATAGGTATTGGGGCAGCTAGGTGGCACAGTGAATAAAGTGAGTCTGAAAGACTCATTGTCCTGAGTTCAAATCCATCCCCAGACACTTATTAACTATATGATGCTGGACAAGTACCTTAACCCTATTTGTTTTAATTTCCTCATCTGTAAAATAAGCTGGAGATGGAAATAGAATAACACTCCAATTTTTCTGCAAGGAAAATCCCAAAGGGGGTCACAAAGAGTCAGCCTTTACTGAAGACAACTGAACAGCAACAACTATAGACATAATAAACTAATAAATAATATCTTGTGTTTGATCAGTGATTTACAGTTTTCAAAACACAATGTACATTATCTCATTTGACTTTTCTCCAAGTCCTTATGATATAGGAAAGAAAGATATTATCCACATTTTAAAAGTGAGGAAACTAAAGATTATAATTCAAAGAATCACCCAAAGTTACATAGTGAGTGAGCCAAGAATAAAACCCATTTCTTCTGATTTCAAATCCATTACTCATTCCACAAAATCTAGGGACAGTTCCTGTCCTCAAAGAATTTACAATCTAGTTATGGATTCATTTGTTTCTTCCTTGCTTACACTTTCCTTCATTCCTTTCTTTTTCTTTTTTATTCCTTCCTTCCTTGTTTTTCCTTTGTTCCTTTCTTTTTCCTTTCTTTGTTTCTTCATTCTTTTCTCTTTGATTCTTTTGTTTCCTTTATTCTTTTTTCCTTTTTTCTTTTTTGTTTCTTCCTTCCTTCTTTTTTTGATATCTTTCTTTTTTCTTTCCTTCCCTCATTTCTTCTTCCTACCTTCTTTCTTTTTTCTTTCTTTCCTTCCCTTTTTCTTTCTTTTTCTATATACATGTATATGTATTCTTTTTCTTTCTTTTTCTATATGTATATTTGCATGTATATACATGCATGTATATTTCTTTTTCTATATGTATATTTGTATGTATATACATGCATGTATATTTGCAAACATGCTACATATATATTTTACATATGCAGTCAATATTGCTGCATATGTGTGTAAATATAAATATATAGCATAATATAGAATAAGGAAGCATAGTGAGTAGAATGCCAGAGTTGAGTTGGGAAAACCTGGATTCAAAATATGCCTCACATATATACTAATTTTGATCCTGGGCAAATTTGCGACTCAAAGACCATAAATTACACATTTGCAATGGTAGAAAGACTTCTTTCACACTTTTGGCAAGCTTGAAAAAAAACTGATGAAATCAGTTTTGGATAAATATATTTGCATGTTTATATGTGAGTGTGTAAATGTGTGTGTATAGTCTGTAGGTATGCATATATGACAGGTGTGCGCTCACACATATATGTCTGGCCTAATTCTGGACTCTGTACAGAGCAGGGCTGGCCGTCACTATTTATTAGCTAGTTGTAACCAGGATGCCAGGCATTTCGAGATCAAGGCTGCCAATAGCAACTGGACTGAGGTTTGGGATTCTGGTTTGGTTTACAATGGCGCAAGTGGATGGGGGTGGTGAGCCCTGTGATGACGTTTGTGACATTGCTGAGCTGTGTCTTGGAACTAAAGACTGTTTCCACAAAGGGAAAAAGGAAGAGACACCTGCTGCTGCCCCTGGCATTCCTGGCAGAAGCAGGGCTCCTCAGCCAGACAAGCATGTAGAGAAGTCTCAAGGAGAGTCATGGATTTCGTCACTGGCACACTGACATAAATTGGAGTGGGGATTGAATGTCCCTGGCTGCCTGTTGGCTTGGGTGGTCTCCTCTCACTGGAAGCATCTGAAACTGGTTTCAAGAGCCAAGCAACTGTGTCTGAGTCTGAGAAAGGCCTCTGGGGTCTGCCAGATGATCTTAAGCCGCCCACAAAGGATTGAGCCCTTTACAAAGAGGGAGAAAGAGCTGTATTCACTCTCAGTGGCATAAACATTCTGGAAAAAGCATTTTGGAGGTTAGTTTGGTTCACCCTCTGCTTTTTGTTGCACTTGCTTTTAGATGGAATGAATGAGAAGCAGGGGATGGATAGCCTGGTAAGTGAGTGTCAGAATTAAAAAACAAAAACAATATTTGTCAATTGTTTTATTTCCTGGGCCTTCCTTTGAGTATTCTGCTTAAGTGCACAAACAAAAAAAAATGCCCAAATGAAATTGGATGTTTTTGAGAAGGGCACTTCAGCTTTGCATATATTAAACCTAGTTATCGAATGAAATAAAACTAGCAAAGGGTATTACTTACTGTTTGGCTATGAACAAGTCACCCAATCTCTGTCCCTGGAGCCCAAGAGACCAAGCAAACATTGCTAAAGAGCCTGGACCAGGGATTTGTTTTCTAAATAAGACTTCTGAGTCAAAAGGTAGTCCTGAGCCTTCTTGAGTATCAAGAGGGAGGTTAGGCTGGGGCAAAAAAACCTGTGATTCCTTACAGACCCTCTCAAGGAGGGTCCTTGAAACTTCACAGCAACCTAGTTTCCAAGGAGACCAGCAAAAGGCAAAATGTGGAAAATTGCAACTGGATGGGTATCTCCAAATCTTAAATTCTTGCCAAATGACTATTTAAAAGAAGCTCCAATCCATCCAAGTTTGGAGACAAAACCTTCACTAACTATGATTTAGTGGTATTATGGAGGCAGAGTTGAACAATGAGCAAGATTTTGTAGTGACTCAGGAATGACAAAGAACAGCTGCTTCATCCTCCATGAAAGAACATCCTGGTTCTATTTCTGACTCTGTACTAAGAAGGTATGTGATCCTATTGCTTCACCTCCCTGGACCTCAGTTTCCTCTTCTGAAAAATGAAGAAGTTATATTAAATAATCTCTAAGGTTCTTTCCAACTCAAAACTCAGGAATCTTGTCTTCTCAGATTGTTTTCCTTCTGGATGGGAGCCTCTCAAGCACACACATACATACACACACACACAGACACACACTCTTTCACTAGCAAGCTCAGCAAAAAAAAAAAAAAAAAAAAAAAAAAAAAAAAAATCTGCCTTATTCACAATGGTTACAACACCAAGCTGGCCTGAAAGCTACAAACAAACCCTTCTCTTCTCTTTGTTTTTCAAAAGCATTCAGTCCAATGATCTGCCCTGGCAAAAACAAAGTGGAAGAAAAATGCTTGTTTTTCATACTGTGATAAGCAGTTGAATGGACAACGCACAGCATCAGTCCATTAGTAAATATACTTTGGGCAAACATTTCAAATGAACAATGAGATAATCCCAAAACTGGACAGGAAGATTGCTTCTATGAAATTATATAGTGCTTCTAATGATACCAGACTAAGTGATGATAAATGAATGTAATGGAGAAGTATTGTGCTGTAAGAAATGATGAAAGAGATGATTTCAGAAAAATCAAGAAAAACTTGTATAAACTGATGCAAAGTGAAGTGGAAAAAAATAGGAAAGCAGTTTATACATTGACTCCAAACTTCTACTTCAAACAAAAGCTTTTCTTTGTAATACCAGTATTCTTCAGGTAAGGTAATCATGGAATACCAAAATCTTTTTAAAATTTAAATAATTCAAAGAGCAACGGAGATCTTCCTGGAAAGTTCTATTATTAGCAAATGATGTGAATAGAACATGTGGTAATACCAAATAGGATAATCTATAATTATCCTAAATATTCCACTGAGTGTCTATTCAATGATAAGAGAACCTTCTCCCCTCATATATTGATTGGCTGTCCTATGGGGGATTATGGAATGAAATAGATAAAAGTTGAACAAGATAAAAAGTCAGAGTTCTATTCAGAGATCTGAATTCCTAAAAAGATATTCTCATTGATGAGATCACATTTCTATCAGTATCATGGTAAATATGATCATAGATGTAGAGCCAATGACCTTCTAATTTACTGGATAGAATGATAAACTGGAAGAAGAAATATCTGAATTTAATTTGAACCTCAGACCTTTACTAGCTTTTAAGCTCTGTTTGCCTCAATTTCCTCATCTATAAAATGGGAATAATAACACCTACCTCCCAGGGTTTTGTGATGATCATTTCTAAAGCTTTCTAAAGCCCTTAGCATGGTCCCTGACACATAGTAGGTGCTGTGTAAATGTTACTATTATCTCACCCGACGCTTTATTCTGCAGATGAGGAAATGAAGAATTTGGTTGAGTAAATGATTTAACCAAAGTCATGATGTTGAGCAAATCATTTAACTCTTTTGTGACTCAGTTCCCTCATATGCAAAAAGAGAGAATTGGACTAGATGATCTCTATAATTCTGCCTAGCTTTAAAATGGGAAGATCCTACATTTCAATCTATTTTTTTTCCCAAACAGATTACAAATTCTAGGAAATGTTGACCTTTTGGTGAAATCTCCCTTGAGTTACTTCCCCACAAAATGAACGTTCTTGTTGATTCCTGACTGAAAACTTGCAGATGACAAACTAGCCATTTATTTGTTTATTAGGAAACCAAAGTGAAACCTCATCACCCCTTGAAGTGCACACACATCTTCAAAAATATTTACAATGGCAAGAAGTGAGCATCCACATTCTTTTACAGGACAAGCTATGCCCTGATAGCAGTTCAAGAACTTTGGAAGTTTGCATGAATTTTTGGAGGGACTTTTAAGGTGTTTGGGGATTAGGGAGCAAGATGTAAGGGGCCTGAAAAGAAACATAGAGTCCACAGAATATTCTTGCACCCTGGAATCTGGGGTCAGAACATCCAGTATATCTGGGCTTTGATTGATGGTCAAAGGGAGGTAACAGACAGTTTTCTAAAAGAAAAACAAATGTTTCCCCTCACATCATTCTCCCCATCACTTTTTCCTTTTCATAGTAAAAAAATGCATAAACAACCAGAAGATCCGTCTTTAACAGAACAATGGGCACGATTGGGAGTGGAGGAAGGGGCAAATACAAATACTCAAATACAAACTACATTCCTCTATCTATGCAGGAGATTCTTACCTTCCCTCCCTTCTTTTGTTTTGTGACATTTGCCCTAACCTAACAGGTTTAGAAATGGGATACTAAAACCTTCTAGGAAACCAGGTAGTGCAATGCATGGAGTCAGGAAAATTCATCTTCCTCAGTTCAAATCTGGCTTCAGATTCCTTCTAGCCGTGTGACCCTGGGCAAATTACTGAACCCTGTTTGCTTCAGTTTTCTTATTTGTAAAATGAGCTGGAGGAAGAAATAATAAAACACTCCAGTATCTTTGTCAAGAAAACTCCAAATGGGGTCATAAAGAGTCACATAAAACCGAACAACAAACAGCAATTCTGCATATAACTCCAGGGAGTGACATGGAATTTCAGTCGGTTCAATTTAACAAGCAATTATTAAACACCTACTATGTGCAAACATATACTGTGGTGCTCTGACCTTGAGGCCAAAAAGAAAAAAAAATAATGCCTGTCCTCAAGAAACCTTGTACTTCATTCTTAAGTGTATGTGCCAAGCAGATAGAATCACTTTCCCAAGTGTGGGTATGAACATGCTTATCAAAAAAAAGTCTTATTTTTGAAAACTCCCTCCCTCAATTCACTCTGTCTCTTATAATTGTCCCCACCATATCTCTTTCCCTCTTCCCTTCCTATCTTTCTATACACAACTGAATATACATATATATTCTTCCCTTTTTGAACCAATTCTAATGAGAGTGAAGTTCAAGCATTGTCCACCCACTCCACCCCCATTTCCTGATTCAGTATAAAGGCACTTCCTTAAACCTGAATCTGAGAAAATTTATAAACAGGCTAACTCCATTGAGTCCCCTATGATTACTCTTTCATATTAAACCTTTTTATGTTTCTGTTTGAATGTCAGATTTTTTATTAAGCTCCATTCTTTTCATCAGGAATAATTGAAAATGCTCTATTTTACTAAACGTCTGCTTTTTTCCCTGAAAATTAATCTTGGTTGTAATCCTAGCTCTTTTGCCCTCCAGAATATTATATTTTATGCTCTCTTCTGTTCTTTCAATGTGGAAGCTGTTAAATCTTGAGTAATCCTGACTTGATTTTTTTTCTCAGTGCATGCAATATTTTCTCCTTGACTTAGGATTTCTTGAATTTGGTTATAAAATTCCTGGGGGTTTTCATTTGAAGATTTCTTTCAGGAGTTGATTGGTGGATTATTTTAGTTTTTAATCTGTATTTTGGAGCTAAAATATTAGGGTAGTTTTTCAAAATATAATGACTAGACTCTTTTTTTTCATGACTTTCCAGTAGTCGACTAATTTTTAAATTACCTCTCCTTGATCTGTTTTCCAAGTTAGTTGTTTTCCCAATGACATATTTTCATATGTTCTTCTAATTTTTCATTGTTTTGATTTATTTTATTGTTTCTTGATGTCTCATGGGGTCATTAGCTTTCACTTGCCCAATTTTAATTTTTAAGGAATTTTTTTTCAGTGAACTTTTGTATCTCTCTTTTCATTTGGCCTATTTTCTGCTT
Source organism: Sarcophilus harrisii (assembly GCF_902635505.1). NCBI lineage: Eukaryota > Metazoa > Chordata > Mammalia > Dasyuromorphia > Dasyuridae > Sarcophilus > Sarcophilus harrisii. The sequence continues at coordinate 130,867,206 of NC_045429.1, forward strand.
TTTGAAAAATTCTTTTTTTTTTTTCAGTGAAATTTCACCTTAGGCAGCTAAGTGGTACAATGGATAGAGCATTGTTTCTGGAATTATGAGAGCCTAAATTCAAATCTGGCCTCAAACATTTACTAGCTTTGTGATTGTCAGCAAGTTCCTTAACCTTGATTGACTCAAAAAAGAAAAAGAAAAAGAACAGGAAAGGAAAGGAAAGTAAAAAATTTATACTTCTTTTGCCAATTCTGCTTTTAAAGGTATTATTGTCTTAAAGAGTTTTTGTGCCTCTTTTATTTACCAAACTGTTAATTTTCTTTCCTTTTTTTTTTATTTGCACCACTCTCATTTCTTTTCCCAATTTTTTCCTTTTCCACTCTTATTTCTTTCTTTAACTCTTCTAGGATTTCCTGATGGCCTTCAGTCCAATTAGCATTTTTCTTTAAAGTTTGATTGTAGCTGTTTTCATATTGTTATTTTCTTCTCAGTTTAATGTCTTGGTCTTCCATGCCACTGTAATAACTTTTTATGGTCAAGTTCTTTTTTGTTGTTTGCTCATTTTTCCAATTTATTTCTTAACTTTGAACTTTATGTTAAAGTTGGCCCCTGATCACCTTAGGGTAGAGAGGCACTCTGTTAAACTTTAGGCTTTTTCCATATTTCTGTTTATAGAGCTAATTCTGGAAGTCTGCAAGTTTTTAGTGCTTTCAAGGTGGTTTTATTCTAGGAAAAGATGTACTCATTGTTTTCCTGCCCCTGCACTCTAGGGTCCCTGACCTACTGGAACCATAAATACAAGGGCTCTGTTGGCCCTGGAAATGTGAACAGGGCTCTAGTTCTCTTGTGACCAATCACAAGCATTCCTCTCTGTCCTAGAATTGCAACCCAAAACAACAGAATTGTCAATCAGCATCAGCCACAAATGTCAGCAAATGGTTCTTGATAATCTTAAGGCACTAGGTTAAATGTCAAGGATATATAGATAAAATCTTTACCCTCAAGAAGTTTACATTCTAGCATGAAAAGATATAACATGTACCCAAAGAAGTATAAAATAAGGGAAAGTGAGGAGAGAACATTATTATTATTATTATTATTTTGCTGAGGCAATTGGGGTTAAGTGACTTGCCCAAGATCACACAGCCAGAAAGTGTTAAGTAAGTGTCTGAGGCCAGATTTTGTACTCAGGTCCTTCTGACTTTTGGCCTGGTGCTCTATCCACTGTACCACCTAGCTGTCCCAAAAGAGAACATTATTAAGAAGAAAAAAGATTCATATTTCCTGGATTCAAAGAGCACAGGTCCTAAAGGATTAGAGAGATAGAAGGTTTAGATAAGACATGATGGTCTCTACCATCAGAGTGCTTAATGCTTGAACTGTGTGACCTTGAACAAGGTCTTTATTTGTGAAATAGGTTGTAGTCAACATTCTATGAGATTCTAGCTCTATGAGCATATGGACATTACACAAATACAATCATGTCTATATGTTTGTGATAGGCCAGACATGGCTTATATGGGCCAGCCAGGCTGGTACTTCAATATTGGAAAGGAATGGGATACTTGTGAAATATTTAGCAGTTAATAAAAAATAGTCTACTGATTCATCTAATAGGATAATAGTCAGAGCAGAGATAAGTCTTGATTCACTTGAACATAACTTTCCTATCCTGGGGTTGATTAGGACTTTGGTTTCTAGCCAAAAGTGTCAGGGCCCAGCTGGATCTCCTCATAACTTTTTGGTACTGTGCTGATCAAGAAGCTATGTCAACATTCTGAGCCTTTAGTGCCTGAACCAATTAAGTCTCAAAGATGGTTTCAGTCCCTTTTAAGGAAAAGTACTGGGCCAAAATGCTTGGGATGGGGGACCCTCATAAATATTCATCTTACTGCAACATTGAAGACTATTGTGTAATATGGAAATTATCTCTACTGATGTAAATTGCAAATTGTGCATAAATTAGGGCTTTAGAAACCTACCTGAAGCTCCAAGAAGTTGAGGGATTTGTCTATGTTTACAGAGGTAATATATAAGGCTGAATATGGATGCAAGCCTATCTGGTTCCAACTGGGGCCTCTGGCAATTACAACACTTCAAGGCTGCCTCTCCATTCACAGATATCTAACTAGAAGATAATATAACATGATAAATACATTGTTGTTGTTCAGTTATTTCATTCATATCTGACTCTTTGTGATCCCATTTAGGGTTTTCTTGTAAGGATTTTAGAGTGATTTCTCCCATTATAGAGGGACACATCATTATATGGGTGTCATTACTTACTGGGGGAGAGGAGAAAACAGAACAGTCTTCCTTAAAAGGATTATATTTGATTTGAGTTTTAAAGGATAGGTGGGAATTCAGTAAAGAAGAGAAAAAAAGGGAATATGAATTTTTACTAATTCCAACTCTTTGATATTGATTTAATTTTGCTATTTCCCATCAGTAAGCAAAAGTTAATCAGAATAAACTGAAAGTCCTACATTTGTATTTTTTCAAAAAAAATCAAAATTTTATAAGTACAAGACGGCAAAGATGGGAGTAAAATGCTGCTATTTGAAAAAGAATTTGGGAGTTTAATTGCCTTCAAGTTCAATATGAGTTAGCACGGTAATGTGACAACTATATTAAGAGAGGAATAATTTTCAGGAGAGATTGTGATCCCATTGTACTCTCTCCCAGTCAGACTTCATCTGAGATATTGTGTTTAGTTCTGGATACTGCATTTTCAGGAAGAACAATGGATAAAGTAGACCATTCAGAGAAGGAAAACTCAAAATATGAAGAAGGCCCATAAAATCATGAGATATAAAGATTGGTTTTAATTTTATTTTTTTCTAATTGTTCTGGCAAATAGAAGAGAAGAATATCTATTTTCAAAGGATATAATGCCTTAATGACAGTGGTAGTATGCCTTTTATGGCCTAGAATTATGAAGTCTGGTAGAACTACCTCTTCTAATGTTGCAACATTCAAATTTATTAGAACCTATTCTGATAACTCTCACTAGTCTATTTAAAATTATATTATCCTTAGGTAATAATCTTACTTGATCAAAGACAGCACTGGAGGAAAATGTGTGGGAGAGTTTCTTTGGTGCCCTACACTAAGGACATGCTTATTTTTAGAATGAAATCTCATAGCCTTATTCAATGTTGTAAACTTTTATTTGGCTCTGTGAATAAAGTAACATTCTGAAAAAAGGGTAAAGTATGTCTTGCAGATGAAAAGTTAGAGGTTGTTGGTATAAAGTGATGGAATATGGGTCCTCTCCATTCTTTCTGGAGCCAAAACACTTTTGTTGAGACATAGGGATGAAATGGGTTGCTCTCCACTATAGGTAGACTTCTTTTGGATAATCAAAGTTCGGCCATCAGCAGGTGAGAGAAAATATTTGCAGAAGATGCAATTTCACCCTTATTCCCCAAATCTCTTTCCACCCAGGTGACAAGATCTTTTAATTACAATTGATTCTATTCCTTACCATATCATTGAGGTGAGATAGCAGGTCCAGACTGAATCCTATAGGTCAATGAACCATCTATTTAATATCTACTGTCACAATTAGGGTCAGTAAATACAATTCACCCCCATTTTGGGGAAAATATAGGGGTTCAGTGATGGCTCTTTAAGACAGATAACAATTAGCTCTTACCACCCTTTTTTGTTTTATTCTGTACAGGAAACTGAGGTTATTACTGAAGATCATGTCAGTCTTAAGATAAAAATTTCATACAATGTACTATAGAATTATTTATTACATCTAGTTTCTACCCAAGTGCTAATTTTGACTTATCTATAAGGTCCAGATCAATTTGATCATATATTGATTATCACACTATTGATTTCTAGTTTGAGGGGTAGAAGGCTGAGTCCTTTAATTAATATTATTGAATATTATCATAATATATAATTTAATATAATTACTATGAATTATTTCTTCTATATCCTCCAATTTTCTAACTCCCATAACTGTATCACTTACTTTTCTTTGCTCACTTTATGGTAGATTTATTATTTCGGAATTGTAAAATCACACATTTCCAGACAATTTGATATGAACTCATCAAGGAGTCAGTCAGTCAACTATTATTTATTAAGTACCTATTATATGCTAGACACTGTGCTTAGAAAGGGATAAAACAGCAGAGAAGACACTGGAAAGCTCAGCTGCTTCTAACATGGTGAATGAACTCTAGAATATGCTGACAGAGTGAATTGGTTTGGAAATACATGCTTTGTTTTCAAAATTCTTCCTTTGGGAAACAGTTGGGCAAAAAGACTCAAGGAAAATTGAATAAATGTGGGTCATTTTCCTGCTATCCAAACCCAAATATTTTAGACACTTCACAAGATTCAGCTAACCCTATATTTTTCATATTTTCTCTCTCCTCAAGTCTTTATTCTTGTAGTTTTGCTCAATACCAAAAGCAGACACACCAGAAATCTCCTGAGGGAAAAAAAAATGCACTTTTGGTAAGTCACAACTACATTCTGAAGGATCAAGAAATGTGAATGAAAGAAATATGTAGATGTGAAATCAATCTTCAAGCCACCTCAATACAGTAATATGATTCACATTTCTATAGAAATTGAAGTTCTTCTTTCATATTTTCTCTGTAAGATACATTATGTGTACTACCTTTGTAGGTATAGGTGTGATTACCTTTATTTTGTTGGGGAGGAAATGAGGTTGAGTGATTTGCTACTAATCACACAGTTGAGTGATCTTTTCAGGATTTGAAATAAGGTTTTCTTACCCTAAGTCTAGTATTCTTTCCCCCTTATCTTACTGTCTCTCACATCTCTTTTTCTAAAAGCAACACTTAAATTTAATGTTGAGGCTAGTCTCATCATCAATGAGATTTAAAATGAGTACAATATAATAAAAAATGACAATTCTACCTAAATCCATCTACTTATTCAGTGCTATTCCAATTAAACTACCAAAAAAATTTATTGAACTAGGAAAAGGTAATTTTAAAATTCATTTGGAACAACAAAAGTCTGCCCAGTCAATTTTACCAGGGTGTGGCAGCTATGCGTGTTACAGTTTTTTGGAGCCACAGATGAGAGTTGGGTTAGAAATGGACACCAAAGATGGATAAGCAGCCCTGAAAAGGGCCCTCCCACTAGAGGTAGTAGTTCTTGAATACCCCATACACTACTGTTATATGATTTTAGATATACGTGGCAAAAGGAGCTGTATAGCAGGAAATTACCCGAAGAGGGGGAACAAGGTGTGCAGAGGAGAAAAACAGGAAGGCAGTAGTGAAAGGTTGTTTACCCCAAGATTAATGATTTTGTTATTGAGTAGCCTGTACCGGGACGGGGTAAAGACAAAGAAAGCTGAGTATGAGATGATGTAATGAGATGGTATATATGAAGGAATGTAACTGTGAGATGTTAGAGAAGATGTAGGGTGCTTAATAAATGCTTGCAGCACTTAGTAACATCCCCGTGCTCTGTGGGGAAGAGAGCAGCTGGAAGGAGCTGCTTCAGAGATGTCCAAGGACCTGGAGGATGGTAAGGAACCCAGTTATAGTTCCCCTTGGTGAGTAGGGGAACTCAACACATTACAATGCAATATACAGTAGTAAATAAAAAGTCACTCCCTGTTTAATAAACGCAAAGATCCAAGTTTTAGGGACAAAAAACTTGTTATACAGTAAAAATTGCTGGGAAAACTGGAAAGCAATCTAGCAGAAACTAGGTCAGACCAATATCTTACATTATTTACCAAGATCATATCAAAATGGATATATGACCTAGACATAAAGGAAAATCTCATAAATAATTGAGAACACAAATATTATCCATAAGATTTATGGATAAGAGAAGAATTTGTGAATTATCAAAAGATAGTGGAAAGATCTGTTCAAGTGATTTGTGGTATCATCTGAAAGAATTTAGGACTCTGGTCTCCTCCAAATCAAGTAAATGCATTTACTGAGATTTGCATATCTTGTAATGTAGTCAGCACCATTTACTAGATAAAAATCCTTGTCTTGCTTGGCTGAACTGCTTGTTGTTCTAGTGAGGCCTATGAGAAATGATTTCTGTGGGCTTGGGGCAACAATTAGAATCTCTTGATGATTAAGGATTTCTGTGTGTTTTGGGCTGAGGATAATAATTAGAATCCTATCATTAGCCCTGTGGGCTATTAAATGGATTGTTTTGATTATATTAAATAAAAAAATGTACAAAATTTTGTACAAATAAAGCCAATGTAGCCAGGATTAGAAGAAAAACAGAAAATTATGGGGGAAATTTTTATAGCTGATTTCTTAGATAAAGTCCTTATAGCTCAAATATATAGAAAACTGAGTCAAATTTGCAAGAATATGTCATTAACTAATTGATAAATGGTCAAAGTATATAAAGAAGCAATTTTTAGAAGAAATCAAAGCTCCATATAGTCATATGAAAAATTCTCTCTAAAGCAATATTGTGGGAGGTAAAATGACACAGCTAAAATGGGCAGCTGGACACCCAGCGAAAGAACTCTGGGAGATGACTAAAAACCATTACATTGAATTCCCAATCCCTATATTTTTGCCCACCTGCATTTTTTATTTCCTTCACAGGCTAATTGTACAATATTTCAGAGTCTGATTCTTTTTGTAAAATAATGGTTTGGTCATGTATACTTATTGTGCATCTAATTTACATTTTAATATATTTAACATCTATTGGTCATCCTGCCATCTGGGGGAGGGGGTGGGGGGAAGGAGGGGAAAAATTGGAACAAGAGGTTTGGCAATCATCAATGCTGTAAAGTTGCCCATGCATATAACCTGTAAATAAAAGGCTATTAAAATTTTTAAAAATAAAAATAAAAAAATAATAAAATTTGGGAAAAATGGGCAGCTGGATGGCACAATGAATAAAGTTCCAGGCCTGCAGTCAGAAAGACTCATCTTCAAATTTGGCCTCGGATACTTACAAAATGTGTGTTCCTGAGCAACTCACTTAACCTCTCACTGTCTCAGTTTTCTCATCTGTAAAATGAGCTAAAATATGGATTCTTCCCCTTCATGCACATATCTCTGAAATCTATACAACGTTTAATTGATTTATTTAATTACAATTAATTAAAACCAGTTGTTCTGTTGCTCCTTTGGGTTCTAACACATGTGGGTATGTATGCATAAATACAAACAGAGCAGCGCTGAAGGCTTCTCATAAACACATTGGAATGTTACATGAACTGACCTCCTCAGGCCACCTTGTAAAAAATAGCATTGAAAGTGAAGAAAAAAACTGGCTGCAAAAACTGAAGAACATAGAGAACAGCTTAAATGAAAACATTAAGACTGCAACAAAGTTCTAAAAATTCATCAGGAGTAAAGAATGACCAAAAAAAAGGCTTAAAATAATCTCTTCCAGTCAATCCAGAACTATTCATGAAGAATTTTAGAGGCCTGTAGTCATTTTAAATTGAGACAGAGCAGAAGAATAAGAAAGTGGGACCTGAAGGTAATAGAATTCCAACCCTGGGAATAAGAAACTAGGATTTGAAGCCAATGGGATTCCAACTCTGGCTTCTCTTAGGTGCAAAGAATAGAACTAATACCCATAGTTCACTGCACAGGAGACATGGACAGATAGTGTTCACTGGTTTGGGGCTTTCTAGGAATTCTAAACCCCTATACCACACCCATAACAAAATAGAGTATAACTACAGTGGCTGGCAGTCTTCACTGGAATCATAACACGAGTAAGGATCAGTAACTTAGGCAATCCACATAGCTTGGGGGTCATCAAAGATTTGAGCCATTACTTAGAAATGTTGTACCCAACCAATCTGTTTAGGAAGGAAGGGAAGATGTAGTGAGACAAGAAACCTTATAAGAAGTCAAATACCAGGATAATCTGTGGCATTGGATTGGAGTATGTTAGGACTCCAATCAGGAGAGTCTGTAGTAGAAGAAGAAGGCAGTTTGGTGGTGTAGTGAGTAGAACATTGGGCCTGAAATCAGGAAGAACTAGTTCCCACTTAGTTTCTATTCATACAACTATGTGTGTGGGTAGACTACTTAATATCCAACTTTCTCAGTTTTCTTCTCTATAAAATAGTGATAATAATGGTACCTACTTTCCAGGATAGTTGTGAAGATAAAATGTTATAATATTTGCAAAGCTTAAAGTGTTATGGAAATGCTAGGTATAGGAAGGGGAAAAACTAGCATCAAATCACCAAGAGAAAGATCCAGAAGCCAGAAATTCTAGCAGAGAGGAGAGGTTTTAACCATTTGGCTAAAAAACAGCAGCAGTATCCAGACTGCAGAGGGAGTAAAACCAATCAGGACCGCTTATCTTCTCTAAGAGTAAGAGAGAGAAGAGGACTCTGGAACAATCCCAGAGAAGGTTAAAAAAAAAAAAAAAAAAAAATTCCAAGCTCTCCAGATTTCTTCCACACAAAAAAAGACAAAATTGAGCCTTGAGTCAAATGAAGAGCCACGTTGAGGAAGAATAAGTGTCCTCCTAGGACAACTGGAGAAAATCTAAAGAAAGATATCTAGAAGAAATTTTACTCAGTGTAAAGTGTAAACACATCTGGAATAGTTCCACTGTACCAGCAGGCTGCAAGTGCTGGGGTTAGCTGGTTTGGAAAGTGTCCTCTAACCTCCCAGATAGTATGAAGAGTTGGGTGACAGAGCCTTCAAGATTGAGGGAACCTCTGCAAATAAGGGACACCAGGTCCAGCTGAACTGCTGAGACATAGTCGAAGTAAGAAGAAACCAACATATGCCCACTGAATGCAAAAGCAGTGGGGTAGGGATGCTGTGGGCTGCAGGAACTTACAGGAGAGTAAAATTATTGATTTAGGGAGAACTGAAAAAAGGATCTAAGGCCAGAAGCACCATCTTCCATATCCCTAGACTAGAAGTGACTACACTAGAAATTTGCAACAAAATGAACAAACAAAGGAGAAAGAAAAGTTACTATGGGAATAGGGAAAAGCAGGGTTCATCTTCAGAGGAAGATACCGAAGCAAAAACAAAACAAAATAAAACACCTCTCCTACTCCTAAAGAGTAATGTCAAATAGTCACCTGCCCAAAATGAAATCATAGAAAAATTCAAAAAACCTTTTAAAATCAAATGAAAGAGATTGAAAAGAAAACTTTTTTTAAAAAATAAGAACAATCCAAGAAAAACAAGATTATCAAAAGAAAATCAACTAAATAGAAAATAAAGAGATACAGAATCTTAAAGAAGAAAATGACTCCTTGAAAAGAAATATTTTGATGAAAATCTTTGAAACACAAACACCTTTGAAAGGTGATTACATTTAAATAATAAGAAAGGGCTAAATGATGTTTGATTATGTTTCCTTATTATGTGTGTTCACCCTGGTTGAAAGAATTCTGAAAAGAAAAAACAAACAAAAGAAATCTCCAAAATAGCTACAAACAATGAACAATCCCTGTCTGACCTCTACTTATTTCTACTTAATTATATTTTTTCAAGAATACATTTGCTGCATTTATTAATATTATTTTTCATGCGCATCTGAGATTGACCCCTTTGTTTGTTTGCATGTTTGCAACATGAAGGTTCACACTGAGTCACTGAGAGAGTAATCTTTCCTAGGGCTGGAATGGTGCTTCAACCCACCTACCCCTCGCCCACTGTTAGAAAGTATTTGCTCTCTAAATGGCAGCATAAAGACAAGTTATTTTATTCTTATATTTACAAGTGCAAAATTTATACAAACTGGAGTCAAATTTTACAAATTTGTTCCATAGGCTTTTGTCTATGTAATTAGATGTTAATTAAAGAAAAAAATATCTTTGGAAGGAATTTTCTCTATTTCTCTCTATATATCTCTCTCTTTATTTTTGACTTAATTTTTCTTGAGGGTTTTTATTTTCATTAGGGTGAGAGATCTGTTTTCTTTTACAACTTGACTTTTATAGAAATGTTTTACATAACTTCGCATGTGGTTTCTTAATTGTGGGTGGCGATAAGGGAGAGTATCCAGAACTCAAAAATCTTAAAAACAAGTGAATGTAACTGGGGAAAATATTAAATAAAAAAAAAAGAAAGGAAGGAACTTTAATCCATGCAATTATTTGAGATGATGAAGGTGATGAAGGTGATTCAGGTGATGAAGCATGAGAGAAAGGTCAGAGACAGATATTTTCAGATCCAGACAATGTGGTGATTTGTTTTACTTATCTATTCATGGTTGCTATGAGGCATTCCTTTCTATTACTTTTCCCTGTTGGAAAAAATGAGATGAAAAGAGGAAGAGGACTAAGGATAAAATTGCCCTCCAAAAGGAAGAGAACAAAAGAAAATTAATGAGAGTCATTGAAGCCTTTTTTAAATGCACAGAAAAGAACAGAAAGAAGACTAAAAGGAATGCCAACAAGTAAGACAATTTTAGAATTACAGTTCAATTTATTATATATTTTAAATAAAAAGTGAGATACATATAAAAGTGATTTTGCAAGATCCATCTCCTGTTTACTATATATGTAGAAAAATTCTGTTCTATGTTATATATGGAAATATTCGGGTTTTTTGGTCCTTAAATTCACATAAAAAACAAAGAAGAAATTAATATAAATATTAAAAGAAAGGCCAGCACTTACAAATTCCAAGAAAAACTTTTTCCAAAAATGCAGAATAGGACAAAGGGGAGGATACTTGAAGAAATTAACAAGTGGTTCCAGGGAGGTTCACTTTCCCTGGTATGAGAAAATGGAAGAAAAAAAAAAAAAAAAAGGAAGAGAAGAGGATTTATTCTCTTCCTCCAGGCTTGTTCTTGTTCAGCACTGAGTAAGTTGGTCACATTTATTCATCTCAATTCTTAGCAAAATTCTCTGATCTGCCAATCTCTTTTCCAGCTCATAATGGTATTTTCTGTGCCTACTTATCTCCTACTTGATATGGCTTCTCTTCTCTTGCCTATAAGCTCCTGAATCTCAAGGTTGGAGTTGTTTGGGGCAAATCCACAATTTAGAGAACTGGGATAACCCACCGCAGAGAGTGCCTGAAAAATCTGTCCCAAGTCTTGGGAATCACTTATCCCAGGTGAAACCAAAATGAAGGAATTGGATCCTTTTCCATCAGTTAAGAAACAAAACAATTGCTACTTGCTTTGCCACCATTCCTCAGCTTGAGAGACAGTGATAGGACTATTGGGTTATGGAAAGATTTAGGATAAGAATAGGTCTAGTAATATGGTATTTTTTAATCGAATCAGGATTAGGATCTGTATTAAAGATAGTATTAGAGAAAGCATTAAGATCAGGTTTAGAGTGATTATAGGTATCTTTTTATTCTTTTATTTTTTTAATTATATTTTAAATGAAATTGACTCCTCACTTTGGAGTAAGATGAGGAAAAAGACATTTGTTTAATCTACTAATGGATTTTCCACTGGCGGTTGATTTTAGGTATCAGATATATGCTCTACACTTACAAAATCTTTCAAGAGATATAGAAAATATCACTGATGGAAACTTCTTTTCAACTACCTAGGATATCAGATAATAGTCAATAGTATGAAAGTGTATAAGAAATAACAGCAAGGAACTATTGAATGTGGCAATTTATAATTTGTATACAGTCACTATGCTTGGCTGTTTACATATAGAATATTTGAAACTAAAGACACATTTATCACTCATCATTTTATCACCTAAAATAGGAATTCTTAACATGGGATCCATGAACTTTGAAAAAATATATTTTGATAATTGTAATTTCACTATAATTGTGTCCTTTGTAATCTCATGTATTTTTATATTATGCATTTTAAACATTCTGAGGTTTCACCAGACTGCTAAACAACAACAACAACAACAACAACAACAACAACAAGCATAAATCCCTTATTTAGAGAAAAAACCCTCATAGCTGCAGAAAGAATTATTAAGGGGGCATTAATGTGAGTTCTTCATGAAACGGGAAGAGGCAAAATCCAAGAAACTAACTTACACTGTTAAGCATTTGTCTTAAATGTCTGACTTGCCTCCATAATGTAATTATTGGCTTAAAATGGGAAATCATTCATTTTCGCTGAACCCTTTCCTCCAGAGACAAAGGAATTTTTTTAAAGAAAAGAATAGGGGAAAAAAGAAAATTGAGCAGCTACCTTATCTTCATCCCTTTGAGTTCAGGCCTTCACACTTTTAATCAGAATTGCAGCTGATCACATCCTTGTGTAAATATTTATTTTATATTATGAATGAACCCAAATAAATGGTTGATAAATACTTCCTATATTAATTAGAATGAATTACCAGATTATTTGGATGAATAACCACCTGGATCAGATTAGCAAACTAGTAATGCTTTTGTGTTTGTAAGCATGTCTCTTAACTAACCTCAAAATTTACTGAGGTTAATATCTAAATAAGATATCTTGTTTCCTTCAGGGCTAATTTTGCTTTCCTCCTAGTTCACCTTACTTCTAACTATTTCTTACCTGTATATATGGCAAGAAAATGAAGTCTATCACCATATATCCAAATAAAATCTGGTGGTCTACAATGGGATAGAGTACATCAATACTGGCATGAGATCTTGAAATATTGACCAAGATAATCTTGTATATAACACATATAATGACAAAGCAGTGATACTGTACCGCCTTAAAGGCTCTCTAGAGATATCTTGCCCCAATATTATAGGAGCTATTTCCCCAATTGTGATTTTAAATTCTGGATTAGCTATAGATTACATTAAACTACTGGAGAAATATAATGTAATTAGAGTTTACATTAAACTACTTAACAAGCATACTACCAACAAGAATATTTAAAATACAAAAGCAATCTGATGATTTATCTTTAATTTATTATGATTTATGACTTATCATTTACTGTGATTGGTCTCCAATGCATTTCAACACCATTTCTGCTTGACAAAATGTACGTATCTTTATATGTTTTACATTATTATATGTGTGTGTGTCTACATATATCTTCTATGAAGTGGCTAGAAAGCTAGACTCAGGGTCTAGAAGACATGGATTCAAATTCTATCATATATGTATATATGTGTGTATATATGTATATATGTATACATATATACATATATATGAGAGCTGTGTAACTCTTGTTTAACCTCAAGGTATCTCTGTTATTGTTATTGCATTTGTTTGGTTATATCCAACTCTTTGTGTCTCCATTTGGGGTTTTTTCTTTGCCAGAGAAAGGAAAAACCCTGGTACAGAGGTCCCAGGAAAAATTTCTAAGAGTGGAAAGTCCCTAACTCCTCAAGTAGTTAGCCCAAGAAATCTCCTCCCCTCTTCGCATCAGTGGTTCCATCCTTCCTACCAGATTCTGACTTGGCACACTAAAGGTCAAGGAAAGAAGAGAAAGGTCCCCTCTGACACATATAATGTGGGAAGGAGGAAGGGGAAAAGGATGTCTCTATCATTTCTCTGGAAATATGTGTAGATTAATATAGATCCAATTTCTAAGACTAAGTATTTTTTCCTTTCCAACTATTTTCTGTTTACACTACAGCTTTTCTCTGAGGGTGAACAGGGCAATGTCTCCATACATATTCACTCTATATTTCATTTTTCCTTCATCAAACTCTATGATCACTTGTATATAAAGACAAGGCAGTGATACTGTATCCCCTGAAAGGATCCCTATAATCTCATTCCAATATTTCCCCAATAGTCACTTTAACCTCTGGATTAGCTACAATTTACATTAAATTACCTCAGGAATAATACAATTTACATTAAACTACTTACCAAGCAGGCAACCAACAGGAGAAAGGAGACATGTGAATACTTGAAATAAAAAGTGCATATACAATAAGAAATCCATAAGATGCTATTGTAATTCAGAAAATAGAAAAATCATTTCTGCTGGGAGAAATTAGGAAAAACTTCTTGGAAGAAACAGTATTCAAGCTGAGTCTTGAAGATAATTGTGAATTACACTGAACTTCCATGGGGTTTTGGTGTGTGTGGAGGGGAAGAGTGGAATCATTCCAGGCAAATGAATGAGCATGAGGAAAAGCAGAGAAATAGATATGGTGAGGGCAGTACAAATAGCATGGGATCCAGTTTGATGTAAGGGAAATGGTGGGAAATGACATCCCTTCTTCTTGGCAATTATTTGGTTACCTCCATGGTAGTGATTTCAACTGGATTATTCAAAAAGAGCAGCATGGTATTGTGGATAACCAGGAAGCTTGACTTCAGGTCCCAACTCTGAAAGATATATACTGACTATTTGACCCTGAGCAAGGACCACTTTTTGTGCTCTAAACCAGTGGTTCTCAAAGTGTGGTCTAGAGACCCTTTCAGAGGATCTGCAAATTCAAAATCAATTTTTATTTCCAATATGGTAAATATCTATAAAGGTAACCCACATAAACCAAAAACTCTTTGGACAGATCCTCAATAATTATGAATAGTATAAAGATACAGAGAACAAAAGTTTGAGAACCACTGTTCTAAACAACTAAGACTATGTTACAAAAATAACTTTCCTTATGCAGGAATTCCCTATACCAGTTAAATCAAAGAACCATTGCCTATCCTATGACTGTCTTCAAGATTTGAAACATCCCACCATCTCATGGAATTTAGCACAGAAATCCCAGAATATGACACTGCTAAAACAATCTCATTGGTCAGTTCCCCTGTGATGCTGCCCTGTGTATCAGAATGTCTCTCTGCGTCTGGGCATCCTTTTTATTCATCTCTAAATAAGAAATAAACCACTCAACATAAGATTTTTTTTCTTGCAAAAAAAAATGAAACTGGGAATTTCACTCAGCAAAAGAATTAATGATCTTAATTATATAATGGTGCAGGTTTGAATCTGGACAGCAAAATGAAAAATATTTTCTCTTCAGTAATTCCCATTAGTATTGGCTATTAGTCAAATGGACATTGGAGGACTCAGGTCTGATATAACTTAAATCAGGATAGTTCTAGTGGGTAACTAGATCAGGATAGCTCTAGAGGACAACGTGCTCGTAACCAACCTTGAAGAAATTAGTTGAGTTTGTCTCCTCATTTTCCCCCCTCATTCCATATTGGTGGTTTCAATATGTTTTCATAGGCATTCTGCTACAAATTGTACATACAGATTAACCTTAAAGCAGTGAAAAGCCAACAGAGTGGGCCTTTAAAACAAGCGGGTAGGTCTTCCAAGGATGGCTCATTCTTTAAGTTCATCATCAACAGAAAAGAATCTTTTCACAATAACTCGACTGGGTAAGTTTGATATTTTTATCTCTGTTTTATAAATGAGGAATCTAAGATAGGTTAAATGACTTATTCATAGTCACGCAACTACTTAGTATCAGAGGGAAGATTTGAACCCAGCTATCTCCTAAATTCAATCACTCTTTCCATTGAACCATACTGTTTAAAATAAATTTAACATTTGGTTCATAGTCTTCCTCTCTACCCTATTTTTTGCCACCATTCTCTGTGGTTTTAGTATTTAACATCATTTATCAACTCCTCAGCTTTCTTCATCTTTCTCTGTCTTACTTTAAATGCACATGTACATGATCACATCACAGACCTCACTACCTCTCAGAACTCTACTTCTAAATCCAGAACTTTGAAATTTCTCTCTTAGACAACAATCTATGTCTGAGATTAGTAGAGCAAGACAACTGATACTATTAAGTCCCCTGTTCAGGTCAGACCAAGTGAAGGACAGTATTCAAGTTTAAGTAAGATAATAATTTTTTATGTGCTTAGCAAAGTACTTGACACATAGTAAACATTAGAAAAATTATATTGAAGATAATGAGGGGCCCCACATTTTAGAAAAGATTAAGGAAAATCTAGATCAAGCAAGATGGTAAAGGCCTTGAACTTATGCTATGTAAAAAATAGTTTGAATGAATTAAGGTTGTTGAGCCTTGATAAAAGGAGGTAACATAGAATAAGATGACTGAACAAAAGTAACTATCTTATTTGCACATAGTTATTTATATGTTATCTTTCCCCATTAAAAGGTGAGGTCCTTGACAGAAGAAATTATTTTTACCTCTCTTTATATTCCCAGCACTTAGCACATTGCTTGAGTTACAGTAAGTACTTAGCAAATGCTTGTGGAATTGTTGACTTTACAACCCTGTGAAGTCAGTAGGACAGTTAGAATTATTTCCATTTTATAGAGGACAAAAGTATTCAAAGAAGTTTTACATTATCCAAGATCCCATACAAGTAGAAAATCACTGAGCCAGGACTCAAATCCAAGTTCAATGTTTTTTTTCTTTCAACATAGTGACATTATAGAATAATGTAGAGGCTGTGAATATATATGAATTTTTCCAAAAAAATTGATGATAAAGAGAAGAGGAGATGATAGTCATTCTAGCAGCTAACAGAGTAGAAAAAAATTTATGATAAAAATAGTATAATTTTAATGGCCTTTGTAAATAGAGAAGTAATCAAAGAAGAGAAATTAAGATGTGTGGGAGAAATATCAGAAAAATATATTAGAGGAAGGAATAAAGAACATACTGATCCTCAGTAAGGAAGAGAGACACTTTTTCATCAGAAAAAGGAGTGGAGAGTAGATGAAAAATTCAGAAAAAAATGAGATGAAAGGAAGAGAAACTATGGGACCTTGAGTTGGATGGGCTTAATCTTTGTGTTAAAATGAGAAGCAAGATCATATCTTAAGAATGAGGAGGGTAGGAGTGGAGGAGGGCTGGGAGGTTGAAGGGAATGGGGAAAGCATGTAACAGCTGCAGTAGGGGATGGGGTAGAATACCATCAAAAAAGAAGCACAATATTTTTATCAGCATTAAGGGCATTTTGAGGTTAAGTAGCATGAATCTGCAATAGATTCAGTAAGCAAGGTTTTTAGAATTTTTCCAGCAATTACTTCATAGCCCAAGCATGGGAACAGAGAGCATGGATGGTAGAGGTTAAAAGCCTCATAACAAAACTGATCTATATTTTTCAATAATTAGGAAGTAACCTCCTTGAGGGTAAGGATTGTTTGATTCTTAGTAATGACATAGTGGATAGAGTGCTAGAAGGAAGTGGAGTCAGAAAGAACTGGTTTCAGATGCTTACCAGCTTTATGCCCTTGCCCAAGTCTTCATCTCCCTACACCATAGTTTTCTTGCCTATAATATGAAGGAATTGAAATTAATGTTTTCTGGGAAACTTTCTGACTTTATCTGTAAAGCTATGGGTGTTGGGTCTGGAGTAAGAGCCTTTGATGTTGACTATCATGGGACCCTGAACAAGTCACTTAAAATCTGGGACTTGAATTTAACTGTATAATAAAGGGGTAAGATTAGATGGCCTCTTCCTAAGCTCTGGAATTTTAAACTTATGGTTCTCTGCTGTAAAATTATAGAGAACAGAGTAAAGAGAGCAATTCAATTAGAGATCTAAATCATCTAGTAGAAAATAACATTGAAAAAAATAGATCAATGGAGAGTGATTTGGAATTATGCTCAAAGGGCTTTTGAACTGTGCATACCCTTTAATCCAGCAGTATGCTTACTGGACCTGTATCCCAAAGAGATCATAAAAAAGGGGGAAAGGACCTATGTGTGCAAAAAATGTTTGTAACAGCTCCTTTTGTAGTGATAAGAAACTGGAAACTGAGTGGATGCCTAGCAGTTGGAGAATGAAAAAGTAATGTTATGGAATATTATTGTTTTATAATAAATGATCAGCAGGATGATTTCAGAGAAGCCTGGAGAGACTTACATGAACTGATGGTTAAGTGAAGTGTATAGAAACAGGAGATCATTATATACAGCAATAGCAAGATTATATGATGATCAATTCTAACAGACAGGACTTTTTTCAACTGCAAAGTGATTCAGACTAATTCCAATGGTCTTGTGATGAAGAGAGCCTTCTGCACCCAGAGAAAGGACTGTGGGGCCTGAGTATGGATCAAAACATAGTATTTTCACTTTTGTTTTTGTTTGCTTGCATTTTGTTTTCTTTCTCATTTTTTCCCTTGTTGATCTGATTTTTCTTGTATGGCATAATAATTGTGGAAATATGTATAGAAGAATTGCACATGTTTAACATGTATTGGATTACATGCTGTCTAGTGGAGGGGTGGGGGGAAGAGAGGAAAAATAAGTTTGGAACACAAGATTTCACAGGGGTGAATGTTGAAAATTATTTACACACTTTTTTGAATATCAAAATCTTTAATAAAAAATAAATACCTTAGAACATGAGAAAAAAAAAAGAAAACCATTAATGGAATCCCCAAAAGATTAAAAATAAAAAATAAAATGAAAAGAATCTATATGTAAGAAACAATATTTATAGCAGGTCTTTTTGTAGCATCAAAGAATTGGACATTGAAGGGGTGCCCACCATTTGGGGAATGGCTGAATGAGGTATGGTATCTACTTATAATGGAATATTATTGTGCTATAAGAAATCAGAGCAGAATGCTCTGAGGAAAATCTGAAAAGACTTGCATGACCTGATGCAAAATAAAGTAAGCAGAACCAAGAGACCATTTTATACAGTAACATAAATATTGCTAATCAACTATAAATGGTTTAGCTATTCTCAGCAATGCTATGATCAAAGACAATCCCAAAAGATTCATGATGAAAATTTCTGTTTACTTCCAGAAAAAAAAACTGATGGAGTCTGAATGAAAATCAAAGTAAACTTTATTTTTCTTGAAGTGTTTTTTTCACAACATGACTAATATGGAAAAATGTTTTCTATGACTACATATGTCTAATTTCTAGCCTTCTCAATGCAGGGGAAGGAGAGGTAGGAAGAGAGAAATTTTGGAACTTAAAAATCTTTTAAATGAATATTGAAAATTGTTTTTACATGTAACTGGGAAAATTAAATATTAAATAAATTTTTAAAAAGAAAACTAAATCAATGAACTGATCGGTTGATGTCGGGTGATTGACAAGAAAGTATATCTTCTTCCTCTTGAAAGGAAGGTAGTATAACATAGATATGGTTATGGATGATGTGTTTGTTTTATTTAGCATAGTAATTACAAAATGATAGTCATGTTAAAGGAAGGATTTTTGTGTGTGATTCAGGAATTTTTCAATTATGTCCAACTATGACTTCATTTGGGGTTTTCTTGGCAAACATACTGGAGTGATTTTCCATTTCCTTCTCTAACTGATTTGACAGATGAGGAAACTGAGGCAAACAGGGTTAAATGACTTGCCCAGGATTACCCAGCTAATAAGTGTTAATAATATTAATAATAATAATAAACTAATAAGGCTTTGAATTTAGGAAGATGAGTTTTCTTGACTACAAATTGGCATTCTATTCACTAAACTACCTAGCTGCCGTAGAAAGCATTAAGAAAATGTAATATTTATAACATTATCATGTTATAACTATGATATATCATCAATTTAGTATATATTATAAATAGCAACACTTGCATGAATTTAAAAATCAATCACCAGGCATTTATCTAAAAATTATGGCTTATTAAAAAGATGAAGCTAATTGGTAACTTTTGTTTCTATATCACATTCTTCGCATATCAGACAATCTTTTCTTGTTAAAAAAAATAAGAAAGAGAAAAGAAAAGAAAAAATTGACCAAAATAAGTCAGCTTACCGTCTGTATCTGACATCATATGGAACATTCCATGGCCACACTCTCCTACCTCTCCAATGAATGGAGTATTTTCTCATCTCTTCTCTGGAACCAAAGTTGGTCATTACAATTATAGTCTTTAGTTTTTCTTTGTTTTTTGGCATTTTATATATATATATATATATATATATATATATATATATAATATATATACACACATATATATGTAGGTAGGTATATATACACTCAAATCATTTTTATACATGTGGGGAGAGGGAAGGGGGATTAGTGGTTCTGCTTGCTTTGCTCCTATCAGTTTAAATTCAGCTTTGCCCCAAAACATGTTATAGCATTCTGCTCTGCAGTCTGACTGAAATTCTGGTGCCATTCAGAACTAAAGACAATATTTCTGTGTCTGAAAGTGGGAAGAGTAAAAAGAAATGGTCATCTCCCTAGCTCTGCATTTTATGACTCTATGAATGAAGATTAAATTGATCTTCTATGAAAATATTGGCTCTTTGGGATGCCTTGCATATTGTCCCCTGATATGGTTCTATTGCGCTAAATTTCCTAAATAATTTTCTATGAATTGCTGTCTAGTCATACCTTCTTCATCCTGGACTTGTGCAATAAATTTTTAAGCCTAATTGTAGGACTTTACATTTATGCTTATTAAGTTTCACCTTCGCCGGTAGATCATTATATACTTCAACAACAATACTATATGATGACCAATTCTGATGGACCTGGCCATCCTCAGCAATGAGACGAATCAAATGAGTTCCAATGGAGCAGTAATGAACTGAACCAGCTACGCCCAGAGAAAGAACTCTGGGAGATGACTAAGAACCATTACATTGAATTCCCAATCCCTATATTTTTGCCCACCTGCATTTTTGATTTCCTTCACAAGCTAATTGTACAATATTTCAGAGTCCAATTCATTTTGTACAGCAAAATAATGGTTTGGTCATGTATACTTATTGTGTATCTAATTTATATTTTAATATATTTAACATCTACTGGTCATCCTACCATCTGGGGAAGGGGGTGGAGGGAAGGAGGGGAAAAATTGGAACAAGAGGTTTGGCAATTGTCAATGCTGTAAAATTAGCTATACATATAACCTGTAAATAAAAGGCTATTAAAATTTTTTTAAAAAGTTTCACCTTCAATTCTAGTCAATCAAATTGTAGAAAATTCTGATTATGATCCAGCTTTCCCTCCCAGCTTTGTGCCATCAACCAATTGAATAAGCTTGTCATATATGCCTTCATACACGTCATCTCATAAAAACAGTGAAAAAATGCCAAACAACCAAGAGAACAAATAGACTCTTTGTTAGATATTTATATAGATCCCAAAGATACTCTATTAGAAGCATTCTTTTAGAAAATTATTATTCTTTGGGTTTGCTCATTGAACTAATTCAAACTATAGGTGATTCTTCTTTCAT
The DNA here is from genome assembly GCF_902635505.1 of Sarcophilus harrisii. Taxonomy (NCBI): domain Eukaryota; kingdom Metazoa; phylum Chordata; class Mammalia; order Dasyuromorphia; family Dasyuridae; genus Sarcophilus; species Sarcophilus harrisii. The sequence goes on from NC_045429.1 coordinate 130,888,186, forward strand.
CTAACCCATATTTTTCCAATTACAAAGAAACATTTTCAAACACCTTCCTAAAATCTACTTTTGTTGTGCTCATGTTTTACTGATCTAATTGTTAAGAAACCCTTTAAGGCTATTAGGCCAGGTTGCACAGTGGATAGAGCACTGACCCTGGAGTCAGGAGTACCTGAATTCAAATATGGTCATAGACAATTGACACTTACTAATGGTATGACCTTGGATAAATTATTTAATCATCATCAACAACAACAACAACAAAATAGAAAATCTAAATCCTGCTTTTTGTGGTGCCAAGGAATGGTTAACAAGTTGTGGTATATGACTGTAACAGAATATTATTGTGCTGTAAGAAATGATGAGCAGACATATTTCAGAAAAACCTGGAGACTTCTATGAACTGATGCTGAATGAAGTAAGTAGAACCAAGAAAGCATGTACACAGTTAACGGTAACATTTTTATGATCAATGATGATTAACTTAGCTCTTCTCAGCAAGACAGTTCCAAAAGACTCATGATGGAAATTGCTATCCACATCCAGAAAAGAACTGATGGAGTCTAAATACAGGTCGAAGCATACAATTTTCACTTTTAGAATTTGTTTTGATTTTGTAGTTTTTTTCTTTTTATTCTGTTTCTTCTTTCAAAACATGATTAATGTCAAATCATGTTTCACATTATTGCATATGTATAATCTATATCAGATTGCTTGTTGAGATTGGGAGGGAGGGAGAGAAAGAGAAAAATTTGGAACTCAAAATCTTTCAAAAAATGAATGCTGAAAATTGCTTTTATGTGTAATTGGAAAAATAAAATACTCTTAAAAAGAAAAAGGAACTTTTCTAAAAAAGGAAATGAAGTTAACTTGACCAAAGTTGTTTTTGACAAAGTATTGCTTGCTCTTAGTGATCACAGTTCCCCTTTTTTTATTTATTTTATTCTAAACTTAAGAAATGAAACAAGCATTTCTACAACATAGTAAAATAGAAAAGAAACATACCTTTTACTTTCTTTTTTAATGTTTTATTGGTGTGTTTTGCTTTTACATTACAAATATTTACAGACTACTCCCACTTTGTGAGATGACTCGTAATAAAATAAAGCAGGCAAGAAAACTATACCTTAAGAAAACAATGACCTCATTTGAAAGTGTACGCAACATTCTGCATCTGTAGCACTCCTTGAAGCCCAACCTTTTTATTTCAATTTTATTTCAATTATTTTTTAAAGTGAACAGAAATCTTTTTCTCCCCCATTCTATTGTAAAGAGAGACAGGGAAACCAAATTCTCTGTAACAAATTTGCAAAGTCAAAGAAAACAAATATATGCATATAAAAGGAATATATTTTTCTCAACAGTTCATGGTACATTACAAAGATTCACCATTTATTAGTACAAAAATTTTACAGTTATAAGCACAAAAGCAGAAATATTAAACTTGTCCTTTTCAGATCACAATGCAATAAAAATTAAGTATAATAAAATTAAGTATAATAAAAAATTATACTTAGTAAGGTACCACAGAAACACAAAGTAAAAATTAATAAGATTAAATAACCTAATGTCAAAGAATGAGTGGGTTAAAGAACAAATCATAGAAACAATCAATAATTTCACTAAAGAGAATGACAATAATGAGTTTCCCTTTGTAAATGCTCACAAAGCTTTCCTTTAATAATGTTTTGGACCTTTGCCATAAGTCAAAGTAAAGCAAACTGGTTTATGGTTGAAAGAATCCATTTTGCTATTTTACAGTTTTTGTTTTGCATTTAATTTTATTGTGTGGGTTAAAAAGCTGATTTTAAAATATGAAACAGACCTCTGAACTTAGAGAGCTATGTAAACTCAAGAATTGGCACTGCTTAACTGATATAAGGGAAAACACTTCTGGGGAGATTTTAGTAAGTAATTAGGTCACTGTAGCAAACAAACCACAGTGTTTTATACCAAAAGCTCCATATTGCAACAGCATAGGTGATTCAAAAGCTGGGCATTTCATTGTCTTACAGGCTATATGTTATTTTTGGTTAGACCAACCCCTTCATGAATAGAACCTATATATCAAACCATATTCAACTCATCCCAGGAAGTTTTGAAAGTAGGTCCTCAATTAATAGAAAGAAAAAAATAGAAAGGCCCCAAACTTTTTGGGCCTGTGAAACATCAGTTCATATCTTCTCACCTGGGGATACCCAAATAGGGTTAGTGTTGACAACATATTTGTTGGCTAAGAACCATCTGGAAGAATGATCCCATCTATAGAGTCTGTTTTGACCCTTAAGACTTTGCCAACGTAACTCAGATGCCTTTCTACACTGATTCTTCCCTCACCTTCTAGGGCCTTCTCACACTGGAACATCCCGCCACCAAATCAACTTGTTTTCTCATATTGGAAGTTATTTCTGGTGCTTCTAGTTTGGGGATGGTCCCAGGCTTCGTTCTGCTCCTACCTGTGCTTCTCCAAATTCCACCATCCCCTGCACTACAGGTATCTTCTCTCTCCACACCCCTTTTTAGTTTTTTTTTTTATATATACTATCTTCCTATATTAGAATGTAAGTATCTTGAGGGTAGAATTTATGCTTGTATTTATATCCCATCCTTAGGCTCTTAGCACAGTGTCTGAAACACAGTAAACTTATAATAAATGTTTATTGGCTATAGGACCCAGCAAATACATTATTAATTTTGACAATCCTACCTTTTATTACCTTAGAAGAGAAAGTAGAAGTGGGGCATTTGGGAGGAATGTACAAAAAAAAACTGGATTAAATTTCTGGCACTTATTATGCAGATGAAACAATAGGCGACCTACTCTCTTTGGCAACTTGAAAATAACATTAAGGATTCTGTTGTCGACCCGCATAGACAGACAGATTACTTGTTTTCTTTTCTAAGACTGACATACTTCTCTTGAATTTAGATGCATTTGCCACTATCCCTAAACATTCATTGCTAACATGGACAAAAACATACAGGACGTGTAGGAACAGAATGAATGTATTAAACCAACACAGAGACAGTAAGGTCTTTATAAAAATATTTAGGTCAGAGGTAAGTGTGTTTTATGGGGATAAGAGAAGAATACCAGCCTATGGTCCCAAACATCCACTTTTCATTAGCAAAATAATAAACCTCAAAAATCAAAATTGGAGATTCTTACCTGCCAATACAATGTGAATTAGCATCATGGTTCCACATGAGAGGCATCCAGTACAATCAGAACACAGAGAGATCTTAAGAAAGGGTTTTGGGATTGAGTTAAAGATTTGTCCCTGAATCACATATTAACCTTTTGCCCTATAGTAAGGTCAAAGAAATATAGTTTATCTTCTCATACAGAAGAACAGATGAAGTGTATATTAGATATAAATATATTTGATTCCTGGGCACTCAGTTTCACTGAGATACAAGGAATAGATCTGGGTTCTACAAAGGTGCTCAGATTACTCACCTGTGTTATACAGAGGATTAATTGTTTGGTGTGCTTGTATTAAGTAGCAACAAGCAAGCTACAAATATTACAACAAATACATTCAGTTCCATTGGCTTCTCAAGATTCACTGAACATACATCTCCCTGGGACAAAGTGCCTGGTTGGAAGTGCTCTCACAAAGTAAAGGTCTAGATGAAAGGCTGGTCAATTTGTAAAGTAAATTAACTGTCACCCTTTGACTTTTGGTCAAAAGTTTTGCAGCACTCTAAACAGTCTGTCAGCAAAATTCTCAAGCAGTGCTGAGAAGAACAAAGGCAATAGCACTGCCTCCAGGAATAATGCCCACTGTAGATGACATTCTAGAGCATATTGGGGAATTTAACTTATTCCAGAAACAAACCTTTTTTATTTTGTCCCTGCTTTCTGTTACCTTCACCTCTATCTATGTGGGGATTGTTTTCCTGGGCTTCACTCCGGATCACCGCTGCTTGAATCCCGGAGTTTCAGAGTTAAGCAAGCGATGTGGCTGGAGTTTGGAAGAGGAGCTGAATTACACAGTGCCGGGCCTGGGCATAACAGGAGACACTTTTATCAGCCAATGCCGGAGATTTGATGTGGACTGGAACCAAACAGCCCTCAGCTGCACAGATCCATTAGCCAATTTTACCAGCAACAAGAGCCACATCCCTCTTACCACCTGTCAGTATGGCTGGGTATATGACACTCCAGGATCCTCCATTGTTACCGAGGTAAGTCCGGGCCAATTCCTCAAGAACTTGCTAAACAAAACATATGAACTGTCTGTTGGATATAAATATATTCAATTCCTGGACACTCAGATCATTGAAATTCAACTAATGCATCTGGGAAATATGAATGTGCTTAGATTATTCACCTGTGTTATACAGAGGAATAATTGTTTGGTGTGCTTGTATTAAGTAGCAACAAAGTAGTTGTGAATGATATTTCCACAAATACATTCAGCCCAATTAGCTTGTTTGGGGCATTTCCAAGTCACTGAATACACATCTCCCTGGAACAAAGTATCCAGTTGAAAGTAACTGTCACAGAGTTAAAATCTAAATGAAACGCTAGAAATGGGACCAAATAACTGGTGATTTGTTTTCTTAAGATGACAGCTAACAGGTCATTGTTTTTTGTTTTTGTTTTTTTTTTTTTTTTTTGAGAGAGAAAGATAGTTAAGTAACTTGCCCAAGATCACATAGCTGGTCTGAGGGTAAATTTGATCTCAGGGCCAATGGTTAACAACTAATTTTGATGCATCTAAATATATTTGTTTTAAGAATTCAACACTTTGGGACAGCTTTAATTGTTAGGAATTTTTTTTTGATATCTTTGAAATTTCTACCAATTGTTTCTACTTTTACCCAAGGGGATCCAACAGAATATGTCTAATTCTTTTTTTTTTTTTTTGCATGCCAGCCCTTCAAATATTCAAAGTTAATTTTCAAATCCCCTTAAATCTGCTTCATTTTCTTCTTCTTTTGGCAAAGAAATTGGGGTTAAGTGACTTGTCCACAGTTACACAGTCAGTGTGGGTTAAGTGTCTTGAGGTCAAATTTGAATTAAGATCCTCCTGACTCCAGGACCAGTGCTCTATCTTTATAATTGTTGAAATACATATAGAAGAATTGTATGTGTTTAACATATATTGGACTACTTGCCAACTAAGGAAGGGGGTGGAGGAAGGGGGGAATTGGAACACAAGTTTTGCAAGGATTGATGTTGAAAAATTATCCATGCATATGTTTTGAAAATAAAAAAACTTTAATAAAAAATAACAAGAAAGAAAAAGAAGAAGAAAAGTATGAAGAAAGTTTTAGTTTATTGCCTTTGAGCCATATAAATTCAATTTCACAAATATTGAGTATATATTTGCCATAAGCTCAACTCTGTATGAAATGCTCTGTCTTTTTCATATTAGAGGTGGAATTTCTTTTTCATTATCTTCTAACTTATGATGTGTCTCTGAAGTTTAACCTAGTATGTGCTGATGCATGGAAACTGGACCTGTTTCAATCGATTGTGAATGTTGGATTTTTTATTGGCTCTATGGGCATCGGTTACATAGCAGACAGGTATGTCTTCAATACCATAGGATTTAAATATACATTATGAAATACAACCTCAAAAAATTGATATTTATATTCTTTTAGAGAAATTATATCTATGATTTCACTGGTATAGAGAATTCTTTGGAAAGAAAGAATCATCTACCAATGAGATCAGTGCCACTTCTAACACTCATCATCTTACATTACAAGACTAAAAATACAATTGAATGATCTGTACCACTGAGTTTAAGTGATTTGCCCAAGGTCACACAGCCAGTGTCTGAATTAGAGACAGGACTTGAACCCAATATATGTTGAATAAGGGTGACTCTCTATTTACTAACAATTCTCTTGGTTTTAGTGTGTGTGTGTGTGTGTGTGTGTGTGTGTGTGTGTGTGTGTGATTGTGTGTGTGATTCTCTGGCATTTTCAAGAGCTTCACTAGGTTATGAAGGAGGAAATAAAGACAAGAGAGTAAAAGATCATAAAAAAATCCACTATACCAAGCATTTTATTTTTATCTTTATCTGTACTCCTTGAATTTCATGTTTCCTAATATCTAATAGTCTAACTACAAAACCATGGCCAAGTAAAAACATTTCACATTTTCCTGAGTTTAATACATTCCTTTCATGGCAAAGTTTAAGGGGGAGAGCTTTGATCATTGACTTGGAATACTTAGGGCAAATCCTATTTCTTCTTCTACAAGGCTGTTTCAACATTGGGGAGGTCAATTAAAGTCTTAAAATCTTTATGCAACCATAAAGTGGAATTTATAACATCTGTACTACTTTTCCTACCAGGTTATTGTGAGATAAATATTTTATAAATTTTTAAGTGCTAGATCAATGTAAATTAGTATAAGCAAAGTTATCATGTTATCTTCCCTTAGTTGCTTTAGAGATCTATCTAGATATTTTCCTTAGGGAGCAAAGAGAGTTGTGTTTTAAACATTTGGGAGCTATTTCTTCATTGGCTTTATTCCTTTTCATCAGTCCAACAACCTCCTTAGTTTTTCCCTTCTCTCTACTCAACTTCTCACCCAGCTAGCTGGAATTTACCCTTGCCCTCTAAAGACTCCTTGGGCAAGTATTGTCTCAGTCTGCCAGAAAGAAGTATTTCCAAGGTGATCCTCTGGGCCAGACACACATCAGATGTGTGATAGAATCTGAAATAAAGAATGGGAGGAAAATGTTTTCTGTCTCCTCAAGCAAAATTAAGAATCAGAACATCATAATTTCAACATTAACTGGGAAAATATGAAAAGGTATCCCCCTAGAAGAGGAGCAAAATGAAATGTAGGCAATGTCCTACAAGCTCTATTGGCTTTTTGGATTTAAGAGAGCAAACTATAAACTGAAGAGAGCAATTTAAGCTATTATTCCCTCTTTCAATTATGTATTATTTTGGAACTACAGGATAATGGTAATGTAAATATGCAGGTAGCAGGGATATATGTCTGCTCTATAGGTTAAACATTTTCCTCCTCCTTCTCCTTCTCCTTCTCCTTCTCTTTCTCCTTCTTCTCCTTCTCCTTTTCTTCTTCCTCCTCCTCCTCCTCCTCCCCAAAGGCGACAGTACACAGAATTTTGTTTTATATACACACAGTCTTTATATAATTATATTCTCATAGGGTGCTTGTTTTGGTTTGTATTGTTTGCTCATAAGTGTACTTACATTTCTAAAGCCCTAAATTTTATGTTGTCCTCATGTTGACCTCTGATCTCCTGCACTGATCTCATCCTGCTCTGTCTTCCCCCAGAAGCATCAGAATATTTGTCTGGCTTCCCATTCTGTGTTGTAAAAAGGTAATCATATAGCACAATTCTTGCTAAAGTATTAATAGGTGACAGGGCTTAATGTGTTACTTCATTCAGAGATATTTACAATTTAACAGAGGACTGACTAAAAGGGAAACAACATGGTAGATCAAAGAGGGAGATAATTTTAGCAAAGAGCATTCATATCATGTCATAATGGCCATTGCCTATACACCCATTCCAGCTCTGTGCACTTGGATGTTTAAAGAAGATAATGAATAATGTATGTAAGGGATAATAGAAGACAAGTTTGGAAATTAACTTCTACATCATTAGGAACCCATTAACAATTCTAGATCCAGAGTCCAACAATGAGTGTCTTGGCTTCCAAGGGTCTATTCACTAATTAATCGCTTGCTGGCTAACAGAATTGACCAGTCTCACAATTACCCCCACTTCACACCCCCCGCTTCTTTATCTGCAAAACGGAAGAGAGTATTTTACTATCAGCATGATATGTGTGTGTTTGCTCCCCAATTTAGTTAATAGACTACTTACTTGGAAGCCCTCAGAGGTTTGATGTGACGTAAATGAGTTAACAATTCTCATAGTCCGTGAATTATATAGGGCAGTCTGTATGTTCATGAACTCCAAGCCCAAACAAATTGTTTATTTACATACATAATTTCAGTGAGCATTTTTGATGGAATTTTCTCTCTCCCTTTCCCTCTTTTTCCTTCCCTCCCTCATGTGACTGATTATGCTGTTCAACTCATCATTCTTTTATTGTTTATAATTAGGGTTAAGTCCCCAGGGTCACACAGCTAGAAAGTGTTAAGTGTCTGAGATCAAATCTGAACTCAGGTCCTCCTGACTTCAGGGCTTCTCTACACTGCACCACCTAGTTGCCCCATGTCATCATTCTTTTAACTAGGAGCTCTTAATCTCGGATCAAGGGTTCCAGGAGTTTATATGGAGAAAGAAACGTATCTTTATTTTTCTATTCTCTAACTGAAATTTTGTGTTTCCTTCCATTATAAACTTAAGCAACAAACTACAGTAGTATTAAGCCTCACTAGACAGTTAAAGGGATCCAGGACTTAGAAAAAGTTAAGAACTCTTGCCTTAAATAATGATTTATTAGAATAGAAATAAAGACTAGACCTGTGATTTCACTGGGTTAGGGATGTCCCAGGTAAGGAAATTCCCCTTACCAATGTGGTTAGCACCTTTGCTGCAACTTTTAGTTTCCTAGAGAACTGACAGATTAAGTCATTGAGCCAAGATCACTCAGGTGATATGTATCCAGGGTGGGACTTGAAAATAAGTCTTTCTGCCTTTGAATCCAGTATTCTACCCGCTAGACTTCATCTCTGCATTTTCCTTCACCCCATTTCCAGCACAGTGCTTTACACACTTTATGTGTAATGCTTTTAATAAGCATTAGTCAGATTCAACTAAATTGGATTCTTTCCCTAACAATTTGGGGAATTCTATTTTCTTTTCTTGTAAACATCCTAACAATTTTTTTTTCTGTCCTCATCCTATCCCCCACTTTTCCTGTTTTTTGTGAAAATTAATCTAAAACATTAATATTTCAGTTTTTCATCTTCTTTACATCATATCAACACCATTTTCTGACTTAACCAAGTCATACAGTATGGCCAGTCTGAAGGAACCTGATTTTTATATGGCAAAATTCCATGGAAACTCTCTTGTAGGGAAACTTGCTGGTCTTTCATCCAATAATTTCTCTAAAAGCATAGGATTATAGAGCTACATAAAGCTGAAAGAGACCTCACATTTAGTCCAATACATAATCCAATCCCCTCATTTTACACATAAGAATAGTGAAGCCCAAAAATATTAAGTAATTTGTTTTAGATCACAACCAATTTTTTGCATCCATCTAATGCAAAAAATTAAAATGGAAAGGTAAGGAGCATATTCCTGAATCAGAAATTTTATACTTCAAGTTAATCTGTGTGTGTTATCAGGGCAAGATTAGAAGACCAAAGATCCAGTTAGGTTCAATTGATCTGTCCCACCTGTGAATGAAATATTCAACACGTGTTTTTCAAACTTCTCAAAGAAAGAAATGCTTTCATTTTTGTCTTTATATTCTCAGGATTTGGCACAAAGTAGTTGATTAGTGTCTTTCTGAGTCTGTGACTGATGGAATGAAAAGCCTAATCACAAATAGTAGGAAAAGAAATTGACCAATAGTAGGAATAGAAACTGCTATTTAAATGAAAAGGGACAGCTAGGTGGCATAGCAGATAGAATGGATAGACCCATCTTTCTGAGTTTAAATCCAGCCTCAGACACTTATTGGCTGTGTGATCCTGGGAAAATCTGTTTGCCTCAGTTTCCTCATCTGTAAAATGAGATAGAGAAGGAAATGGCAAACCACGTCAGGATCTCTGCCAAGAAAACCCCAAATGGGTCATAAAGAGTTGGTCACAACTGAAAAATGTCTCTACAACAACAAATTTAAATTAAAAATCTAGTTTCCATTTGCATAATGGGTGGTTTTCTCAAAGTTTAAGTTTGCAAAGGAATAATCCTAGACATATGATGTTAATAAACAACAGTAATTAGCCCAACCCAGGACTATTTTTAATGGAGTTGCCTATAAGTCCTATCTGTTTTCCTGTTCAGTTCTGTAATTCCATTCCCTAAATCTTTGACCCAAAGCTGAGCAGGGATTAAACCAGGACTCTGGGTTTTGATATTACCTGGCACATATAAGAGAATATTTTGGCTTCAGAAACTCTAAAAGATTGTTATAAAGGAGTTGTAATCTGTATCTGTAAGGGGAAGCATATTATGAAAAGTGGACCATATCATATCTATTGCATAGAATTAGCTTGAGAGTCCTAATGTCAATATGGCCCATATTATTTAATTTAGTGGCTTCTTGAGCAAATACAGGACTATAGCAAGTCAAGAAGGGAAATTTTATGAAAATTGAAGAATTCCATCTTGGGGAGAATCATTCAAAGGTCACAATGAGACAGGAAAACTTCTCCCTAGCCCTATGTTCCATGTTTTGGAGAGTTTTTATGTTCACCAATGCCAGGCATTAACTCAGAAAAAATACAGAAGGAGGCTTTGCCATCTGATACTCAAAACCAGAACTATGAATTCATCCATGTATGAAACTCCCAGTTAAGAAACTCTTTTCACCAAAACAGTGATGACTTTGCAAATTTTACTTTTAGACCTTCAACTAGAGACACTAAACCAGTACATGTCAGAGGTCAGACTTGAAACTAAGGCTTTTTGTCTCTAAAATTACCTCTCTACTTACTGCATTACACTGCCTTTTTCATAATCACAAAAAGAGTTCCTATGTTTCTCTACCACTATGAAGATAAAGCCAGTCTCCTTTTACACACACACACACACACACACACACACACATACACACACATACACAATTAAACATATATACATATACATACATATATGCATGTGTGTTTGTATATTTATCTATCTATATAGCTATCTATATCTATATCTGTATCTATCTTCTTAAAGGGAAAGCTTAGTAGTACAGATAAAGTAATGGATTTGGAGTCAGAACAACTTTCTTTCAGGAAGATACATATTCATGAGTTCAAATACAGTCAGCTATTTACTAGCTGTGTGAACTTGGACAAGTCACCAAACTTGTTTGCCTCAGTTCCTCATCTGTAAAATGATTTGGAGAAGTAAATGGCAAATCAATATTTTTGCCAAGAAAATCCCAAATTGGGTCACAAAGAGTCAAACACAAATGAAAAATGACTTGACAGCAACTGTTGTTCATATTAATTTGATTTCATTTCTAGGAAAACATTCAGGATTTAGGGACCCATAGAATAATTTTTCCTAAACAACCTCACATCTCTCTTTGTGAGAATATTGATTTCAGGTTAAATTCTCAAAACTGGGACAGAAATAAAATTAATTTTACCGTACGTACTATCCTACAAGGAGTCAGGGCTGAGGCAGACAATTCAAACTAACCAGCTCATGTAAGTAAAGAGCTTCCAGTAAAGTAAAGTAACAAGTAAAGAGTAAAGAACTCCAAAGCACTATTTAAATATGTTATTACTGAAGGAAAAAAATATGATACAAAAAATTACCACTAAATAGTGGAATAGCTAAAGATTTATAATCTACAGATCTTTCAGAATAAAATATAAATCTTCATTTTACAGAAATAATTTAGATATGTCTTCTTTGAGATAGCAAGATAAATTAGCTAATGCTCTCTCAATTCTTGATCAGTTCTGGAATAGTTGGGTTTTTTTTAAATCAACAATATAAACATTTTAAATATACAAAAATTAAGACAATTATATATGAAACCATGAACTACTAAATGCAGTTCTAAACAGAAATATAGCTTTAAATTTTTCAAGATCATAACAAAATTGTTCTGTGGCTTCTTCTTACCTTTCTAATTTCCCTCCACCTTATTGTGATCTTTTCTGTTCCTCACATATAACACTTCATCCCCAGGTTCTAGACACTTTTATTAGCTCTCTCCATACATGGAACTCTCTTCCTTCTCATCTCTGCTTCCCAGTTTCCTTGATTTCCTTTAAGTGTCAGCCAAAGTTTGTCCTCTGCAAGAAGCCTTTCTCCATCCTTTTTAACCTTACTGCTTTTCCTCTGAAATAATTTGTCATATATGTGTGCATATATACATATGTATGTATATCTTGTTTGTACAAAATTGTTTATATGTTATTACTGTCCCACCTTCCCCATTAGATTATGAGTTCCTTAAAAACCAAGACCTTTTTTTCTCTCTCAGGATCTCTAATGCTTAGCACAGTGCCTAGCACATGGTAGATGCTTACTAAACGTTTATGGCTTGACTCAACTGTCCCTTTATGAGCTTCTTTTTGTCTTCTATTACTTTAAAAATGTTTTATTGGTGCACATTTTTAGCATATGTATCACTGCCTTCTAATTTAGCAAGTCCAATCTGCAAATTGAATGCTTCTCTCGTAACAAAACATGCAGTCTAGCAAAACAAAGCAACACAGTAGTGATGTCTGAAAAGGCATATCTGATTCAGAGAAACATGGGAAAATTTGTATGAACTGATACAGATTGAAAGGAACAGAATCAGGAGAACGATTTACACAATGACCACAATAATAATATAAAGGAAAATGAGTTAATTAAAAGTCATAAGAGGCATTAGGTTCATTTACATAGCCTGCTCTCTTAGCTCTAATGAGCACATGTTTTTTGAGTTCCACTGCTAGTCCAGATATTGTGTTCCATACCGTCATAGGGATAGAGAGATAGAGACATAGAGATATGGATAAATATATGTACACATGTTGCATATATCTAGAAATACACATGTACAAATACATTGTACACACACACACACACACACACACACACAGATCAGTTAGAATAGTCTTTAACCTCAAGAATTCTACTTATGAGTCACTAAAAGAGAGAAGAGCTAATTCTCTGAAAAGCAAAGTTCCCAGGCTAAGGGAACTGACTTTATGATGTAAAGTTGTAAGATGCAGAATAAAATTTATAAACTGTTTTCTCTTTAGAAGAAACAGCTTCAGGAGAGAATCAAGCATTTGTAATGCATTGAAATCTCCATTTTTCCTGAATGCTCAAGAATAGAGTTTTGGGATTAGGGTCAAAAAGAGGGGTTTAAACTCCCTCTCTCTGGCATCACAAACAAGTCATTTATTCTTTATCTCAGTTTTTCCAAATAGACAAAATGGGTACAACATCTATATACTAGCCCTATCATAGAGAGTTGTACCAGGAAATCAGTGACATAATGAATGGACAACTCTTTGCAAACCAGAAAAGTGTTCAATAAACATTGTCTGTTGTTCTTTTTTTTGCTAGTGGGTTCAGAAAAGATGGTCTCAGATAACCAGGTATCACTTAGTCAATTCTTGCCATAATTCACCTTGAGTGCCATAATTCTAATAGCCCAATAGAATGAATATATCAACAGAATAATTCATTTGAAAATCTGAAAAAATCAAGAATCGATTACCATAGATCTGAGAAGGTACAGAATCACTGAATCTACATTAGAAAGAGCATTAGATTTTAACTAGTCATTCACCTGATCTGAGCAAGAATTCCCCTGAATGTTCCCAGAAAAGTAATTATAAAATCGTTGTTTGAAGGCTTTCAGGGCTGAGGAATTCATTTTCTCCCATGGGATGCCATTTTACTTTTGAATACTTTTAATGTTAGGAAGTTATTTTTCTGTGGAGCTGAAATCTTTCTTTCTCTCCTTCTACTACATTCATTTCTTAAGAAAAAGAGAAAATTGTAGAAAAGTATAGAAGAAAAGTGATACTAAAAACATCACTAGGTTCTCATGCATTGATTTTTCTTCCAAAAAGACTTTCTGTGGGCTTGGCAGAGGTTATTTGGATGAATTAGATTTCTGGAAATTTCATTTTATTCTCAAATATTCTTTGGTATGTAGTAAAAAATGTCTCGGCAAAAAGAACAAAACAATCAAAACTGAATGCTGGGAAATTGTAATGACCAAGCTATGCCCCCAAAGAAGAAATATGAAAATATTCCTCTCCCCTACTTTTTGCATATTGGGGGCCTATGGATGTGAAACAATACAAATAATGTCAGAGATTTTTGATGTTGGTTAGTTTTTCTGAAATCCTACCCCCTTTTTTTTACTCCTTGTTACAAGCAGAGGTATGCTGAAGATTGCTCAAACCAGGGTGATTATTAAATTTTAATTGTACATGTTTACAATTTGGAAATTGGCAAAGCTATCTTTTAGATTTTGTTTATTGTTTTATTGATTATCTAGACTTAAGAAAGCATTGGATAGACTTATGATGAAAAGTGTCATCAGCATTCAGAGAAAAACTATGGAGACTGAATGTGGATCAAAGCATAGTAGTTTCACCTTTGTTGTTATTGTTTGTTTGCTTTTTTTTCTTTTTTGTGTTTTTTCCCTTTTGATGTTATTTTTCTTGCTCAGCATGACAAATATGGAAATATGTTTAGAAGAATTGCACATGTTTTATCTGTATTGGATTGCTTGCTGTCTTGGGGAGGGGAAAAGAAAAATTTGGAATACAAGGTTTTACAAACATGAATGTTGAAAACTATATTTGCATGTATTTGGGAAAATAAGTTGATATTAAAATCTTTTAAAAAGAAATAAGAAAGCATTGAAGAAAATATTAACTTTTAAAATGTGACCTAAATGCAATTCTGCCCCTACACTCACCCACAGAACCTGTTGTTAAATATTTATCAGCACACATCTGATCATAAATTTTTTGAGGGAGGAGGGAGAAAGGATAGTGATAAATGTATGTAATTGAAAACACAAAAGGTGTCAAAAATGTAATTTAAAAATGAAAAATCACTTCTTAAAGAGGAAAAAAAAAGACTTTATGTAGCAATTTGGGCAGAGAATTTGGGTCATTAAGCTAGTAATCTGGATTGTTCATATTTTGTTTTCCAAAAACACTAGTGACTTCAGGAGGGTAATGTCTGATAAGTGAGGCAGAGCTATGCAAAATCATCAGTCTCACTTTTTCCTCCAGTCATCATAGTCCAGTGGCAAGGCAAAGGTCAAGATGACTGGAGATGGCCCAGGATACAGTGGATGACTTTGACTTTTCTAAATTAAGGCCTTTTTCATTATTTATGGAAAAAAATCTTGAATGGTATTCGTTCAGGAAGTCCCCCACTTCTTTAAGTCATAATTAACTAGTACCATGTCTTTTGAGTCTTCAAATTTTTTTATGATTAACCTAATTCTGCCTTCTCAATGTGTCTGTTTCTTGCCAGGTTTGGTCGTAAGCTGTGTCTATTGATTACAATTTTCATAACTGCTGTTTCAGGAGTACTCATGGCCCTTTCTCCAAGCTACACTTGGATGTTAATCTTCCGATTTATCCAAGGACTGGTCAGCAAGTCTGGGTGGTTAATAGCCTACATCCTAAGTAAGAATGCATGTGATTATAACTGTGGGAGTAGAAAAAACATGGCCTTCAAAAATAAAACTTGAAGGGCAGGAGAGAGTGTTGGAAGAATCTAAAATAAAGAATGGCTGTGACTTCACTGATCACAAAGGGAAAATATCTCTCTAATTTCTAAATGCTTACTTTTTTCCTACATGGAAGAAAAATTATTTCTTCCAAGACCTCCCTCCCAACCTCTGCAATCTTTCTATAAAGAAAAGTTCCCAACACATTGAGGAGATAAATGAGAGAAAAGATCATCACTCCTTAAGCTTGTCTTGATAAACATCCGTTTTATTATTAAAGCCTTTTGGAATTTTTGTATTTGGTTTCCCAGAGTGTTACATTTGTGAAGAATTTAGCCTACTGTGCCCATTCAAAGAGAAAATAATAGGAAAACAGGAACCCCTGGCTCCTTTTCAACTCTGAACCAGAAGGCTTTATTTGTAAATCTCCAGATTTATTTAGCAGTGAGTTAAATGGAGAATTTGCCTTGTTCACTGGAAGACAGGTTCAAGTCCCACCTCTGATAAATATTGACTTTGTGACCACCTGGACAACTCATTTAACCTCCGAGTGTTCCAGGGAACTTTCTTAAGACTATAAGTTTTTGAAAAGATGCCAATATACATTACTTACTGGGCAGTCCTTATACCAATGAAATGACAGGTACAGTTCTTATCACTATGTTTATTTCTTCATATAAAATATTTTTTGATAAACTCGATTATTTCTCAAATTACAAATAGGAAAACTGAGAACAACAGAATCTAAGGCTACATAACCAGCTACTTAGAGTGCCAGGAGTAGAAATAATAATTTGTTTGTTGTTGTTCAGTCGTTTAGTCATTTCCAATTCGTCATGACCCCATAGACCAGAGTACGCCAGTTCTATAATCCACTATTATTACTCTGCTCTAAAAACCTGGATCATATTAACTCTCTAGTCAGAGCAGGAAAAGCTTAAATATTTGAATCCCAAAAGCAACAGCATTTTGATTCTTCCAGGAAAATCATCAATAACAAAAGACATTGTCTCAACATAAGTATTATGTGTTCTTAGAGACAAAGCCAGCCAATTTATGAGAATTTACTAATAATATTAAATTAGAGATTAAATAAATTTATTTTAACAATAATTCTTGTGAATTCCCCTCAGGATTTCATCTCCTTTAGCTACACTAAAAGTAGTTCCTGCTAGGTACAAATTGAAGCTGGATTTGGGATATTACCTACATAATCTTATCAGTATATTACAACACAGAAGGATGAAGTTGGTTAATCTTCCTATAATGGCATAGAAAGTGTATGTATATGTGTTTGTGTGTGTATACACACCCCTGCTCACACTAATGATGAACACTGTGCTGAGGAAATCTTTCAAAGTGAAGGCAAGACAGTTTGGTTATATATATCATCCTTAATGTTAAGGAGCAAGCAGTATCAATTTAAATTTTATGTTGCTAAGTATAGTTTCAAAAGAGTAAACTCCTCTGCCTTCAATCCATCACTTTTTAAAAATACACTTACCATGAATGTTGGGATGTTGGGAGATGGGGAACTCTCCTTGAAAGAGAGTTGCCACCATCATCCCCACTCTGTCATTTATTTTTAAAGTCTCCTTATCTAATGGCTCATTCTCTATTGCCTATAAACATTCTCATGTCTCATCTATCTTGAAAAAATCCTCACTTGATTCTTCTATCCTTGCTGCCATCCTTTATTTTTTTCTGCTCTTTGTGGCTAAATTCCTTGAAAAAGGCTGTCCAAGATAGATGCATTCACTTTCTCTCCTCTGACTCTCTTCTTAACTCATTATACTTCTGACTTTATCATTCCACCAAACTGCTCTCTTCAAAGTAACCAATGTCTCTTTATTGCCAAATCCAATTATCTTTTTTTCAGTCTTCATTTTTTTTCCACTTCTTTGCAGTTTTGGACACTTAAAGACCTTTTTGATACTATCTTTTCTCTTGGTTTTAGCAGCACCTCTCTCTCCTGGTTCTCCTCCTGTCTATTTGATTACTCCTTCCTAGTATTATTTGTTGGTTTCTTCTCCAGATCACAGATTCTAGTTATAGATCTCTCTCAGGCTTCTGTCTTGGGTCCTCTTCCCTTCTTCCACTAGTCTACTTCATTTGGTGATCTAATCAGCTCCTGTAGATTTACATATCATCTCTATGTTGATGATTCTCAGATCCACCAATCCTGCCCAACCTCTCTGCTAATATAGACATCTTAAACTCAATATGTGCAAAAAAAAAAAAACCCTCATTATTTTTTTCACCAAACCCTCAATCCTGCCTCCCCTTCCCTATTAAAATTGAAGGCAACTGATGTTGCCTCCCAATCCCTCAGGCTTGCAAACTAGATGTCCTACTAATTTTTCACTATATCTCAAACACTTCCTGCCTATTATCAAGATCTGTCAATTTTTCTTTTGCACAATTTTATGTCTCCCTTCTCTCCTCCAGCACTGCCACTTCTCTGATGTAGGTCCTCATCACTTCAAATCTGAATTATGTGATGGCTGGAGCTGCCTGCTTCAAGTCTGCCCCCACTTCAATTCAGCCTCCATTCAGCCTCCAAAATTATTTTTCTAAAGAACATGTTCTACTATCTCACCCTCACTCAGTAAACCCCAGTGACTCCTTATTAGCTGCAGGATCAAATATAAAATATTCCATTTGGCATTCAAAATCCTTCATAATCTAATTCCCTCCTACTTACCAGTCTTTTTTGCAATTTACTTCCCCCTCATATTTTTCAACTTAGTGACACAAGCTTCCTGACTGTTCCATGAACAAAACATGCCATCTTCGGTTCCAGTAATCTTCCCCCTCATCAATTCTGCCTATCCACCTCCCTGACTTTCTGTAAGTCCCAACTAAAATCCCATTCTCTCACCCAGTTCCTTAAACTGTGCGTCACAACCTCATATGAGATTTTGTAACTAACTGTGAGAGTCATGAAATTGTGATCTATTATTAGTAATTATTTGATTTGTATACCCATTTTATATTCCTATATGCCCAAGGTCACATAAAAATGTCTTGAGCAAAAAGAGGTCATAACTGGAAAAAATTTTAGAAGTACTGCTCTATAGGAAAATTTTCTTAATTTCTTAATTCTAGTGCCTTTCCTCTCAATTATTTCCTAATTCCTGTTTATATTTGTATATATAGTTTTGCTCTTTGTCTCCCCCATTAGATTGTGAGCTCCTTGAAAGCATGGACATGCTTTTGCCTCTTTTTATATTCCCAGAATTTAGTACAGTACCCAGCACACAGTAGGTGCTTAATAAATGTTTATTGACTGACTGACGAGGATTCCCTGCCATAATAAAAGCTTATGGAGATGATAATATTAGTCACAAAAAAATTAAAACTTTATTTGGAGATAATTAGAAGCAATTTACAAAAACTGTAATAGTGGAATTTAATTTGGTCTGCAGATGATTGTAACTTAAAATGTGTTAGAATGATAAATCTCCATATTAAAATTAGATTTTTTTTAAAAAAGTTTCTGTGGCTTACTGAATATCTACCCAGAATGTTAATTTCAGTTTGTTTTTCATTTTAAAACCTGTATCAATGAAATCACAGATTTATTCTTTCCCTATAGAAACATAAATCTGAACCCCATGGATTTAAAATTTCTAAGTTCTTGGATTTTTGAAGGGAAAAAAAAAAGAATGTGGTAAGGGAGGTGTGCCAGATATAATCATGATAAAAGAAATGCTCCATCAATTTAAAAGAACTGCTTTCAAGTACTTGTTTATATGTAAATTATGTATATGCTATTTTTTTTTACCAGATCTGTCATTTTATTCAGGTGTAAGGATTTCCCAGTGAGAAAACTTCCTCTACCAATGAAGAAAATTAATTTATGGGTTTATCTTCTCAACAATACACTGATCTAAGATTATTCCAAAAGACTCATGATGGAAAATGTTATCTACATCCAGAAAAATAACTATGGAGTCTGAATGCAGATTGAAGCATACTATTATCATTTTTTTCTTTCTTCTGATTTTTCCCTTTTGTTTTGATTCTTCTTTCATAACATGTCTAATGTGGAAATAGAATTGTACTTGTGTAATCTATATCAGATTGCTTGCCATCCTGGGGAGGGGGGAGAGGAGAGAAAAAGGAAAGAAAGACATTTCTAATTTATAAGAAAACTAAAAACCTAAAACAAAAAAATTTTATGAGCTTATAGAAATGCCTAGGGCAGTGGTGTCAAATAATAAGAGCAAACAGAGCCTTGGGAAAACAATGTAATTCAGAAATATTTAGCAAAACAAATCAGAATGCAATAAAACATAATGTTAACAGTTTTTTTCTAAGTCAATATATGGCAGCCAAGTGGCCCCTATTTCAATTTGGGTTTGATACCAGTGACCTAGGGCTTCAGGGCCCAGGGTCCCATAGTCAATTAAGTATCAATTAGAGTGAACCCAGATGTTCTGGACTCCAAGGCCACCTCTATCTACTAGGCAACACTGCTTTTAATGTTCATTTTAAACATCTATTTAGGCACAACTTTGAAGGGTTTTGTTAGCCTAGTTTAAGATATTGAATATATTTAAAAGTAAGAAAATTAAATTTCTTTACAAAATTTCTTTTCTATAGTTCAAACTTTTTACTAATTCTGACTTGTCTTAGAACCAGCTCATGAGAATTAATGAAATGGTACAGTATAGAGTAGACAGGACTGATGAAGCTAAGCAGGAGTGTTCTGGTTGTATGGGAATGGACAAGTATTGTAGAGGGATGCCCAGCCCATGTCCATCCCCCATCATTCCTGTCATTAGGAAAAACCTAAATTCCAAAGAACTTTAAAGATGCAAGTCTCAAATGGTCCCATAAAGCTCTTAGAAAGGAAAAATTGTAGGGAGTAAGTTTTGGGAGTTCCAGTGGCTTCATTATTTAGAGGCATTAATAACCCTTTGTCTCAAATCACCCTGGAAACAAGCTATTTGCTTTCATTTTCTAGTCACTGAATTTGTCGGCCTGAAGTACCGGAGGACTGTGGGAATTTGTTTCCAAATGACTTTCACCATAGGCCTCCTGATTCTGGCAGGAGTTGCCTATGCTCTGCCTTTCTGGAGATGGCTGCAGCTCACAGTTTCCCTGCCCTACTTCTGCTTTTTGCTCTACTATTGGTAAGACCCTCCAGGAATGGAAAGGCCATTTTCACATTTTTCTCTCATCATATCTGGTCCTGAGATCTGTGACAGGAATTATAAATTTGCATTCTAATCCTGGATTGTAGGAAGCCCCATTCCATGCTAGATGACAAAGAGCATGCTGTTGGCCAATCATTTCCCTTGGGATTATATGTTCTTTCACATAATGATCAGTGAGTTAGGTGTCTTAAGGCCCACATAGACATGGTGGTTATTTTGAGGGGGACTGAAAATTGCTTTTAGCAGTCCTCTAACCACTCAATTATCTCCAATATCTTTACTTTCCCCTCTATCATCTAAAGTAAGGATTCTTAATCTGCGGTACACAGACTCCCTACCCCAAGAGGTCCCTGGATAGATTTCAGGATATTCACGAATGTGGATGAAGAAAAAACACATTTTTATTTCCTTTATTCATGAATTTTAAAGACATTATTCTGAGAAGGCATTCCTAGGCCTCACCAGATTGCCAAAGGTGTCCATAACATACAAAAAGGTCAGGTCTTGATTTTCATAGCAGTTTCCTCATACATAGTTACCTAACCTAAATTTGATTTTTCCATAACCATTGGACTTGTGTATAAAAGAGGGCTTTTATACATAAAAACAGTAGGAAAATGTAAGCATTCTTCTTAAAGAAAAATTAAGCTGGCCTAAGGAGACATAAAGACATGAGTTTCCATCTCACCACTGATACACACTTGGCTCTCGATAAGTCACTTAAACTCTCAATCCCCTGAGGTACTTGCCTAAAACTATAAATTGCCAATACTTATGGATCTTCATTGATAGGATTGTGTATGCATGTGCGTTCAGATACCCACTCACCAGGGAGCTTCCTGATGAAATCATAGTTCCAGAGAGTAATAATTTCTATTAACAGTGAAATAAGGACATGTCACTAAATTTTCTCCACCCACATTTCACAGAAGATGCCAAACAACTAGAATTTTGGTGTTAGCACTAGAATTTTTTCCATACTTTGCCACCTCGGAAATTTTCCTTTTGACATTGTTAGACCACAGTTCAGAGATGTTTCCACTGTAGCATATTTTCACTTCAAGTAGCCTCATACTTCTTTTTGAAAATATCTCCTCTCATACTTAGCTTTCTTTATTGCTGCCATCTCTATTCTTGCCACACCAATAGGTATCTGTACCCTTTGGATATCTTTCTCTTTCATACACCCTGCTGAATAAGTGAATCTGCCCCACCCCAGACTTAGATGTCACCTCAGATTGACCCCCAAACACACTCAAAAAGAGACCATCTATCCCATTTTACTCTCATTTTACTTTTAGATAAGGAAACTCGAGCCCAATTTTTTGACCAAGATCAGATAGTAGTATTTGTTCAATTGTGTCTAACTCTTCATGATCCCATTTAGAGTTTCTGGAATGAATTGCCATTTCCTTCTCCAGCTTGCCCAGGGTCAAACAGCCAGTAAGTGTCTGAGGCTGGATTTCCATTTCTCTATCTAATATACCACCCAGCTGTATTCATTGGAGTAAGCATCAGAGATACCATAATGCCAGTTTTACCCTCTGGTTTCTTTCCTTTTTTAAAAAAAAATTAAATTATGTTAAACATATATAAAATAAGAAAATAAAAAATTGTCATGTGCACAAGAAAACATAAGAGAGAATTCAATGTAAAGCAATAAATTTCTATTTCAAGAAAAACTATATAATAAATACAATCCATTGTTTTCATAGTTGTCCAGCTTTTCTTTGCTTCCTTGTAGGTTTTCTTTTTCCTCTGTTATACACTTTTTACTTTATTTTCCCCCCTCCTTCTCCCATTCTCCCAAAGAAGGCTACAATTAGATGTGGATATAAATTTGTATACTGTTCTCCTGGAAGATAATATGAGATTAGGAATTTCTTATTAAGAACCCAATGTCAAAAGCTATAGAAGAACTCAAATCTTTCCAAATATACTCTCTTAGGGTTGGGGTGATGATCTGGTAAAGCACTGATATATCAAGGGATTGGAGTTTATGGTAGCAATAAAGAACAGGTTTAAAAGTAGTAGAGCATAGAGAGAGATAAAATAATAGAAGATTGTAATTCTCATAGAATAGACTCAACACTCTTTACCATCCTGGTTGCCTTCTCTGTATATCTATAGATTATCAGTGTCCTTAAATCATGGTGTGTTAAACTCAGTACAATGATCCAAGTATGGCAGGGTCAGAGTAGAGGGAAATAATCATCTGTTTTCCTGGAAGTTATGTCCCTCTCACCACAGCTCAAGATTCCATTAGCTTTTCTGGCTGCCACATCACCTCACTCATACTAAGTTTTCAATCCATTAAAACTCTCCAAAGCCTTTGAAAAATAACTGTTGTATAACTTCTGGCTTATATTTGTGAGATGGATTTTTTTATCCAAAAGCAAAACTTTAAATTTGTCCCATTAAAGTTTTTGAGTCAGCCCAATGCTTATCAAAATCCATTTGGATCCTGTCTCTATCATCTATTGTGTCCCTCCCAGCTTTATGGAAGGCACATATGTGCCTTTAGCCAAATGACTGATAGAAAATTAAATAGCACAGGTTTAATAACAAGTTCCTGGAGGTAATCCTCTGGAGAGCCCTTGTCACATTGACACTAAACCATTAACAGCCACACTTTGAGTTTAATCATTCAATCAGTTCTGAATCCATCTTCAAAAATTCAGTTCAATATTAAGCACCTACCATGTGCATGCCAGGTACCAGGCACAGAACAAAATGATGGAAATAGAAATAAGAAATAAGAAAAAGACAGTTCCTGCCCTCAAGGAGCCTTCCCTCAATGAGGGAAATCTGTATAGAAAATGAAGCTGAAAAGGAATTGGGGGTTACCAGGAGGTACCCAACAGGGGAATGTGGTATTTCTGGAGTCCAAACCAAACAAAACCACTCATAGTAAATGAAGAATTACCTGGAAAGTTTGAGCCCTCTATAAAGGCAGACTTTGGGAGGACTTTATTGCTCTGACCTTCAGCCCTCAAATCAAGGGTAGAGGCTATAGAGATGTTGAGTACCAAAAATTGAGTTAACCTACTTAGTGATGAGAGTTCTGCAGTGATCAGTTTAGTCTAGGGGAGACTTGATGTTACTGAAATCCTTACCAAGCAGAGGTGGAATATAGTCTGCGATTGCATTACTTTGCAATCCTTTTTTCTATTATCTCCACAATAATATTATAAGATACCTTATCAAAACTTTCCAAATCTAGGTAAATTACAGTCACAGAATTCCCTACAATCTATTAGCTTTGTAAGAATTCTGTCAAAAAAAAAAAAAAAGAAAGAAATGCTGTTATATCACTCCTAGACAAAGCTATGCTAACTCTCTAATTATTATTTCCCTCTGTAGATAATTCATCATCTCTTTAATGATCCTTTCAAGAATTTTCCCAGGAGCTGAAATCGAGTTCACTGGCTTATAATTTGCACAATCTGTTCTCTTTACTTTTTGAAAATCCAGATAACATTGACCTATTCCAATTCTATGATATCTGTTCCATTTTCCATCAGATTCTGAATTAATTAAGGAGAATGTCTTGGGAATCAGTAGAAGACAAATAGCCACTAAGATTTGGATTCAGTGATAAATTTATACAATGTGAAACACTAAGGAAAAAAGATGAAGTCTGGAAGTGGCAATGAAGAGAAATAAGTTTCTTCTTTACAGTTGAAGAAACTGAGACATGGGGATTTAAATAATGGCCAAGGTCACATAGACTTTAGCAGTCCAAATTGAAAGGTTGTTAATTAGTACTTACTTTTTGAAGAGGCTATCTTGGCTTGTTAGATGAAGACTTAAGAACTCTGATCAATGCCATGATTACCCATGATTTCAGGGTTCTGGTGCTGAAGCATGTTACCCACCTCCTGACACAGAAATGATGGACTCAATGTACAGATTGAGATTTATATATATTTTTTAAATGTAGCCAATGAGATAAATTTGTTCTGTTTGACTATGCATATTTGTCACAGATTTTTTTTTTACTTTTTTTCAGTTTTTCAGCATGTCAACCATTTTTTATAAGCCATGCCATTCACAAATTGGATAAATATGAAATACATTTGATAAGCATTTTGATAACAAATAACATTTTAAAGGATTGTGTATTTGTTTGGTTAATTTTGATCGGTAGATATCAATCCCTTTAAAATTTAGCAAATGTTGAAAGTTTCCACATTTGAAAATTTCATTGATTCATTAATTTAATCTGGAGTTTAACCTCAGAATTATTTGGTTTCTTAGACATTTCTTTCATTTTTAATGGAGAATGAGAAATGAGGTACAGAATCTCCCTTGAAAAGAAGAAAATAGAAGGAATCACAACGAGGCAGGACAATTTTGAATAATACATATTGAATCTATACTTAAGAAAAGAAAAAGAAAAGCAAACTCTATATAATGGATATTTACAGCTTTATGTACAATCCTCTTCTATTCTATAACATATATAAAAATATTCATTTTATTTAGTGTTTGTTGAATACAGAATTTTTTAGGGGGAGAAAAAAAAGAAAAAACATTTTTACTTCCCCAGTTGGAACCATTATTCTTCTGCTGACCCAAGTTTGGAAACCCAGTCATTTGAATAGGGTTGAAAATAATCTTATCTGGTCAGTTTCCAAGTTCTGTCAATTCTACTTCCATGATATTTTCTTGCATCTCTCTTCCCTTGTCTGTCCTTACATTCCCAGGATCCTCATTTAGGAATTCATCAATTTTCATTCAGACTATTGTAATGCTTTTCCCCTCTATAACCCATTTTTTATTTCCTCACCAAAAAAAAATTTTTTTAAAGAAATTCTTCTTTAAATGCAGGTTTTTCCATGAGTTGCTCCTCTTCAAAAACATTCAATGGCTCCCTATTGTTCTCTAAGTTAAAATATAAACCTTTAGACTTTTGATTTTAAGAGTACCATCAATCTACTTTTCCAGATAATTTTCATGTCATATACACTCCTTCCCCCGACCCTGACACATACACATACATATGCTTTTCCAATTTTTAAACTCTACATTTCAGTCAAGACAGACACCTAATTGATTACCAATTGCCTGCTTTTATGCATTCTTGTAAGTCATTCTCTACACTTGGAACTCATTCCTTCTTCAACTATACTTTTCCCAGAATCTTCACTTTCCTTCAAAGCTCAATTTAGAGGTCATCTCTTCTGCCAGGAAGAATGATGACCCAAGTTATATTAATTGTTTAATTTATTGAGTAATATTCTGATTATGTTATTTTGTTTTCTACCTATAATTCTTTTTTTTTAATACTCTCTTGCAGGTGCCTTCCAGAATCTCCAAGGTGGTTGATTTCTCAAAATAAAAATGCAAAGGCCATGAAAATTATTAAGCACATTGCAAGAAAAAATCAGAAATCTCTGCCAACCTCTCTTCAGGTAGTTTTTGTATCTTACCTAGAGAAAAGTGTAAAAGGAGATGGAAGGAAATAGTTATCATTTGTGCCCATAGCAGTTATAAGCCAGGAGGTATGGAATCATAAAAGTCTTATTATTCAATCCTCTTATTGTATAAATGGAGCAACAGAAGGGATGTATCCCGCAGCCAAGGTCCCTTAGCACATTAATTAATCCCCAGATGGCTCCAGAGGACAAAGTGAGGCAGGTGATTTGGCACAGCCCTTCCTCACTTAAATCCAACTCACTTGCATATCATGAGATCACCTCCCTGAAGTCATGGTCCTCTTTCAAAATGAAGGTCAAGCAAGATGCTAAGCATTAGGGGAACACACACACACACACAAAAAGACAAAAACATAGAACCTATTATCCAGGCACTTGTATCTCTGGTGCTTTGTCCAGTGTCTGGCATACAGTAGGTGCTTAATAAGAACTTACTAACTGATCTACATACTAATAGCAGAAACACATATAAATAATTATGCACAAATGTACATACAGTGTAAAAGGAAAGTAATGTCAGAAGTTTCTGGGTGGCACAATAAATAGAGCCCCTGGAGTCAGCCCCTGAGTTCAAAATTGAATTTGAATACTTACTAGCTGTTTGGGCAAGTCACTTAACCCTCAAAAAAAAAGTCATGCCAGAAGTAAGGCATTGAAAACAAGGGGAGCCATAAACACTACCCTGACCTCAATCCCCTAAGAAAAGATGATTTGAATTGAGTATTAAAGGAAAGCAGGGAAACTAGGAGGTGAAGGTGAAGGAGGAAACATTGTTAGCATGGAGATTTAGCACTACAGAAGCAATCTGGGGATTGAAAATTCTATGTGAGGAAAAGCAAAAAGATCAGTGTTTTTATATTAGGAAGTTCCTGGAGTAAGAGTAAAGCATATAAAGATAAGAAGAGTTATGAAGTGTTATGAATGCCAAACGCAGGATTTTTTATAAGATTGTGGAGATAATAAAGAGCTACTGGAGTTTATTGAGAAGAATGAGGAGAAATATGATCATAGTTACACAATAGGGAAATAATTATAATAATGTTTATATCTAACACATTGTTATAATAATTATTATAAGTAGAGCATATGATATTATAATAGTGAATTTATATAGTGCTTTATGCTTTGTAAGTACTTTACAAATATTTTCTCACTTTATTTCCATAAAAACTGGAGAAGTGGGTGCTGTTACTATCCCATTTTAAATATAAGAAAAATGAGGCAAATGAATTTTAAGTGACTATGGACCCAACGTAACTAGTAAATGTTTGAGACAGGATTCAACCTAAATCTTACTAACTCTAGGACTAGTACTAGTATAGCATTTCTCACTTATGTCTATTCAATTCTATTTGATTCATCATCTAATACAGTTTCTTCTTTCCTCCCTCCAGTCCCTCCTTCCTACCTCCTTCTTCCTCTCTTTCTCTCCCTCAGTATATTTTTGTTTGTTTGTATGTATGTATGTATGTATGCATATAGTCCACCACAACACCTTCCTGCCATCTGAAAATCATTTTGTCAACTGGAATAGATTTTAGTGGAGGCAGATTTGAGAGATTTGAGGTAGAGGGAATAATTTAAAAGCTGTTGCAATAGTCAAGGACAGAGGTGATGAAAAGCTCTTCTTACTAGATGGGAAACTCTGGGCTAGTTACTTCACTTGTCTGCCTCAGTTTCCTCAATGGTAAAATGGTGATAATAATAGCACCTACTTCCCAGGATTATTGTGAGGATCAGATGAGGTAACATTTATAAAGTACTTAGCATGGTATATATATTCTGCATTTCTTGGCCCACTTAAAGAGAATTACACAAAGGATCTGTGATTCTATTGGTATGAAGAACTAACCCCCCCCCCCCATCACAAGCCATTTGTAAGTTAATTGAAAAGTCTTAAGGAATGACTGAGTCACAAAGAAACTGACTTTAGTGACTCTCCGTGGGTCACATAGTCAGTCCATGTCAGAGGCAGAATTCAATCCTGACTCCAAACCAGAGTTTGCTGCATCTTTTAAATGGAGTATACTGAAGAACCAGTGCTATTAATACAAATGATTATTACTAATAATAATATTTATGTGGTGTTTTATAAGGTTTGCAAAGCTCTTTACAAATATTATTTGATTCTATTCTCAACAGCCACCTAGGGAAATAGGTGCTATTTATTTTTACAAATGAGGAAACTGAGCCAAGAAAAGATTGGTGCAGACCTAAGGCCACACAATCATTCTTTCAGAGGCTGGATTTGAGCTCATGTTCATTGCTCTATCTATCTAGTTGCCATATATGTTTATGAGTTTAAGGGATTCATCAAAAATATCAATTTTTTTATATAAGAATACAGGGGAAAAAATTTTAAATAAATAATAATAATAATAAAATAATACAGGAATACACTCATAGCCAATAGAGATAGTGTTCTATTTTGCTCCCAAATCAAATGGTTTCATCCTGCCTAGTCTTGCCTCATCAGATATAAAGCTATTGTCTCCTTGCTCCTGTTAGCCAACTCATCTGTTACAATCAACCTTCCTGCCCTCTATCCATCATCACAGGATTACGGATCAGAAGAGAAAGAATCCTTGGGGGGTCATTCCAATATGTGTCCAAGTGTCAAGCATCTGAGGCCAGATTTGAATTCAGGTCCCTGATCCACTGTGTCAACTAACTGTCCCCTTCCAACATTTTATAAAGGAAGAACACTAAAGCCCATGTCCAAGATCTCTCAGACTGTGAGAGAGCTGAAATTGGACCCCAAATCCTCTGACTTCAGAAGCATTGTTTTTTTCATTCATTCTTTCACTCTAAGCCCTTTCTCCCCATCTACCTCTGGTCTTTTCAATCATTTCAATCTTGTCTGACGCTCCATGACTCCATATGGATTTTCTTGACAAAGACACTGAAAATGATTTGCCATTTCTTTCTCCAGTTCATTTTACAGATGAGGAACCAAGGCAAATTCGGTTAAATGACTTGCCCAGAGTCACACAGCTAGTAAGTATCTGAGTCTGAATTTTAACTCATGATTCCCTGACTCTGGGCCCAATACTCTATCCTAGATACCTCAGCTAGTCTGCTGTGGATTAAAAACCAAACAACAAAACCAACCAAAGATTATTTTATTCTAAGATAAAAATAGACTTTGTATGAAAAACCAAACAGCACTTCTCAACAGCACTCAAGCTTTAGAGTATCGGTTTGTGGCAACAATTTTAGTGGCCTTTTTGTCTGGTCTCTGGGTTCTTGGTTACGACGCATGACCAACAATGTGATTTCATGGCAAAAGTTAATTTGGAATCATAGAATCATGAGCATTCAAGTTTGAAAATTTACTCAGATTCTTCTTAATTATGTCACTGTGGTTAAGTCATCTGAATTCTCTGGTCCTCAGTTTACTTATCTGTAAAATAGAGATGATAATATTCATACCATTCCCCCCTAAAGAGCCATAAGAAAAGTATTTGGTAAAACTTAAAGCTTTATGTGGAGTTGTAATTCCTATTTATGTGACTTCCAGAGAGGTGTGATAGTATATTCCAATCCACTAAATACTCACAAACAAAAACAAAAAAACTGCCTCTGCTCTCAAAGATCCAATAGTCTAATGAGATAATATGCAAACAACTATGTACAAACAGAGCAAGTAGAGGAGGCAGTGGACAAAGCTTGAGCTTGGAATCAGGAAGATTCATCTCACCTGAGTTCAAATCCCATGTCATATATTACTTTACTCTGTGGCCCTGGGAAAGTCATCTCATCCTATTTGCCTCAGTTTCCTCATCTGGAAAATGACTTGGAGAAGGAAATGGCAAACCACTCCAGTATCTTTGCCAAAAAACAAGCAAAAACAAATGGGATCGTGAAGAATTGGACACAAGTAAAAACAAGTGTAACAACAACAAAAGAGAAATTTCTCTATCCATATTCCTCATTTTTTCACTAAGGTAATAATGCAATGCTTTCATGTTATTTAGGAACATCAACATCATGTATTAACCATTATGTCATCTTCACTTATTCTTTTTATTCTCAGAGTCTTAAACCTGATGAGGAAGCCAGTGAAAAGATGAATCCTTCTTTTCTTGACTTGGTCAGAACACCTCAGATAAGAAAGCATACTTTGATCTTGATGTACAACTGGTAAGAAGTATTGAGGCATTAGTTCCATGATTTCAATTTTTGCTGGGTGAGGAAGAAGAGAAAGGGTAGAGGAAGTGGAGCTTGCATTCAGGTAGGGAATTCCTGGTATGATGATGGCTGTACTGATAATTATCCTTCATTCTAAAAGAGGACCAATTGAATTGAAATTCCGTTCACTGATGCACTTTAGCCGTTCATCTAGAACTTATCAACTTAGAGAGTTACTTAGTGGTCTGAGAATTTAAGTGGCTGAGTCTAAGACCAGCCCTTCCCTGCTCCTTATCTTTCATTATTCATGATAATACAGAAAAAAAAAAACTATCCAGATGAATCCCAATTTTTCACACTAGCTGAGGGGATCCATGGCATGGACAACTCAACGATTAATAAATGGCTTTAAATGCAACTGTACATTTCATTTACATTCCCTCATTACATCTGATTATGACCAAATAATATTGAAGTTATTTGCATGCCCAAAGCATAAACCAAATAATGATTATTTGCACATTCTTTCCCCCTTTAGAATACATGCTCATTGAAAATAGGACTGTTTTTTGCTTTACTTTGTATTCCTAGCACTTAGAAGGTGTCTGGGACAAAAAAACAAAACAAAACAAAACAAAAAAACCTAATAATAAAAAGAAGTGCAAAGATTTTTTAAAAATATTTTACCATAATTTCTCCTATTTGTGCAAATACACTTTAGATACAAATAATTACAAACAGATATTATGTTTCTTTTGAAAAACAAATTTTCATTCTACAATTTCTATTTTCTTTCCCTTATGGATTTAAAAAAAATGCATCAATTGCTACAGCTTGGTCCTTTGAGTTATTCTTAAAATTGGATTATGCTCATTAATCAAATGATTTATTGATGGCAGGATCAGGTTGAGGGCATAGGTAGCAAGGAAAAAGGCATTGTGAGACTAATACATATATATATATATATATATATATATTATCATGGGTGATCAAGTGGTTAAGATCAAGTCCTGACTCCATTTTCTATTTCCAATAAACAGTTTTTATTAGTTCATTCATATTCTGTAAGGCAGCAGTTCTCAAAATATGGTCCAGAGAATCCTGGTGGTCTCTGAAACCCTTTCAGAGAGTTTACAGATTCAAAAATTAGTTTTGATAATATAATGTACATAGAGAAAACTCTTTGGACAAATCTGCAACAATTGTTAATATTATAAAGATACTGAGAACAAAAGTTTGAGAACCACTGCTGTAAAGAACAACATAGAATTCCCAAGTCACTAAACAAAGAAAGCCCAAGGAAATTTATTTATTTGCAAGTCAATTGAGATTAAGTAACTTTCCCAGGGTCACACAGCAAGTAAGCGTTACATATCTTAGACTGAATTTGAACTCAGGTCCTCCTGATTTCAGATCTGGTGCTCTAGCTGCCTCAGGAAATTTAAAAAAAAAAAAAAAAAACACTGGCAGAATAAGATGAACAATTACTGGTCCCTCTCTCTGGCCCTTTGTCTCTCTTACCCTTTGATTAATTTACTAAATTAAATTTAATTAATTCTCAAAATTCACCAATAAAACCAAAGGTCATGAGAATTTTGTTTTAATTTTTTTTCTGGTACTTTGATAACAGAGGATTTCTAGATTATTTCTTCCTTCCATTTCCTAATAATTATGACAGTTTTTACTATTTTAACTAAACTATTTTATCCTAAATATTTTGAAAGCATACTTTGTAATGTTTGTGATAAACTAGGCCAAAAAGATGGGTTTATGTTAATCTGTGGTTAATAGCTAGATGCATATTGTTAATAGAAGGAAATTACAAACGTAGGCCACAACCATTGCTGGTTTACTAAAATTCATATTTGATAGAATTAGAAATTAATTGGTAGAATTAGAAAAATTTTCTAGTTGATAATAATCACAGAACCAGAGAATGCTAGGCTCAAAGGGACCATGGAGGTCATATAGTCCAGCTGTGCACAAGAGGGAGATTGCAGAGAAGTCAGGAAAAGAGAAGAGAAGGAAGAGGAAGAAAGAAGAGAAGGCTGTGTGTGTGTGTGTGTGTGTGTGTGTGTGTGTGTGTGTAAAGGGATAATTTCTCAGCCTCTTAGCAATCTGAAATGGACTTTTCCTGTGTCTTGTGACACTCCTGTTGGTTTTCAGGATAGTCACATGAGAGATAATTCATGTTTAATCTTCTTTTGAAAAAGGAAAAACTTGTGGGGATGGGTTTAAGCATGTGTAGTTTTTAAGCACAGGCAGTTATCCCTTCCATGTCACAACTTTTCCGATTGCAGTTGCAATTTATCACAGGTCAGCATAAGAAATTAAATGGAATTTGGGGGAACTTTGTGGAAGTGGTGGGATGACATGCAAAGGCCAATAGAGGACATAGAGCCTATTACCAAATACTTCACCCAAATTTTATAATAGCAAGCTGTAAACGCCCCATAAAAGAAAAAGAAAAAATTCCAATTGTTTTTCTCCGGTATGAAAGGAGGGTCAAAAAAATTTTACACAGATTTTCCAGATCACAGAGGCACTGTGTCCCTACCTCACCATGATGTAGAAGGAATAACAGTACTATAAACTTTTCAGTGGTGGGATAGTAGTTCTAGATCTGTGATTTTACTAGTAAAGGAAATTTCCCTCTACTAAATGCACATCAACAACTATTTTTTAGGCATACAATTGTTATTATCTAATAATTTCCCAATGATAAAATGATATAGAGGAATCAATAATAAAATGATAGATGAAAGTGACATGATCAGCTCAACTTTTAGAGTAACTCTTTTTCTTTTTGTTGTCCTTTTTTTTTTTTTTTTTTTTTTTTTTGGATCATTTTGTGATTCACTGAAAAATCCAAAAACTATGTAGAGGAAAGCAAAAAGTCATATATTTACTTTTTTTTATTGAAGCTTTTGATTCTCAAAACATATGCAAGGATAATTTTTCAACACTGACCCTTGCAAAACCTTGTGTTCTAATTTTTCACCTCCCTTCCCCCCACCCCTACCCTAGATGACAAGTAATCCAATATAGTCACACATTTACTTAACAAAGACTTGGCTAGGGAGGGAGCTTCAGCCATTGACTGAAATGGAGTACAGGGGTTTTCTCCAGTTTTCACAGATGACTGAGTAGTGCCTCAATTAAGAATGAACTTTGTGCTATATATTTTAATAGCCAACAGAAACTCTTAAACTGATAATCTGGAATTTTAAAAAAGAATATCCATACAGAATCGTGGTTACATGGACACATTTCATTAGGGTGTATATCCAGGGAATTTTTAAAAGGTGAATTTTAATAGAATATTCAATCATAAAAGGACTTTTTTTTGTTGTTGTTCATTGAACTAAAGAAGTTTAAAATTAATTTCTTTTTCAAATTTAAAATGTTCCTTTAAAATACAAATTTACATTTTTTGGACATATCAGGGTATACTTGGTCATCTCTAGCACCCCATGTATCCAGGAGGAGTAGGCTTGTCTTTATTTGATTCTGTGGACCCTCTCCCTTGACCCTACCCCAGCAGCTAGGTGGCACAGTGGATAGAAAGCATGACCCAGATAAGACCACCCTAATTTCCCCACATTGGACGCCTCACTCCCTCCAGGACCCCAAGAAGACTGCCCTGTGTCCATCATCCTCCCTGATCACCCAAGCACCATGTGAGTATCGCCCCTTCAATAAAGCTTTCTTGCAGTACTTTTTCTTTGTTTTCTCATGCATCAGAGAGTTGTCTGATATTCCTCCTTTACAGGTAGCAGTTCTTCTCTCAGAAGTATGAATTGTAGTCCAAGGCTGTGAATAGCAGTTCAGGAACCACAGCTAATTTCCAAGTCTGTTACTTGGGGAATTGAAAGAGCAAAGACCAAATCATTGACTAATCTAATTTTTCACTTGTGTCTGACTTTCTATGACCCTATTTGAGGTTTTCTTGACAAAGATGCTGGAGTGGTTTGCCATTTGCTTCTCCAGGTCATTTTACAGATGAGGAAACTTAGGCAAGCAGTCACTAGTATCTGAAGCCAAATTTGAATTCACGAATTCAGGAGTCTTCCTAATTCCAATGCTTCTACCCACTGTATCACCTAGCCATCTGAGTGCTAAATAAAGAACCTCTAAATATCAGGACCCCTTCCTTATCCCAACACAGAGCAATGACTAAGGGCTCTGCTCCAAATCTCATGTCCCCTCCTGACAACAACCTAGGTAACATAAAGGAAATTCCCTGTACACGACTTCACTAATCCAAATTTCCCCAAGTCTGCTTTAAGACAATAGACCATTGCTTAAGACCTCTGTTAAAATGGGAAATGTGAAAGTTTTGGAATCAGAGAATTTGGCTTTGAGTCACAGCTTTACTACTTCTTAGCTATAGGTGAATAGCTTCAGTTCCCTAGGTCTTCCTTATGTATTGAGGGGGTCATACTACATAATCCCCAAAGTGTCTTCCAATTATGTTCCTTTAATTCTAAGATCATTTGAGGCATTGAACCTAGAAAACAGCTTTGGTTAAAAAAAAAAAAAAAAAGTTTTGTTGTTAGTTTTGCTACTTACTTCTCTGATTCATTTTATAGATAAGCAAACTGAGGCAAATGGGATAAAATAATTCACCCAGGCACTAAGTATCTGAGACCAGATTTGAACTTAGGAAAATAAGAATTCCTCACTCAAAGCCTAGTGTTTTATCCACTGTGCCACCTAACTACCCAAAATTATTGTTATTACAACAAAATTTATTACCCTCAAATACAAAAGACACTTGTTTTAAGCACTTATCATGGGATTGGGGGGAAGGTAAAGCTAGACTTTCCTTCTCTACCATATATATATATATATATAGAGAGAGAGAGAGAGAGAGAGAGAGAGAGAGAGAGATTGATATTGATTTATATATAAATTTTTCAGTGAAAAAAATGGTATTAATTTCAATTAAACATCTTTCTATACAAGAGGTGTGTGTCATTGAGTGAAGACTTTTTTTCTTTGTTTTTCCTAGACCATCAGGAGATAATGAAGAGATAATCTTCAGTTAACTTATCAAAAAGAGTTTAACCTAATTCTGATTCTTTCCTTTACTAAGGTTCACAAGTTCTGTGCTTTATCAGGGCCTCATCATGCACATGGGACTTGCTGGTGGGAATATCTATTTGGATTTCTTCTATTCAGCTCTGGTTGAGTTCCCAGCTGCTTTCATCATTATCTTCACCATTGATCGTATTGGTCGGCGCTACCCTTGGGCTGCATCAAATATGGTGGCTGGGGCAGCCTGTCTCATCTCAGCTTTTCTTCCTAATGGTGAATTTGAGAGACATTTTTTAATTTGCCAAAAAGGCCATTATGTTCAGTTTTTTGATCTCTGACACAATGCAGATGTTGTAAACATTGGGGAAAAAAAACAGTGTTATTAATAATGAGCATGTTGATGACAATGAAGAAAATAATGAAAAATATTAGAATGAAGTAATAATAATAACAGTGGTGTATATAATATAAATTAAGAATTAGACTTGTTCAGTTGTTTTTTAGTCATGTCCGATTCTTTGTGACCCCATTTGAGGTTTCCTTGGCAAAGATACCAGAGTGGTGTGCTATTTCCTTCTCCAGCTTAATGATGGATCCCAACCTTCATGGAACTTACAGTGTGAATTTCCAATTAATCTGATAACCTTATAGGATGGTAGCTTTTCTTAGGAATTTTTAAAAGTACTTCCCTATCTAGGGGACTTACTGGAACTTCTTCAGATGAGGAAACAGAAGCAAAATGGATAAAGTGACTTGCCCTGGTAACACAGCTAGCAGGTGTCTGAGACCAGATTGAACTCATGGAGATAAATCTTCCTGATTCCAAGCCCCGTGCTCCATCAACTATACCATGTAGCATCCCTTTCAGGATAAGAATATATCAGAAACCCTAGATTCCTATAATCAGCAGGAGCAACCAATGTTAAGAGATTAAGAAGATACAAAAAGTTAAAGCAGTGTCGATTTAGAATTGGAAAGGACCTTAGAGGTCTTCTCATTCACTCCTTCATTTAATCTGAGGCTCACAACAATTGAGTTGTTTGCTCAAGATCACATAGGTAGTAAATGATAGACCCCTGACTCAAATTCAAGACTTCTAATGGTAAATTTGACTTTCTTTATATATTTCCTCAAAGAAGATAAATTTGCTGAAAAACCATAGAAT
This sequence comes from Sarcophilus harrisii, assembly GCF_902635505.1. NCBI lineage: Eukaryota > Metazoa > Chordata > Mammalia > Dasyuromorphia > Dasyuridae > Sarcophilus > Sarcophilus harrisii. The sequence goes on from NC_045429.1 coordinate 130,924,425, forward strand.
TAATCAACCATTCCCTTACCCTTTTGTAGTTTACATTTGTAGAATACTAAAGAGCTGAGTTCAAGAAAATGAAAGGTGGAGGCAGCTGGATGATGAAATGGATAGATCACCCAAACTGGAGTCAGGAATTGATTCCAAATCCAGTCTCCAACACTTAATAGCTGTGTGACTCAGAGTGAGTCACTTAACCCCAATTGTCTCACACACAAAAAATGGAAGAAAGAAAAAAGAAAAGAAAATGAAAGGCCATTTGAACAATATGCATTTATTGAGTTATTTCAAGTAGTCACTACCTATTCAAAATTTTTCTAAATGTGTGTATGAGCAATACAAAGGTGTGCCTCTCCCCATAGTTTGCCTTCCTCCCAAGAGTCTGAGTCAGTTCATTCTGGGGACAGCTTTTGGTGCCAAGGATCAGTTGAGACATACCAATTTATTGCTGAGCCATCAAAGTGTCAGTAAGTCCTCTAGATAAGGAAGTGCTTTTAGAAGTTCCTAAGGAAAAAACAAGAAGTTCCTAAGAAAAGCTACCATGATATAAGGTTATTAGATTAATAATTCATATATTTACTAGACTATAAAGGTTGGAATCTGTGTTAATAAAACTTCATTATCTACTCTGGAACTAGCATTGCTTTAATTCTCTATACATAGAAGATGCTTATTGATATTTGTTGATTTGGATTAAATTAGAACAAAATGGAATTGAGAACTTTCTGAAAGCCTGTTATTTAGAAAAGTTAACATCACTCCAAACCTAATTCTAGAAATATAGATAATCTTGTCATTAGATGCCATCTATAAGATTATATGGTATCCTGATGGTAAGCTTAAGTATTTTTCTCATTCCAATCCATATGTCGAAATCTTTTCCTCTAGATCTAATGTGGTTAAAAGTTACAGTTGCATGCCTGGGTAGAATGGGGATTACGATGGCCTATGAAATGGTTTGCCTGGTCAATGCTGAATTGTATCCCACATTTATCAGGTAAGTGAAATTTGTTCAGCATGAAGAATGTAATTGAAATGACCAGAAATGTTTGCTAATTGATGCAATGGCCACCACAGAAAAACAGCACAAACCTTGTTTTTGAGGATGTAGCAGAGGTCATAGGGAGCAAAGTATCCTAAGATCAACCCTTGTACAGCTTACAAATACAAATTGTGGGTAAAATACAAAGAATATATAGGGAAAATCAAGAATATTTGGGATAAGACTTCAAAATCCTCAGGAATGCCAAATTACAAAAGGGAAGATCAGCTTGAAGAGCTAATGAACTAAAAAGTCCTGTAGATCAGAGACCTCTCAGAATTAAGGTTGCTTAAGCATTTCAGCCTTCATCCAAAAAAGGAAAATGCGTTGTTTTTCCCTTGAAATTCTGAGTAAAAATTATCATATAAGATGAGAGGTCAACCATTCATTCATTTTCCTTAAGTTTTGAAAAATTATCAGTTGCCTAAAGTGAAGAACTCTTAGGGACCCAAGAAAAATCTGAGGTGTTTTCAGATGTAGTTTGAGGAGTTTGAGCTACTATATTTTACTCTATTAAACATTTCTATTTTTAGGAATCTTGGCGTAATGGTCTGCTCTTCGATGTGTGATATTGGTGGAATTGTGACACCATTCCTTGTCTACAGGTTGACTGATATCTGGCATGAACTCCCCCTAGTGGTTTTTGGTAAGACTTAACTCTTGTTCTTTGCAGAATGAGGGGGAAAAATTGTCCAAAATGTATTTTCTAAATACCTTGTTTATTCCACCAGAGAATAAGGACTATACAATTATCTCCTAATAGTGAAGAAATGGGGAAAATAAGAATGATATCTACAAACGACCTCGAAATTTTATTTTTGTCAATAGTTTCATCTTCTTTCCTTACCAATCATTTCATCAGAACTGTTAATAGATAGCAACAGGCAAATTGTCTTCCTCCTTACCCTCTAAAATCCAGCAAAAGTGGCTCACTTGTTTCTTATATATGATATTATACCTCCCACCTCTGGACTTTTGGATTAACTATTCACCATGCTTAAAATACTAAGAGCTTCATTTTCTTTGCCTTTTGGAAATCCTACTGTCTTTATTGCTTATAATGCAAAATGAACATAATGTAATTTGAGCGAAACAAGAACAAAATGGGGAAGTGCAAAAAAGAAGGGGGGGGGTATTATAATTAAAAGAACCCAGTACAGAATTTGGAATTAATATAGATTTGAAGACTAAATATTATAATAGAGAAACAGTTTTTTCCTATCATTGTTCTATGTTGCCCCTTAAATTATTCCTTACTTATAACCATTTAGAATAGCACTATTTTCTGAGTCCTCTGGATCTTCGTGCAGATCATGTCCACTTATTAAAGGTGTTCCCAAGGATCTATTCTGGATCCTCTTTCTCTTCTCTCTCTATATACTGTGTCACATGGGGATCTCATCAACCCCTGTTCAGTTATCATCTCCAAGCAGATTATTTTCAGATCTATTTTTCCAGACTTCACACTCTCTCCTGATTTCCAGTCTCACATTACAATTACCTATTAGATATTTTGAACTGAACATCACATAGACATCTTAATTCCAACATAACTAAAACAGAACTTATTTTCTTTCCCCCTCAAAAACTATCCCCTCTTCATTACTTCCTTATTATTGTTAAGGGAGTCATCAATCTCCCAGTCATTCAAGCTTGCAAACTGAGTGTCATTCTTGACTCCTCACTTTTCCATATCAGTAAGCCAACATTTATTTCAACAATTACTATTAACCAGACATTGTAATAAGTGCTGTTATGCAATATGAAAAAGTAATGCAAATATGAAAAAAATAGTTTCTATCGTTAAGTAACTGGGAGAAGACAATAATAAAAGAAAATAAGGAAATTGAAGGGGGAGGTACCCAGCTTGGGGATATAACAGAGAATTCCAAGAGAGTGAAAGTGGGTGGGAAATGAAGAAATGACTGACTTGGGCAATTTCCTTAAATGGAGCTTTGGGGTGAAGCTCTCCACTCTGTCCAATAGAGGAGTCCCAAGGGCAAAGGATACTAATGACGTGTGAGCCCAGCTGTACCTTCAAGAACATTTCTCTTCTATCTTCCTTTTTCTCCTCTGACCACTACCCTCAGCATAGTAAAGGCCCCATTACCTTCCATATGGACTATTGTAATAGTCTTCTGGTTCATTTTCTTGTCCCAAGTCTCTCCCTACTCTAGTCCATCCTTCACTCAACTTCCAAAATGAACTACCTAAAGCAAAGGCTTGAGCCTATAACCTGCTTTCTTTCCCCTGCCCATTCCAGTTAACTCCATTGGCTTTCTATTAGTTCCAGAATCAAATACAATCTCTTTGTCTAGTTTTTAAATCTCTCCACCACCTGACTATTCCTACCTTTTCAATCTTCTTCTATGACATTGTTTATTTTTTTTTCTGTTCCTTGTGCAAACCACTCTATTTCCTAATTTTCTTCTCATTGGCTCTACCTGATGTCTGAATGCCCTTTGTCCTAGACTCTACCTCCTGGCTTTATTTAAGCCTCAGCTAAAATTCCTCCTTTTCAAGAAAGCTTCTAGTCCCTTTCAAGGCTAGTACTGTGCCTTTGAGATTATCTCTGTATATGTCTTGTATAGATATAGTTATCTGTGTGTTATCTCCTTCCATTAGAACATGAGCTCCATAAAATCACAGATTGTTTTTATCTTAATATCGTCAGCTTTTAGCACAGTACTTAGTATATGTTAGATATATGTTGCTGACTTGTTTACTTGACAGTTCATCATTTTTGCCACCAGTGAATGACTAACATCAAAATTTCTCAATAATATGGACTGAGTTGACTGGTTAAGGATGACCTTTAATTCAGTTTTCAAGAGTTTCTTTTTCCTGTAAGGAATTTTTTATTGTGCATAGTTTTAGTATCAGTATCATATTTATGAAGGAAAATAGAGTAACTAGTGATTGTAAAAGAATCTGTAAATAGTGTGAGACAATGGTTTAAAAGAAAAAACCAAGTTAGTTCTAATTATAGAAGATCACATTCTTTAGTCCTTAATGGGCCTGCACATGTGTAGCTTGAATTCTGACTGTGTATGTTTAACTTGTAGCTGTGATTGGTTTAATCGCTGGAGTGTTGGTAGTGATGCTACCTGAGACCAAAGGGATGGCCTTACCTGAAACCATTGAAGAAGTTGAAAATATGCAGAGGTAATGTGCCAAGGCTGCTCAGGAAAAAGGAAACCCGAATCCAACATTGTTAGCAAGTATCTCAGTGGAATGTGCTTCAGACATTTCTATTGTTTGTATTTGGCCCAAGTATACCAGGTTAACTCCAAGAATGTGAGGCTTTTTCCAGTTTTTAGCTCTTTAAGCCATTTTAAACAAAATCTAAAGCCTGAGCTAGAAGAAAAATATCCCAAAATCTGAGTTGGTCTTTGAAAATCACCAACTTTGACCTCCCATACAATTCAGGAATTCCTGATGCTTTGTAAGTCAACTAGCCTCTGCTTAAGCATTTCCATAGTTTTCATAGAAGTTTTCATAGCTGAGTTCTCAAAAAAAAAAAAACAGGCATCTAGGTCTCAATAGATAGACATTATTTTGAGTTTGAAATTTTTTTTAATTCCAAGGAAGTTTCCTTACCCCCTTAACCAATTTTTCTTATATTAATTTTCTGATTTCTCTTTTTAAATTTAAATTTAATTTTGTTTCTGGTTCATTTGCTATCCAATGCAGAGATATTGTTGATAAAAATGTGAGCCCAAACCATGGGGGGCCAGCAATGACCTGAACCAGTCCCTGAAATCTAAATCAACCAATTAAAAAAAATTTAATAGGGAATAAACTATACCAAAAGATAGTTATTTCTTATATAGTGTCAAAAAACTG